>NC_139711.1:47319694-47326156 GCF_964188405.1 Protomyctophum parallelum | reverse complement strand
ATTGTCGATATATTTAGTCTTATAGTTTATTTGGTTTCTATTTAGTCGACGAACAATTTTCGACCAAATCAACACTGCACGTTAGTATTCATATTATCTGAAGGAAAAGGAAGCAAATAATGCATGCATTCATGGGAAAAACAAATACTGCATATTGTTAGTAAAGTATTCATATTATCTGTGGGGAAAGGAATCAAATAGTGTAGTTATAGTAATGTTAGTATTCATACCATTACTACGGGTATTTGGAACTTGCAATTAAGGTATACTAAACAAAACGTTGTCAGCATTGGTTTAACCCATTTTGGCTGGAAGCCGGGAACCAATTTTGGTGTCGGCATCATGTCGTGCTTTAGCTGTTGAAAAATAGCAGATCTACAAGCTCATAGCGCGCCACCGAGTGGCGCGCTACGAGCTTGTAGGTCTGCTATTTTTTGAAAAAATCGAAGAGCGACTGACATAGAAGACATTTTTAGAATCTGATCTCAGGTCAGAATGGAAAACTGTCAGGATGTAGAAGACATTTTTAGAATCTGATCTCAGGTCAGAATGGAAAACTGTCAGGATATATAGAAGACATTTTTTGAATCTGATCTCAGGTCAGAATGGAAAACTGTCAGGATGTAGAAGACATTTTTAGAATCTGATCTCAGGTCAGAATGGAAAACTGTCAGGATGTATAGAAGACATTTTTAGAATCTGATCTCAGGTCAGAATGGAAAACTGTCAGGATGTATAGAAGACATTTTTAGAATCTGATCTCAGGTCAGAATGGAAAACTGTCAGGATGTAGAAGACATTTTTAGAATCTGATCTCAGGTCAGAATGGAAAACTGTCAGGATGTAGAAGACATTTTTAGAATCTGATCTCAGGTCAGAATGGAAAACTGTCAGGATGTATAGAAGACATTTTTAGAATCTGATCTCAGGTCAGAATGGAAAACTGTCAGGATGTATAGAAGACATTTTTAGAATCTGATCTCAGGTCAGAATGGTAAACTGTCAGGATGTATAGAAGACATTTTTAGAATCTGATCTCAGGTCAGAATGGAAAACTGTCAGGATGTATAGAAGACATTTTTAGAATCTGATCTCAGGTCAGAATGGAAAACTGTCAGGATGTATAGAAGACATTTTTAGAATCTGATCTCAGGTCAGAATGGAAAACTGTCAGGATGTATAGAAGACATTTTTAGAATCTGATCTCAGGTCAGAATGGAAAACTGTCAGGATGTATAGAAGACATTTTTAGAATCTGATCTCAGGTCAGAATGGAAAACTGTCAGGATGTATAGAAGACATTTTTAGAATCTGATCTCAGGTCAGAATGGAAAACTGTCAGGATGTATAGAAGACATTTTTAGAATCTGATCTCAGGTCAGAATGGAAAACTGTCAGGATGTATAGAAGACATTTTTAGAATCTGATCTCAGGTCAGAATGGAAAACTGTCAGGATGTATAGAAGACATTTTTAGAATCTGATCTCAGGTCAGAATGGAAAACTGTCAGGATGTAGAAGACATTTTTAGAATCTGATCTCAGGTCAGAATGGAAAACTGTCAGGATATATAGAAGACATTTTTAGAATCTGATCTCAGGTCAGAATGGGTTAACACCCGTTGAAAGGATAGGAGTCCCGGGATGTAAACAAATAGGTTTCCAATGTAATGAGTCCCAGGATGCATTTTTTATTGACCGTGTATCATTTCTAGGGCTGTCAATCGATTAAAATATTTAACTCGATTAATCGCATGATTGTCCATAGTTAACTGTGATTAATCGCATATTTTGTATACGTTCTAAATATACCTTAAATCAGTGGTTTTCAAGATTTTTCATATCAAGGCCCATTATTTATTCTGCATTTGAGCCACGGAACCACCATTTGATGACATTTAGCCTTCCAGACCCAAACTAAAGAACTGTATTGATGTTGGCCAATGGTACCATTACGAGAGATAACAGGCCATGTTGATCAAAATAACATGTTTTCTAAGTTTTCTAATTGTGTAGACTCACTGGGAGAGAGAGAGAGGGGGAGAGAGAGAGGCGGGGCTCACTGACTGCCTGCATTCACATGCATGCGTCTCTCAACCATTCTGTCAAACTTCACAGTGCGTTAATCGCGCATTAAAAAAAATTAGTGCCATTAAAAGGATTGTGAGTTAACTAGTTAATAGTGCGTTAACTTTGACAGCCCTAATCATTTCCGAAATGTTTTTGTATGTGAAAATAATCAAACAAACATGCACCCTATTTTAATCTGTGGGAGTGTGTTCTCTTTGACACTAAACATAGTCATACATACAGTATGGTAATAATATGTAAGTGTTATATTCGACACCTCAAACTGTTTGCTTTACATGAGACAGCAGCAGCACAATGGCCTGGCTGATGGCTCCTTCTCTGAGACAGGAGCAAAACAATGGCCTGGCTGATGGCTCCTTCTCTGAGACAGGAGAAAAACGATGCCCTGGCTGATGGCTCCTTCTCTGCATAAATTTCAAAAAATAGCAGATCTACAAGCTCATAGCGCACCACGGAGTGGTGGTGCGCTACGAGCTTGTAGGTCTGCTATTTTTTGAAAAATCGTTAAAATGTGGCGCAAATCATTGAATATATATTTCAGAGTGAATGAACATTTTTTAACTAAAATATTTGCTTCTGGGGGGGTCCCTGGAAATACATATTTTTAGATGGGGGGGGTCCGTGGCCCAATAGAGATAATTCTGGGGGTCCTTGACATGAGAAAGGTTGAGCACCACTGACATAGAAACATGGGTTTTTCAGGAAAATGTTAGGATTTAGTCCAAAATGGATTAAAGTCCTTCTTTTCTCACAAAGGATTACCTCTCCTCTCACAGAGTTGGTGTGAATGAACATGGAACACCCAGTGTTGATTCCGTCGAATTAAACTAAAGACGAAAAATGTTGGTCCACTGACGAAAACTAAATGGAAACTAATTAAGGTAGCCCATATGATGACTAAAACTGAGACTAAATATACTGACAATTTCGTCAGCAAATACAAACTAGACTAAACCGTTAGGAAGGGACTAGTGGACAAGAGATCCAGTATACAGTAAGTCATTTTACAATTAGATGCATGCTGAATTTAGACAATCTACAAGCTCACAACGCGTCGCGTTGTGAGCTTGTAGATCAGCTATTTTCAGCAAGTCATTAATTTAAATGACGGCATCAAGGCCCACCAAAATACATTTTTGTTCCACTAAATCAACTGTAGATTTAGTCGACTAAAATATGATATTTTAGTCGAATAAAACTAGACTAACACTAAAACATTCCGGGTGACTAAAATGTGACAAAAACGAAATGAAAACAATTCAAGAGACTTATGACTAAAACTCAAATAGAAATCTGCTGCCAAAAACAACACTGGTAACAACTTCAAGGGGGACACACACACACACACACACACACACACACACACACACACACACACACACACACACACACACACACACACACAGCACACACAACAAAAACAGACAACAGAAACAACGAGAAACAAGGAGGAAAACAGACAAAAACAGACAAAGCTAGTCTATCTAACTATCTTCAACAGTATTTTGGAACACATTGAGATACGGATACGCTTTAAGCTTCTGCCTATATGCCTTTTCCATCACCTAAAAAAGATTTATTTGTGTAATGTCTCCCTCTGAAAGATCAAAATAAACTATTCATTCATTCATAGCTAAATGATTGCTATTACCACAGTGGAGGAGGCTATGATCATTTCACTGGCTTTATACTTGCATATATCATTGGCTGACAAGCAGGAACCTGTCTGTCATGGTTATGAATTGAATACCCAGGACCTGAATGGAAACAAGACCCATTGGACGTGTGTTTGACCATACTCTAATCTGTACCCTGTACTGATTGATCTGTAATCCACTCTAATCTGTACCCTGTACTGATTGATCTGTAATCCACTCTAATCTGTACCCTGTACTGATTGATCTGTAATCCACTCTAATCTGTACCCTGTACTGATTGATCTGTAATCCACTCTAATCTGTACCCTGTACTGATTACATGTCTGCCAATTCAATCAATCAGTAGTATTCAATCAATCAATCGATCAATCAATCAATCAATAAAACAATCAATCATCAAACAGCCCTACTAACGCCATCATGCTACATTGTTACTACAACGACACACACAATAAATAAAGTATCAAAATTGTATTGTACCCGACAGAGACGACACTGAGGATATCTGATACTGTGTTGTTTTCGTCGACTAGAACTAAGACGAAAAAGTGTTTTTTTCACTGATGAAAACTACATTAAAACTAATGGACTAAATTTATTGACAATTTTGTCAACAAATAAAAAAACTAGACTAAAATGTCAGGAAGGGACTAGTGGACAAGAGATCCAGTATAAGTCATTTTACACTTGGTTTGCATGCTGAAAATAGCTGATCTACAAGCTCACAACACGTCGCGCTAGAGCTTGTAGATCAGCTACTTTCAGTAAGTGTAAAATCAGCCATTACGACGGCATCAAGGCCCGCCAAAATACATTTTTAAATCACATGACATTTAGTCGACTGGTTGGGGGGGGTCCTATGGTTGGGGGTCTTTGGCACGCGACATTTTCAGATGGGGGGGGGCCGCGGCCAAATTAACCCATTCTGACCTGAGATCAGATTCATACGAGGTTTCCACTGGACACACACACACTGGTCTGATTAATACATGGAAAGGATCACATAACATGCAGTGAAAAGTAGGCATACTGTAGGCCTACAATACATTATCTGAGGAAGTACATTTTGATACCAATACGTTAAAGGTATATTCAGTGATTTCACTTAATTCAAATATCACTTATTTTTTTGTTTTGTTGTGATAATCCTCCCTACTATAGAGTGTGCTGACCATATAAGGAGTTCCTCCCTGTCCCCAGTTAACCCCTGTGGGGGTCAAAAAACCGTAGGTTTCATTTTTGGCTCTCTATCCTGATTGGATGGATGCCTTCTCTCTAAAATGCACTATTTTAATCATTAAATAAAATTAATCCAACCAGATCGGCGCAGGAAAAAACCCGGACATGCCGTAGTAGAAGAAATGACTCTGCCCCGGTAAATTCAGGGTATACATTGAGTTATTAAAATGGCACAAAGTGCACAAAGTGCATTTTAGAGAGACGCTTCCCAGCCATACGAGAATAGACTTTTACCTTAAGGTCTAGCAGGCTTTGTGTCGGTGAGTATAGTGACGTGGTTTTGTTTATTTGCTGGGATTTGTAAACACTCGCACGGGACTGAGAATATCACGCCCTCCACAGGGCGTCAGAGAGAGACTCGCTGTAAGCCCTGGACCAGGACTAGGTTAGCGTTAGGTTTCTGGATTAAGGACTTCAGTGTTTTGTATATGTAGGCCTATACTATACTTTACAATTGTATGTATGTATGTATGTATGTATGTATGTATGTATGTATGTATGTATGTATGTATGTATGTATGTATGTATGTATGTATGTATGTATGTATGTATGTATGTATGTATGTATGTATGTATGTATGTATTTGGTTAAAATGGGTAGGGTTTAAAAAAAGGCAAGAGTTTGCTCTGGTGCACTGGCCTAAAAGTGGGTCCTTAAAAACTGCTAAAACTTCTGAAATGTATGTATGTAGGTATGTATGTGTGTAAGTATTTTAAAAGGGGAGGCTTTTTTGTAAAAATCCCTGCCCGCAATACCTTCATATATTTAAAATAAGTCCAAAATAGGGTTACCAGTGAAGGGCAAACTGCCTATTCACTGGGGACTATGCAAGGCAGAGGCGTCCACCCCCCTGAGTCCAAGTTTAAGCTAGACCGCCTACCTAAAATGTATGTATGTATGTATTTGGTTAAAATGGGTAGGGTTTAAAAAAAAGGCAAGAGTTTGCTCTGGTGCACTGGCCTAAAAGTGGGTCCTTAAAAACTGCTAAAACTTCTGAAATGTATGTATGTATGTGTGTAAGTATTTTAAAAGGGGAGGCTTTTTTGTAAAATTCCCTGCCCGCAATACCTTCATAAATTTAAAATAAGTCCAAAATAGGGTTACCAGTGAAGGGCAAACTGCCTATTCACTGGGGACTATGCAAGGCAGAGGCGTCCAGTCCACCCCCCTGAGTCCAAGTTTAAGCTAGACCGCATACCTAAAATGTATGTATGTATGTATGTATGTATGTATGTATGTATGTATGTATGTATAGGTATACTATACATTACAATTGTATGTGTAAGTACAGAACAAAGAATGTTTGTTTTTGCCATCTTTGTTGAAGAGTTTGAGCAATTATGTTTTAGGCTAGTTTATTTTACCCCAGTGTTAATTTTTAGTTTGCAATTAAAGACTAAATAGTTTATAAGTAGCCTAAAGTTCAATGGATTGTTCAAAGACTTGAGGTTAAATCAGAATGTGCTACTAAAAGT
>NC_139711.1:47287194-47314694 GCF_964188405.1 Protomyctophum parallelum | reverse complement strand
CTGCTCTCTTTGACGACATTTTTTTGTGTGAGGGTTTCTGAATCTGTGAAGTATAAGTACCCATACATGCCGCTGCGAATATCTCCTGTGGCGCGGAAGCCGTTAAGTATTTTTAATCTTTGTTTGCCCGATTTGGTCGCTTTGATTCTTCTCTTCCTTCCTTGTTTATTGACACCTCATTGTACCGCCTATCTGGCTAGCTAGTGGCGCTATAGCTATGACAGAGCAGATCAGAGGCAGGGACGTAGCCGCACAAGCCAACCGCACACCGGGAGGCGGTACAATAAACGGTAAACAAACAAGAAGAAATAAAGCGACCAAATCGGTCAAACAACACAGAACACAGCATAAGCCTCCACCAGGGGGAACAATCCCTAGTATATCTTATGTGTGCATGTCCCTGGTGGTCTCACACACACACACACACACACACACACACACACATACACACACACACACACACACACACACACACACACACACACACACACACACACACACACACACACACACACACACACACACACACACACACACACACACACACACACACACACACACACACACACACACACACACACACACACACACACACACACACACACACACACACACACACACACACACTTCAATTCCAAGTCTCTATATTGGCATGCATAAACATACGTTACATTATTGCCAAGGCAAAAAGTGGAACAATATACGATCAAAACTACATTGTAGGCCTAACACTAAAACTGTAGGCCTACGACCGAACGTCAGAATCTCCAATACAATAAATAAATGTCTACTGCGTCGGCCTCTTCTTTGGGTGTCTTACCTGCGCAGGTAAGATTCTATTAAACAAGTGCTCCCCCTCCTATAGCCTATAGTAGGCCTACCAGCTAAACAAGCCTACTATAATATATATATATATAGATATATGATAGCATCAGCTCTATATATACTTATCACCATTAATCAAAACATAACATAAACAGCCATTGGCTGTTACAGAGTGGTTGTTTTTGATTGATTGATTGAAATATTTATTAACAGTTTGCAGAATTACAGTACATTTCAAGCACAAACTCAATACAAAGACTTAACTGCATGTGAGTGGACGACCCCAATTAAGCATTACACTTGTTTACAACAGGGTCCAACTTGTTCAATTCATCAAAACATTTAGAGACGTACAAATAGACACTTCTATATAGTTAAAGAACAGAACAGGAATTCATCATAAAGGAGGTAAAAAGGGAAAAGAAACATATACAGTGAGGGGGAATGGGGGGGGGGGGGTGGGGGCGGATTAAGATTGTACGGGGGCCAGTTTAGAATTGCAGCCATCCGTATGTGCCCTTTGAGAGCGGTTTTGAAGGAGTCAAGGGATTCACATGTCTTAATGACTGTTGGTAGGGCGTTCCACATTTTGGTGGCATAGGAGCGAAAATAATGTAGTCCCTTGTTTGTGCCGAATCTGGGTTGTACATGGTTTGTTGCACTCCCTCTGGTGTTGTGGGTGTGGACTTTGTGGTGTATCGAATCTTGTGGACCAGACCCATTGCAAGATGCTGTACTCTGTCGTCGACCCTAAGCCATTCCAGCCTGTCAAAGTGGGCAGGGGTGAGGTGGGTTCGGGGGGGGTGAGGCCAAGTAGGAGCCTGACCAGTTTGTTTTGAGAGGTCTGGAGCCTTGTTTTAAGGGCCTTTGAGGTGCTGTGGTACCAAGAGGTGCATGCATAGTCAAAGAAACCTTGTACGAGGGCTCCTGTTAAGGTCTTCAAGGTGTTTTTGTTGACCAGTCAGGGGATCCTGTAAAGGAATCTTGTTCTTTGATTGACGTTTTTGATTACGCTGGTGGCCATTTTATAACCGGAAAGATTGGCCTCCAGGAGGTCAAAGTAGTGGGGTCCTCAGGCCTTGAAGGGGCAGCGGTGGCCGAACGGTTTGCGGAGCGGTCTTGATATCGGAAGGTCGCTAGTTCATATCCCCGGACCGGCACGTTCAAATTACCACCGTTGAAGTGCCCTTGAACAACGCATTGAAACCCTACCATGAAATGTTATATGAGCAGGGCCTGGCTGTAAACAAGTTCTTGAGCTTAGTCCAGTTACCCTGGGTAAACATAGTACCTTTCCTTTCCTTAGTCCAGTTACCCTGGGTAAACATAGTACCTTTCCTTTCCTTAGTCCAGTTACCCTGGGTAAACATAGTACCTTTCCTTTCCTTAGTCCAGTTACCCTGGGTAAACATAGTACCTTTCCTTTCCTTAGTCCAGTTACCCTGGGTAAACATAGTACCTTTCCTTTCCTTAGTCCAGTTACCCTGGGTAAACATAGTACCTTTCCTTTCCTTAGTCCAGTTACCCTGGGTAAACATAGTACCTTTCCTTTCCTTAGTCTAGTTACCCTGGGTAAACATAGTACCTTTCCTTTCCTTAGTCCAGTTACCCTGCTGGGTAAACATAGTACCTTTCCTTTCCTTAGTCCAGTTACCCTGGGTAAACATAGTACCTTTCCTTTCCTTAGTCCAGTTACCCTGGGTAAACATAGTACCTTTCCTTTCCTTAGTCCAGTTACCCTGGGTAAACATAGTACCTTTCCTTTCCTTAGTCCAGTTACCCTGGGTAAACATGGTACCTTTCCTTTCCTTAGTCCAGTTACCCTGGGTAAACATAGTACCTTTCCTTTCCTTAGTCCAGTTACCCTGCAGGGTAAATATAGTACCTTTCCTTTCCTTACCTCAGAGTGTACAAATGGAACTCATTGTTTCAAAGATAGATAGAAATACTGTGTATAGCGGATATTACAGCATATACTTTACTTGAGTATTTCCAATTTCCAGTACTTTTACTTCTACTCCACTACATCTCAGAGCCAAAAAAAAAAAAAAAACTTTAGTTACTTTAGTTACTTTGGCGATTTTAATTTTGATTAGAAAACACTAACCACTTCAACCCTATACATTTCTGCCATTTGAAAATAGCCGATCTACAAGCGCTGCGACGCATTATATGTGTTGTTATTAATTACAATATGTTAATGTTACAGCTGGGTACTTCATTATATTACATAATGTATCAGTTAATGTATAATGTATCAGTTAATGTATATGTTTTGTGTTCATAAATAAATCGACAAAGAATAGTGACCAAAGTTGTCAAATAAATATGGTGGAGTAAAAGGTGCAATACTTTACTGATATGAAATGGATTTAAGTATAAAGTATAAAAAAATAACCTTTGTTTTCAGATGGGGGTCAGTGTGGATAACTGTCTCCATCTGGGAGTGGAATATGAACTGTTAAATTCTCTTAGCAGACCTTGTATAGAGCACCGAAGTCTGACGTCACTTTCAGTAGAGGGCGTCAGTCCCCAGGTTCATGTATTTGTTTAGTTGCATTAACATCGCCATAGGAGGATTTTAGATCGCCTCATATAACAACTGTTTTTGAACAATAAACATGTCACCCCGGCCGCTTCACTCATATGGATATGAAGAATCAACTGACTGAGAGAAAACGCTAATGTTACTGCTGCTGAATTAGTTACATTTTCGCTAGAAGCAGACTGTATCATATATGAGTGACTGACTGTCGCAAACGATGCAGAGACACCTTCCTGACAATAACGCAGAGACAGCTTGTTTATTTTTTGGACCACAACGCTTATAGTAGACGATATTAAGATCACCCCATGTTATTCTCCATAGAGAAATTACTTCCGCGAACCAGGGGAATCGAAGGGATGACCGAGTTACGTCAGGACTTCGGTGCTCTATTGAACTTTACTTTCCTCTGCTTTTTTTTCCTGCAAACCGTTCATCAAGTATTCAATCAATAAATAAAACGTCATTGCAATTAACTGTTAATGTATTCAATCAATAAATTAAACGTCATTGCAATTAACTGTTAAAGTATTCAATCAATAAATTAAACGTCATTGCAATTAACTGTTAAAGTAGTCAATCAATAAACCAAATGTCATTGCAATTAACTGTTAAAGTATTCATTCGATCAATCAAACGTCATTGCAATTAACTGTTAAAGTATTCAATCAATAAATAAAACGTCATTGCAATTAACTGTTAAAGTATTCAATCAATAAATCAAACGTCATTGCAATTAACTGTTAATGTATTCAATCAATAAATCAAACGTCATTGCAATTAACTGTTAATGTATTCAATCAATAAATCAAACGTCATCGCAATTAACTGTTAAAGTATTCAATCGATCAATCAATCGAATCAATGAATCAAAAGACAAAAAGGTACTAGAGAAAGAAACATGCTATGCGCTGACTGAGCAGCAGGTGGCGGTATACAGTATGTTATCCAATGTAATGCTCACCTGGGTACTCCTATATGGAGAAGTCTGGACACAGTGGACACAGTGGACACAGTGGACACAGTGGACACAGTGGACATCTCTATGGACACAGTGGACACAGTGGACACAGTGGACACAGTGGACACCTCTATGGAGACATGTGGACACAGTGGACACAGTGGACACAGTGGACATCTCTATGGACACAGTGGACACAGTGAACACAGTGGACACAGTGGACACAGTGGACACAGTGAACACAGTGGACACAGTGGACACAGTGGACACAGTGGACACAGTGGACACAGTGAACACAGTGGACACAGTGGACATCTCTATGGAGACGTCTGGACACAGTGGACACTGTGTCCACTGTGTCCACTGTGTCCTCTATGGACACAGTGGACACAGTGGACACAGTGGACACAGTGGACACAGTGAACACAGTGGATACAGTGGATACAGTGGATACAGTGGATACAGTGGACACAGTGGACACAGTGGACACAGTGGATACAGTGGACACAGTGGATACAGTGGACACAGTGGACACAGTGGACACAGTGGATACAGTGGACACAGTGGACACAGTGGACACAGTGGACACAGTGGACACAGTGGATACAGTGGACACCTCTATGGACACAGTGGACACAGTGGACACAGTGGACACAGTGGACACAGTGGACACAGTGGATACAGTGGACACCTCTATGGACACAGTGGACACAGTGGACACAGTGGACACAGTGGACACAGTGGATACAGTGGACACCTCTATGGACACAGTGGACACAGTGAACACAGTGGACACAGTGGACACAGTGGACACAGTGGATACAGTGGACACAGTGGACACAGTGGACACAGTGGACACAGTGGACACAGTGGACACAGTGGACATCTCTATGGAGACGTCTGGACACAGTGGGCACAGTGGACACAGTGGACATCTCTATGGAGACATCTGGACACAGTGGACAGCTCTACGGAGATGTCTGGACACAGTGGACACAGTGGACATCTTTATGGAAAAGCGAAGATTTGAGACAGAGGCAAAGATCTGAGTTAAAAACCTTTGCTGGGAAAGAATATAATTATATACTCAAAGATTTGTGACACATTTTCACGATTTCTCAAAAATAGCAGATCTACAAGCTTGTAGAGCTGCACTCGGTGCCGCGCTATGAGCTTGTAGATCCGCGCTACGAGCTTGTAGATCTGCTATTTTCCAATAGCTAAAGTATTACATAATGCTTAAAACACCAAAAGATAATCTGAAATAATGTAGGCCTATATTATGCCTCATATGCACTGTGGTATAGCCTATAGCATTACCTAATCCTAGCCCAACCTAAAGTTACCCTTCAATTAATTGTTTATGGCATAAATGTAGGTTATGGCATTTAGGTAATTTAGGTTATGCACATGATTGGCAATCCATGTTGAAATATTAGGCCTTAATTAAACTTTATCTAATTGCATACCATTTTCCAAAGATTGATTGATTGATTTTATTTATTTATTTCCTTATTTGATTGATTGATTTTATTTCCTTATTTGATTGATTGATTGAATGATACGTTTTGCAGTCCCTCTCACATACATGACAAGGTGTATTTAATCGATTGTGTCACCAAAATGTATTTTTAAACGCTTTGTTTTTAATCAATTTAAATGTTCCCTTTAATTGTGTTGCGGATTTATCTTCATATCAGAAATTATCTCGCTTTCTTTCAGTAGACACCCCCTATTTTGTCAATTTTTTCATGTGCCCATGTGGACTTCTGAAAGTGGACTTGAGATATGACTATTAAAAATGAATGTACAAAAATCCATAAATTATGCCATTCACATATAAATCTATCCGTGCTTTATTGCTGGTCATGTTTTGTTTTTGAATAAATAGATGATTCATCATTAAAATAGAATGATATAGCTCGGTCCCCCAAACACACTCAACCCCGTTACACAATTAATTCATTCACGTATTCTTACGTTTTTCAGAAATATATTAATGGACAAAAGAAACCACAGTATTTCTCTGAACAGGTAGCACATGTAAGAGACGAACATAACCATATGACTAGACAAGCCAGTTCGGGTGTTTTGGTGGCACCTAAACCAAGAACAAATATTCTTAAATCTTCTATTAAGTGTATAACCAATACAAATACAAAATTCATCTTTAAAATCAAGTTAAAAGAACACCTTATGCAAATCATACTGCAGTAACCATGGGAAAATAATAATTCAAATGGTATAATGTGTTGAAAGTGATTATTTGCTATATGTTTTTCTTTGTTTTTTATTTCTCCTATGTTTTTTATTTCTTATTTTATATTTTATTTTACTATATGTTTTATTTTGAGTTAGTGTTTGTAAACAATTGTAAGTATTGCCTTTGTTCAATGTTAAATGTTTGTCTGTGTCGGAACCCAGGATTATTTGTGAACATTATGTTTGTTATTTCAACAATATTAGATCTGATTTCTTAATCTCATGCATTACATGTGGTCTCCTCTTAATCACCACAGGTAGAGGTAGTGGCCATCTTCTTTTATTTTTTTTTTCAAAATTTTTATCCCACGATTTTGTAACCCAGTTTTCTTTTCACCCAGTGCCAATTATCTAATGTAATCCTGGGCGCTACACTTCCTCTGCCAACCTGGGGGGGGGCAGCAGACTGACCTCATGCCTCCTTCTATGCATGAGGAGTCCAAGCTGCTTCTTTTCACCTGACAGAGGGGAATTTCCCCGGCCGGACGTAGCGCGTGGAAGGGACACGTTATTCCGACCAGTTCCTTTCCCCTCCATCAGGCGCCCCGGCTGGCCAGGGGGAGGTAGTTTTAGAGACCAGGATTACGGCATGTTTTTGTGAGGGTATCTACCCTAGGGGACACGGGGAGAACATGTGAGGGTATCTACCCTAGGGGACACGGGGAGAACATGCAAACTCCACACAGAAAGGCCCTATCGCCAACCCCCGCCTCGGGTATGGGCACTGATGACGCGGAGGAGGGAACACGCCGCCAGTGCCCACAGTGTCCCCAGCGGGAATCAAACCCAGGACCTTCTAGCTGTGAGGCGACAGCACTACCAACTGTGCCACCGTGCCCCTTGTAGTGGACATCTTCAGTAAGGGTTGTGATTGTTTTACTGAAGATGGTAGTGGCCATCTTCAGTAAAACAATCACAACCCTGTGTATAACGGGGTTGACACAACCCTGTTATTATATTATCGCATATAAAAAATACATACAAATATTAATTGAATGCCTGAGATGGGAAATTATGTTTTTCTGATAGCTACAAAGATGTCCTTAATACTTCTGGGGTATTCAGAGAAGTAACACCTTTAAAGATGTCCTTAATACTTCTGGGGTATTCAGAGAAGTAACACCTTTAAAGATGTCCTTAATACTTCTGGGGTATTCAGAGAAGTAACACCTTTAAAGATGTCCTTAATACTTCTGGGGTATTCAGAGAAGTAACACCTTTAAAGATGTCCTTAATTAATATTTCTGGGGTATTCAGAGAAGTAACACCTTTAAAGATGTCCTTAATATTTCTGGGGTATTCAGAGAAGTAACACCTTTAAAGATGTCCTTAATACTTCTGCAGGTATTCAGAGAAGTAACACCTTTAAAGATGTCCTTAATACTTCTGGGGTATTCAGAGAAGTAACACCTTTAAAGATGTCCTTAATACTTCTGGGGTATTCAGAGAAGTAACACCTTTAAAGATGTCCTTAATACTTCTGGGGTATTCAGAGAAGTAACACCTTTAAATATGTCCTTAATACTTCTGGGGTATTCAGAGAAGTAACACCTTTAAAGATGTCCTTAATATTTCTGGGGTATTCAGAGAAGTAACACCTTTAAAGATGTCCTTAATACTTCTGGGGTATTCAGAGAAGTAACACCTTTAAAGATGTCCTTAATATTTCTGGGGTATTCAGAGAAGTAACACCTTTAAAGATGTCCTTAATATTTCTGGGGTATTCAGAGAAGTAACACCTTTAAAGATGTCCTTAATATTTCTGCAGGTATTCAGAGAAGTAACACCTTTAAAGATGTCCTTAATATTTCTGGGGTATTCAGAGAAGTAACACCTTTAAAGATGTCCTTAATATTTCTGGGATATTCAGAGAAGTAACACCTTTAAAGATGTCCTTAATATTTCTGGGGTATTCAGAGAAGTAACACCTTTAAAGATGTCCTTAATATTTCTGCAGGTATTCAGAGAAGTAACACCTTTAAAGATGTCCTTAATATTTCTGGGGTATTCAGAGAAGTAACACCTTTAAAGATGTCCTTAATATTTCTGGGATATTCAGAGAAGTAACACCTTTAAAGATGTCCTTAATATTTCTGGGATATTCAGAGAAGTAACACCTTTAAAGATGTCCTTAATACTTCTGCAGGTATTCAGAGAAGTAACACCTTTAAAGATGTCGTTAATATTTCTGGGATATTCAGAGAAGTAACACCTTTAAAGATGTCGTTAATATTTCTGGGATATTCAGAGAAGTAACACCTTTAAAGATGTCCTTAATACTTCTGCAGGTATTCAGAGAAGTAACACCTTTAAAGATGTCCTTAATATTTCTGCAGGTATTCAGAGAAGTAACACCTTTAAAGATGTCCTTAATACTTCTGGGGTATTCAGAGAAGTAACACCTTTAAAGATGTCCTTAATACTTCTGGGGTATTCAGAGAAGTAACACCTTTAAAGATGTCCTTAATATTTCTGGGGTATTCAGAGAAGTAACACCTTTAAAGATGTCGTTAATATTTCTGGGATATTCAGAGAAGTAACACCTTTAAAGATGTCCTTAATACTTCTGCAGGTATTCAGAGAAGTAACACCTTTAAAGATGTCCTTAATATTTCTGGGGTATTCAGAGAAGTAACACCTTTAAAGATGTCCTTAATATTTCTGGGGTATTCAGAGAAGTAACACCTTTAAAGATGTCCTTAATTAATATTTCTGGGGTATTCAGAGAAGTAACACCTTTAAAGATGTCCTTATAATATTTCTGGGGTATTCAGAGAAGTAACACCTTTAAAGATGTCCTTAATACTTCTGGGGTATTCAGAGAAGTAACACCTTTAAAGATGTCCTTAATATTTCTGGGGTATTCAGAGAAGTAACACCTTTAAAGATGTCCTTAATATTTCTGGGGTATTCAGAGAAGTAACACCTTTAAAGATGTCCTTAATATTTCTGGGGTATTCAGAGAAGTAACACCTTTAAAGATGTCCTTAATTAATATTTCTGGGGTATTCAGAGAAGTAACACCTTTAAAGATGTCCTTAATACTTCTGCAGGTATTCAGAGAAGTAACACCTTTAAAGATGTCCTTAATATTTCTGGGGTATTCAGAGAAGTAACACCTTTAAAGATGTCCTTAATACTTCTGGGGTATTCAGAGAAGTAACACCTTTAAAGATGTCCTTAATATTTCTGCAGGTATTCAGAGAAGTAACACCTTTAAAGATGTCCTTAATACTTCTGGGGTATTCAGAGAAGTAACACCTTTAAAGATGTCCTTAATTAATATTTCTGCAGGTATTCAGAGAAGTAACACCTTTAAAGATGTCCTTAATACTTCTGGGGTATTCAGAGAAGTAACACCTTTAAAGATGTCCTTAATACTTCTGGGGTATTCAGAGAAGTAACACCTTTAAAGATGTCCTTAATATTTCTGCAGGTATTCAGAGAAGTAACACCTTTAAAGATGTCCTTAATACTTCTGGGGTATTCAGAGAAGTAACACCTTTAAAGATGTCCTTAATATTTCTGCAGGTATTCAGAGAAGTAACACCTTTAAAGATGTCCTTAATATTTCTGGGGTATTCAGAGAAGTAACACCTTTAAAGATGTCCTTAATATTTCTGGGGTATTCAGAGAAGTAACACCTTTAAAGATGTCCTTAATATTTCTGGGGTATTCAGAGAAGTAACACCTTTAAAGATGTCCTTAATATTTCTGGGGTATTCAGAGAAGTAACACCTTTAAAGATGTCCTTAATATTTCTGCAGGTATTCAGAGAAGAAGTAACACCTTTAAAGATGTCCTTAATATTTCTGGGGTATTCAGAGAAGTAACACCTTTAAAGATGTCCTTAATATTTCTGGGGTATTCAGAGAAGTAACACCTTTAAAGATGTCGTTAATATTTCTGGGATATTCAGAGAAGTAACACCTTTAAAGATGTCGTTAATATTTCTGGGATATTCAGAGAAGTAACACCTTTAAAGATGTCCTTAATACTTCTGCAGGTATTCAGAGAAGTAACACCTTTAAAGATGTCCTTAATATTTCTGCAGGTATTCAGAGAAGTAACACCTTTAAAGATGTCCTTAATACTTCTGGGGTATTCAGAGAAGTAACACCTTTAAAGATGTCCTTAATACTTCTGGGGTATTCAGAGAAGTAACACCTTTAAAGATGTCCTTAATATTTCTGGGGTATTCAGAGAAGTAACACCTTTAAAGATGTCGTTAATATTTCTGGGATATTCAGAGAAGTAACACCTTTAAAGATGTCCTTAATACTTCTGCAGGTATTCAGAGAAGTAACACCTTTAAAGATGTCCTTAATATTTCTGGGGTATTCAGAGAAGTAACACCTTTAAAGATGTCCTTAATATTTCTGGGGTATTCAGAGAAGTAACACCTTTAAAGATGTCCTTAATTAATATTTCTGGGGTATTCAGAGAAGTAACACCTTTAAAGATGTCCTTATAATATTTCTGGGGTATTCAGAGAAGTAACACCTTTAAAGATGTCCTTAATACTTCTGGGGTATTCAGAGAAGTAACACCTTTAAAGATGTCCTTAATATTTCTGGGGTATTCAGAGAAGTAACACCTTTAAAGATGTCCTTAATATTTCTGGGGTATTCAGAGAAGTAACACCTTTAAAGATGTCCTTAATATTTCTGGGGTATTCAGAGAAGTAACACCTTTAAAGATGTCCTTAATTAATATTTCTGGGGTATTCAGAGAAGTAACACCTTTAAAGATGTCCTTAATACTTCTGCAGGTATTCAGAGAAGTAACACCTTTAAAGATGTCCTTAATATTTCTGGGGTATTCAGAGAAGTAACACCTTTAAAGATGTCCTTAATACTTCTGGGGTATTCAGAGAAGTAACACCTTTAAAGATGTCCTTAATATTTCTGCAGGTATTCAGAGAAGTAACACCTTTAAAGATGTCCTTAATACTTCTGGGGTATTCAGAGAAGTAACACCTTTAAAGATGTCCTTAATTAATATTTCTGCAGGTATTCAGAGAAGTAACACCTTTAAAGATGTCCTTAATACTTCTGGGGTATTCAGAGAAGTAACACCTTTAAAGATGTCCTTAATACTTCTGGGGTATTCAGAGAAGTAACACCTTTAAAGATGTCCTTAATATTTCTGCAGGTATTCAGAGAAGTAACACCTTTAAAGATGTCCTTAATACTTCTGGGGTATTCAGAGAAGTAACACCTTTAAAGATGTCCTTAATATTTCTGCAGGTATTCAGAGAAGTAACACCTTTAAAGATGTCCTTAATATTTCTGGGGTATTCAGAGAAGTAACACCTTTAAAGATGTCCTTAATATTTCTGGGGTATTCAGAGAAGTAACACCTTTAAAGATGTCCTTAATATTTCTGGGGTATTCAGAGAAGTAACACCTTTAAAGATGTCCTTAATATTTCTGGGGTATTCAGAGAAGTAACACCTTTAAAGATGTCCTTAATATTTCTGCAGGTATTCAGAGAAGAAGTAACACCTTTAAAGATGTCCTTAATATTTCTGGGGTATTCAGAGAAGTAACACCTTTAAAGATGTCCTTAATATTTCTGGGGTATTCAGAGAAGTAACACCTTTAAAGATGTCGTTAATATTTCTGGGATATTCAGAGAAGTAACACCTTTAAAGATGTCGTTAATATTTCTGGGATATTCAGAGAAGTAACACCTTTAAAGATGTCCTTAATACTTCTGCAGGTATTCAGAGAAGTAACACCTTTAAAGATGTCCTTAATATTTCTGCAGGTATTCAGAGAAGTAACACCTTTAAAGATGTCCTTAATACTTCTGGGGTATTCAGAGAAGTAACACCTTTAAAGATGTCCTTAATACTTCTGGGGTATTCAGAGAAGTAACACCTTTAAAGATGTCCTTAATATTTCTGGGGTATTCAGAGAAGTAACACCTTTAAAGATGTCGTTAATATTTCTGGGATATTCAGAGAAGTAACACCTTTAAAGATGTCCTTAATACTTCTGCAGGTATTCAGAGAAGTAACACCTTTAAAGATGTCCTTAATATTTCTGGGGTATTCAGAGAAGTAACACCTTTAAAGATGTCCTTAATATTTCTGGGGTATTCAGAGAAGTAACACCTTTAAAGATGTCCTTAATTAATATTTCTGGGGTATTCAGAGAAGTAACACCTTTAAAGATGTCCTTATAATATTTCTGGGGTATTCAGAGAAGTAACACCTTTAAAGATGTCCTTAATACTTCTGGGGTATTCAGAGAAGTAACACCTTTAAAGATGTCCTTAATATTTCTGGGGTATTCAGAGAAGTAACACCTTTAAAGATGTCCTTAATATTTCTGGGGTATTCAGAGAAGTAACACCTTTAAAGATGTCCTTAATATTTCTGGGGTATTCAGAGAAGTAACACCTTTAAAGATGTCCTTAATTAATATTTCTGGGGTATTCAGAGAAGTAACACCTTTAAAGATGTCCTTAATACTTCTGCAGGTATTCAGAGAAGTAACACCTTTAAAGATGTCCTTAATATTTCTGGGGTATTCAGAGAAGTAACACCTTTAAAGATGTCCTTAATACTTCTGGGGTATTCAGAGAAGTAACACCTTTAAAGATGTCCTTAATATTTCTGCAGGTATTCAGAGAAGTAACACCTTTAAAGATGTCCTTAATACTTCTGGGGTATTCAGAGAAGTAACACCTTTAAAGATGTCCTTAATTAATATTTCTGCAGGTATTCAGAGAAGTAACACCTTTAAAGATGTCCTTAATACTTCTGGGGTATTCAGAGAAGTAACACCTTTAAAGATGTCCTTAATACTTCTGGGGTATTCAGAGAAGTAACACCTTTAAAGATGTCCTTAATATTTCTGCAGGTATTCAGAGAAGTAACACCTTTAAAGATGTCCTTAATACTTCTGGGGTATTCAGAGAAGTAACACCTTTAAAGATGTCCTTAATATTTCTGCAGGTATTCAGAGAAGTAACACCTTTAAAGATGTCCTTAATATTTCTGGGGTATTCAGAGAAGTAACACCTTTAAAGATGTCCTTAATATTTCTGGGGTATTCAGAGAAGTAACACCTTTAAAGATGTCCTTAATATTTCTGGGGTATTCAGAGAAGTAACACCTTTAAAGATGTCCTTAATATTTCTGGGGTATTCAGAGAAGTAACACCTTTAAAGATGTCCTTAATATTTCTGCAGGTATTCAGAGAAGAAGTAACACCTTTAAAGATGTCCTTAATATTTCTGGGGTATTCAGAGAAGTAACACCTTTAAAGATGTCCTTAATATTTCTGGGGTATTCAGAGAAGTAACACCTTTAAAGATGTCCTTAATACTTCTGCAGGTATTCAGAGAAGTAACACCTTTAAATATGTCCTTAATACTTCTGGGGTATTCAGAGAAGTAACACCTTTAAAGATGTCCTTAATTAATATTTCTGGGGTATTCAGAGAAGTAACACCTTTAAAGATGTCCTTAATATTTCTGCAGGTATTCAGAGAAGTAACACCTTTAATGATGTCCTTAATATTTCTGCATGTATTCAGAGAAGTAACACCTTTAAAGATGTCCTTAATATTTCTGCAGGTATTCAGAGAAGTAACACCTTTAATGATGTCCTTAATATTTCTGCATGTATTCAGAGAAGTAACACCTTTAAAGATGTCCTTAATACTTCTGCAGGTATTCAGAGAAGTAACACCTTTAAAGATGTCCTTAATATTTCTGCAGGTATTCAGAGAAGTAACACCTTTAAAGATGTCCTTAATATTTCTGGGGTATTCAGAGAAGTAACACCTTTAAAGATGTCCTTAATATTTCTGGGGTATTCAGAGAAGTAACACCTTTAAAGATGTCCTTAATACTTCTGCAGGTATTCAGAGAAGTAACACCTTTAAAGATGTCCTTAATATTTCTGGGGTATTCAGAGAAGTAACACCTTTAAAGATGTCCTTAATACTTCTGGGGTATTCAGAGAAGTAACACCTTTAAAGATGTCCTTAATACTTCTGGGGTATTCAGAGAAGTAACACCTTTAAAGATGTCCTTAATATTTCTGGGGTATTCAGAGAAGTAACACCTTTAAAGATGTCCTTAATATTTCTGCAGGTATTCAGAGAAGTAACACCTTTAAAGATGTCCTTAATTAATACTTCTGGGGTATTCAGAGAAGTAACACCTTTAAAGATGTCCTTAATATTTCTGGGGTATTCAGAGAAGTAACACCTTTAAAGATGTCCTTAATACTTCTGGGGTATTCAGAGAAGTAACACCTTTAAATATGTCCTTAATATTTCTGCAGGTATTCAGAGAAGTAACACCTTTAAAGATGTCCTTAATATTTCTGGGGTATTCAGAGAAGTAACACCTTTAAATATGTCCTTAATATTTCTGCAGGTATTCAGAGAAGTAACACCTTTAAAGATGTCCTTAATATTTCTGCAGGTATTCAGAGAAGTAACACCTTTAAAGATGTCCTTAATACTTCTGGGGTATTCAGAGAAGTAACACCTTTAAAGATGTCCTTAATATTTCTGCAGGTATTCAGAGAAGTAACACCTTTAAAGATGTCCTTAATTAATATTTCTGGGGTATTCAGAGAAGTAACACCTTTAAAGATGTCCTTAATATTTCTGGGGTATTCAGAGAAGTAACACCTTTAAAGATGTCCTTAATATTTCTGCAGGTATTCAGAGAAGTAACACCTTTAAAGATGTCCTTAATATTTCTGGGGTATTCAGAGAAGTAACACCTTTAAATATGTCCTTAATACTTCTGGGGTATTCAGAGAAGTAACACCTTTAAAGATGTCCTTAATACTTCTGGGGAATTCAGAGAAGTAACACCTTTAAAGATGTCCTTAATACTTCTGGGGTATTCAGAGAAGTAACACCTTTAAAGATGTCCTTAATATTTCTGGGGTATTCAGAGAAGTAACACCTTTAAAGATGTCCTTAATACTTCTGGGGTATTCAGAGAAGTAACACCTTTAAAGATGTCCTTAATATTTCTGGGGTATTCAGAGAAGTAACACCTTTAAAGATGTCCTTAATACTTCTGGGGTATTCAGAGAAGTAACACCTTTAAAGATGTCCTTAATATTTCTGCAGGTATTCAGAGAAGTAACACCTTTAAAGATGTCCTTAATACTTCTGGGGTATTCAGAGAAGTAACACCTTTAAAGATGTCCTTAATATTTCTGGGGTATTCAGAGAAGTAACACCTTTAAAGATGTCCTTAATATTTCTGGGGTATTCAGAGAAGTAACACCTTTAAAGATGTCCTTAATACTTCTGGGGTATTCAGAGAAGTAACACCTTTAAAGATGTCCTTAATACTTCTGGGGTATTCAGAGAAGTAACACCTTTAAAGATGTCCTTAATACTTCTGGGGTATTCAGAGAAGTAACACCTTTAAAGATGTCCTTAATATTTCTGGGGTATTCAGAGAAGTAACACCTTTAAAGATGTCCTTAATACTTCTGGGGTATTCAGAGAAGTAACACCTTTAAAGATGTCCTTAATATTTCTGGGGTATTCAGAGAAGTAACACCTTTAAAGATGTCCTTATAATATTTCTGGGGTATTCAGAGAAGTAACACCTTTAAAGATGTCCTTAATACTTCTGGGGTATTCAGAGAAGTAACACCTTTAAAGATGTCCTTAATATTTCTGGGGTATTCAGAGAAGTAACACCTTTAAAGATGTCCTTAATACTTCTGCAGGTATTCAGAGAAGAAGTAACACCTTTAATTCGGTCAAATTTTCAACAACACAACAACAGAAAGGCCAAATAATCGCTCCTGTTTCGTGGAATGACTTTTACATCATTTGGGGTGAAAAATAGCCAATCGTCGACGTCCCCAAAATACCCAGGTGCCCCCTAGCTGGCTGCACTCTTCCCCAAAATACCCAGGTGCCCCCTAGCTGGCTGCACTCTTCCAGTTATACCGTTAGTTTGGTTTGGTTGAAAGTAACACAAATCGTTGAGTGGTTTCACAACTTTTTTTGTCAGTCAGTCAGTCAGTCAGTCTCTCTCTCTCTCTCTCTCTCTCTCTCTCTCTCTCTCTCTCTCTCTCTCTCTCTCTCTCTCCCCCCCCCTCTCCCCCCCCCCCTCCTCTCCTCTGACAGCCGGTGGTGGTGGTGGTGGTGGGGGGGGGGGGGGGGGGGGGGGGGGCGTTGTTGGACAGACAGACACACTCAGCCAGATAGACGCCACCGGTCGGAGGCTCGGAGCCCACCGGAGCAGCACAGCTTAGTAGCAGCCAGTCAGACAAACTTTTTACTATAAAGACAGACAGACAGACAGACAGACAGACAGACAGACTCACAGACAGACAGACAGACAGACAGACAGACAGACAGACTCACAGACAGACAGACAGACAGACAGACAGACAGACAGACAGACAGACAGACAGACAGACTCACAGACAGACAGACTCACAGACAGACAGACAGACAGACAGACAGACAGACTCACAGACAGACAGACTCACAGACAGACAGACAGACAGACAGACTCACAGACAGACAGACTCACAGACAGACAGACAGACAGACAGACTCACAGACAGACAGACTCACAGACAGACAGACTCACAGACAGACAGACAGACAGACAGACAGACAGACAGACAGACAGACAGACAGTGTGTGTGTGTGTGTGTGTGTGTGTGTGTGTGTGTGTGTGTGTGTGTGTGTGTGTGTGTGTGTGTGTGTGTGTGTGTGTGTGTGTGTGTGTGTGTGTGACGTGTCTGTGTGTATGTGTGTGCGCGCGCGCGCGTGTGTGAGAGACAGTGTCACTGTGTTGAACGTGTTGCGTATGTAGCCCATATGTATGTTGATATTCATAACGGGCCACAGACAGACAGACAGACAGACAGACAGACAGACAGACAGACAGACAGACAGCGTGACAGACAGACAGACAGACAGACAGACAGACAGACACACACACACACACACACACACACACACACACACACACACACACACACACACACACACACACACACACACACACACACACACACACTACACACACGCTGAGCCCAACAGGCACACAGCAGCGTCGCAGATAAATCGCGCTAGGGAGACTAGGGAGCAGATGAGAGCTGTGTGGACTATTCGGTATGCTGCTATGCAGACAGACTGGAGCCACAGGCAGGGCACAGCAGAGCACAGCACAGCAGAGCACAGCAGAGCAGAGCACAGCACAGCACAGCACAGCACAGCACAGCACAGCACAGCACAGCACCACGGCTCTGAGACTCTGATAGTTACACTGTTCTGTTCTCTCTCTGGAAGGGAAGCACCAAGTTCACAGTCCTCCTGTCCTGAGAGAGAGAGAGAGAGAGAGAGAGAGAGAGAGGTAGAGAGACGCCACCCAGAGAGAGCTGTGAGCTGCATGAGCAACTTTCTAAAAAGCCACCAGGAGTTCCAGGAGGACATTATACACTTTTATTTTTTATTTATTTTTCTGCAGGTGGCAACTCAAGGAGCTGGGAATCACTTTTATTTTTATTTTTGTGGAATAACCAAGTCAAGCCGCACGACTTAATGGTTTTATGATCAATCTGTTTTTTTGAAGAGCTTGGATTATTCCCTTAAAACATTGCTATGCAGACTGTCTGGAGCCATGCAGAGGAGTAATACTTGAAACTTTGAGAGGAGGAGAAAAAAAAAGCAAATTTGTTTTATTTATATACCAACTACTAGGCAGGTATATCTGCTCTCTATCTGTAATGCAGGTGGTCAAGGAGGGGTTCGAATAACTTGTTTGTAGACAACAGTCTGAGTTCAGGATTACACGTTAACTGCGAGAAACTTAACTTTCTATTAAAGTGCAATTGCTTTCTCTGACAAACGCCCGAGCAGAGCTCCCCCTGATTTAAAAAATGTGTAGACTTGCCTCGCAGACTTACTGGAGCCAAGGGGGAGAGGAGAGGAGGCTGTGAGCCCAGTCTGAGGATATGAGGTCCTCTATAAGAGCAGTTTGCAGTGTGGAAACTTCAGTGAAATTAACATATTACTGTAAGCATATGCTGTATTATTGTTGTTGTTGTTGTGAGATATGAGGGGGAATCAGTGGGACGTCTTTTCGGTGCAGATTAATCGAGTCTCTGGACAGGTTGGTCGTGGTGTCCGAGGCACACAGAAAAAACCCAAAGCATAACTGGGTTTGTTAAATGAGGTGAGTGAGCTGTCAAATTAGGCGACCCCGGAGAGCCAACAGCTGCGGTTCAGATTAGATTTTTGAAGTCACATATAATAGACGTCTGGAAGTCATGTCAGCTGTGATAACACACACGTCGTCCACAAAGGGCTCGCTTGCCCTTTGTAATAACTCATAATTGGGAGAGATTTTGTCGCGGGGCTATTATAATATAATAATAATGCCTTCTCCTCCTCGCTCACTTCCTTAATGAACTCGTTGAGCTTTTTCCGGCGGGGGGGGGAAAGAAGGAGAAGAAAAACATAAACAAACATGAAGAATCCTCACGTGTTGTTGGCCGACGGCTGGAACAACAACAACAACAACAAGACGGTCGTCATGAACGGCACCGGCAGCAGCGACAACAAGGACCGGGACCGGGACCGGGACCGGGACCGGGCCCGGGGGGACCAGCTGCTGCTGTCCGTCCCGTCGTCGGGCAGCACCACCGGCGGCAGCACCAAGAAGTTCAAGCGGAAGTCGCGGGAACCCAAAAGGCTGTACAGCAGCAGCAGCACCGCGGCTGACCACCGCCCCCCGCTGCCCCCCCCGCTGCCCCCGGGCAGGAGGGGCGACCTCGACCTGACGGCCGACGAGGACGACTCTGCCGGGGAGAGCTGCAGCGGCGGCGGCGGGGGGGTCATCGGGGGCGGCGGCGGGGTCAGCCGGCTGGCCGCGGTCCAGAGACGCCTGCTGATGCCGCCGTCGCAGCTGGATCACCTGCTGCTGCTGGTACCTCCGTCTGCTATGGCGGAGGAGACGGCGGACCGGCGGACAGGCGCCGCGGCGGGCTCCCCTCCCCCTCCTCCCCCCGTAGGACTAGAGGGCCAGGAGGGCCACCACCACCAGGAGGAGGAGGAGGAGGAGGGTGGCGGCGGCGCCATCGACATGCGGATCGGCACCGCGGTCAGCCCGGCCATCACGGCCAGGCTGCAGGCCCAGCAGAACCAGCCCCCCAACGTCCACCCCTCCTCTCACCACCGGCCCTCCTCTCTCCTCCTCCTGGCCCAGCAGCCAGGAGGGTTCCCCTCCTCGCTGTCGGGTCATCATCACCATCACCAGCACCGCCACCGGCACCACGAGCATCCGTCCAGCCGTCAGTCCCACCATCCGTACGCCCTGCTGACCCCCCCCAACCAGGACCTCCTCTCTGGCCGGCCAGGGGGGTCGGCGCCGCAGCAGAGGGGGGGTGCCTCGTCGTACGACGATGAACCCGAACCCGACTCGCCGCAGGTAATCCTTTTTAACCCATTTGATTCTGTTGGTATTATATATATATACACACATGGGACAGTGGTTCTCATAGTGGGGGGGGGTGGGGGTCCCAGGGATCCTTGTCAGTAGACCAGTGGTTCTCATAGTGGGGGGGGGGGGGGTCCCAGGGATCCTTGTCAGTAGACCAGTGGTTCTCACAGTGGGGGGGGGGGGGGGTCCCAGGGATCCTTGTCAGTAGACCAGTGGTTCTCACAGTGGGGGGGGGGGGGGTCCCAGGGATCCTTGTCAGTAGACCAGTGGTTCTCACAGTGGGGGGGGGGGGGGGGGGTCCCAGGGATCCTTGTCAGTAGACCAGTGGTTCTCATAGTGGGGGGGGGGGGGGGTCCCAGGGATCCTTGTCAGTAGACCAGTGGTTCTCACAGTGGGGGGGGGGGGGGGGGGGTCCCAGGGATCCTTGTCAGTAGACCAGTGGTTCTCACAGTGGGGGGGGGGGGGGGGGGGGGGGTCCCAGGGATCCCTGACAGTAGACCAGTGGTTCTCACAGTGGGGGGGGGGGGGGGGTCCCAGGGATCCCTGTCAGTAGACCAGTGGTTCTCATAGTGGGGGGGGGGGGGTCCCAGGGATCCCTGACAGTAGACCAGTGGTTCTCACAGTGGGGGGGGGGGGGGGGGGGGGTCCCAGGGATCCCTGTCAGTAGACCAGTGGTTCTCACAGTGGGGGGGGGGGGTCCCAGGGATCCCTGTCAGTAGACCAGTGGTTCTCATAGTGGGGGGGGGGGGGGGTCCCAGGGATCCCTGTCAGTAGACCAGTGGTTCTCACAGTGGGGGGGGGTCCCAGGGTTCTTTGACAGTAGACCAGTGGTTCTCACAGTGGGGGGGGGGGGGGGTCCCAGGGTTCTTTGTCAGTAGACCAGTGGTTCTCACAGTGGGGGGGGGGGGGGGGTCCCAGGGATCCCTGACAGTAGACCAGTGGTTCTCACAGTGGGGGGGGGGGGGGGTCCAGTGATTCCACCGCAGGGTTCCTTGGCGGGTCTGTAAGGATAAGAACGCTCGCTCCCGAAATACGCTCTGTCACGTTCCGGTGGTGTGGTGAGGACCCACATGCAGGACAGCAAGCAGGCAGAGTTCAAGATGCAAGATGGGTGATTTATTATAAAATAACAGGATGGGTGATTTATTATAAAATAACAGGGAAAACAACACAAACACTGAACTGAACAAGGAGTGACACCAAACAATGACTGGACAAGGACTGACTGGGGAACGAGACTGATACACACACAGGAGGGCTGATTAGTGATTACACATGAGAAACACCTGGGGAAGACAACGTAGAACCAAAACAACTAGAACATAACATAGCATTACAAGAGCTAGACAGGCAGAGTCTGTGACTGTGACACGCTCGCCCAGCCGGGACAAATCCGACGACCTGCTCGGGAACCGTCGCCACCAGTTATTCCTAAATGTATGACATCAATAAATCAATGCCGGCCCAGGCCGTAGCGTAACGGTCTGGGCACCGGACTGGTGATCCAGTCGCGGTGTGCCGCGGGTTCGACTCCCGGACCCGACACGGCCTTTACTGCATGTCATCCCCCCATCTCTCTCCCGTTTCCTGTCAGCCTACTGTCTGTCCCTTAAAAAATCAATAAAAGGCGTAAGCCGCAAAAAAAAATATCTCTTTAATAAATCAATGCCAAAACCTATCCTGAACCTATCCATATTCCTAAACTTAACCTCAGTAAAACTATGACACAGCATAATACAAACCTAACCTTATTCCTAATCTTAACCTCAGTAAAAACCACTGTCTAAACCTAACCTTATTCCTAATCTTAACCTCAGTAAAAAACACTGTCTAAACCTAACCTTATTCCTAATCTTAACCTCAGTAAAACTATGCCACAGCATAATACAAACCTAACCTTATTCCTAATCTTAACCTCAGTAAAACTATGCCACAGCATAATACAAACCTAACCTTATTCCTAATCTTAACCTCAGTAAAAAACACTGTCTAAACCTAACCTTATTCCTAATCTTAACCTCAGTAAAACTATGCATAATACAAACCTAACCTTATTCCTAATCTTAACCTCAGTAAAAAACACTGTCTAAACCTAACCTTATTCCTAATCTTAACCTCAGTAAAACTATGCCACAGCATAATAAAAACCTTATTCCTAAATCTTAACCTCAGTAAAAACCACTGTCTAAACCTAACCTTATTCCTAATCTTAACCTCAGTAAAACTATGCATAATACAAACCTAACCTTATTCCTAATCTTAACCTCAGTAAAAACCACTGTCTAAACCTAACCTTATTCCTAATCTTAACCTCAGTAAAACTATGCCACAGCATAATACAAACCTAACCTTATTCCTAAATCTTAACCTCAGTAAAAAACACTGTCTAAACCTAACCTTATTCCTAATCTTAACCTCAGTAAAAAACACTGTCTAAACCTAACCTTATTCCTAATTTTAACCTCAGTAAAAAACACTGTCTAAAGTAAACCTAACCTTATTCCTAGTCTTAACCTCAGTAAAAACCACTGTCTAAAGTAAACCTAACCTTATTCCTAATCTTAACCTCAGTGAAAGGAATACAGGAACCGCTGGGAACATGAAACAAAAAGATATACTCTATAGGTCTGTATTTTGCGTGTCTTAAGTACCAGGTCTTATTCCCTAACTTGAGTAAACTAAAGACCTGGAGGCGTGGTCAATGCTCTTTGGCCACTCAGAATAGCCAAATGGCATTGATCACGCCTCCAGGTCTTTAGTTTACTCAAGTTAGGGAATAAGACCTGGTACTTAAGACACGCAAAATACAGCAGTGTCCTATAACTAAGATGAGAGAACATTATTACTCCAGTTTTGGCTTCACTGCACTGGCTTCCGGTTGTTTTTAGGATTGATTTTAAAATTATTTTACTTGTGTATAAAGCTCTCAATGGTCTGGCACCTTCCTACCTACATGACTGCCTGCCTAAATATGTCCCAAACCGCCCCCTAAGGTCTTCCACTGCTGGCCTGCTCGCTTTGCCTATAAATAAATGGCAACTAAAAAATACGAGGAAGAAGCTTTTTGCTTCTACGGGCCGACGGCATGGAACAAGCTCCCTCTGTACCTTCGTCAGGCAGCCTCTGTAGACATTTTTAAAGCACAGCTCAAGACCCACTTCTACACCCTTGCTTTTAATTGATCTTTTCATTTTTGTTATTCATGTCCTCACTGTATTGCTTGTTTTTTAATGTTTATGCCTTGCTTTTCTTTTCTTTCTTTCTCCGTTGCTCTGTGAAGCACTTTGAGCTGCATTTCATGTCATGAAAGGTGCTATACAAATAAAGTTTTATTATTATTATTATTATTATTATTATAAGGCCTGTAAGGCCTAACGCCCTAACCCTAAGTATATATATACTGTATGTGTCCTATAAGACCTGTAAGGCCTATAAGTATATATACTCTACCACAGGGGTTTTCAACTGGTGGTCCGTGGACCACTGGTGGTCCCTGGAAGTATTGCATGTGGTCCCTGACCATTCATTTAGTAATGTTGATTTTAATAATAATGTCATTCCTCTAGTTGAGAAACAGTGTACTGAATAGTTTAGTTTAGTTTAATAAATAAAACAGTACAACATCAATAAAAGAGAAGTGTGTGCAGGTGAGAAAGGAAATGACCCGGTGACCTATGATGACCCCGTCCATGTCGTCATTTATCCACAAATTGGAGGTGAAGAAATTCAACAGAAAAAGGGAGTAAGAATCTCAAGAGCGGGAAGTGCAGCAGAGTCATTATTATTAGGACATTATTAGTATAGTATATGTACAGTACATATACACATGGGAGGCATAGCTAGTGTTACAAAAGCATTAATCTCTTATAGCCCATATCCCCGCTCAACGCAACAGTGGTCCCCAGGTTGACTCTATAAGTCAGGGTGGTGGTCCCCAGGTTGACTCTATAAGTCAGGGTGGTGGTCCCCAGGTTGACTCTATAAGTCAGGGTGGTGGTCCCCAGGTTGACTCTAAGTCAGGGTGGTGGTCCCCAGGTTGACTCTATAAGTCAGGGTGGTGGTCCCCAGGTTGACTCTAAGTCAGGGTGGTGGTCCCCAGGTTGACTCTATAAGTCAGGGTGGTGGTCCCCAGGTTGACTCTAAGTCAGGGTGGTGGTCCCCAGGTTGACTCTATAAGTCAGGGTGGTGGTCCCCAGGTTGACTCTAAGTCAGGGTGGTGGTCCCCAGGTTGACTCTATAAGTCAGGGTGGTGGTCCCCAGGTTGATTCTATAAGTCAGGGTGGTGGTCCCCAGGTTGACTCTAAGTCAGGGTGGTGGTCCCCAGGTTGACTCTAAGTCAGGGTGGTGGTCCCCAGGTTGACTCTAAGTCAGGGTGGTGGTCCCCAGGTTGACTCTATAAGTCAGGGTGGTGGTCCCCAGGTTGACTCTATAAGTCAGGGTGGTGGTCCCCAGGTTGACTCTAAGTCAGGGTGGTGGTCCCCAGGTTGACTCTATAAGTCAGGGTGGTGGTCCCCAGGTTGACTCTAAGTCAGGGTGGTGGTCCCCAGGTTGACTCTATAAGTCAGGGTGGTGGTCCCCAGGTTGACTCTAAGTCAGGGTGGTGGTCCCCAGGTTGACTCTAAGTCAGGGTGGTGGTCCCCAGGTTGACTCTAAGTCAGGGTGGTGGTCCCCAGGTTGACTCTAAGTCAGGGTGGTGGTCCCCAGGTTGACTCTATAAGTCAGGGTGGTGGTCCCCAGGTTGACTCTAAGTCAGGGTGGTGGTCCCCAGGTTGACTCTAAGTCAGGGTGGTGGTCCCCAGGTTGACTCTAAGTCAGGGTGGTGGTCCCCAGGTTGATTCTTAGTCAGGGTGGTGGTCCCCAGGTTGACTCTAAGTCAGGGTGGTGGTCCCCAGGTTGACTCTAAGTCAGGGTGGTGGTCCCCAGGTTGACTCTAAGTCAGGGTGGTGGTCCCCAGGTTGACTCTATAAGTCAGGGTGGTGGTCCCCAGGTTGACTCTATAAGTCAGGGTGGTGGTCCCCAGGTTGACTCTATAAGTCAGGGTGGTGGTCCCCAGGTTGACTATAAGTCAGGGTGGTGGTCCCCAGGTTGACTCTAAGTCAGGGTGGTGGTCCCCAGGTTGACTCTAAGTCAGGGTGGTGGTCCCCAGGTTGACTCTAAGTCAGGGTGGTGGTCCCCAGGTTGACTCTATAAGTCAGGGTGGTGGTCCCCAGGTTGACTCTAAGTCAGGGTGGTGGTCCCCAGGTTGACTCTAAGTCAGGGTGGTGGTCCCCAGGTTGACTCTAAGTCAGGGTGGTGGTCCCCAGGTTGACTCTAAGTCAGGGTGGTGGTCCCCAGGTTGACTCTAAGTCAGGGTGGTGGTCCCCAGGTTGATTCTCAGTCAGGGTGGTGGTCCCCAGGTTGACTATAAGTCAGGGTGGTGGTCCCCAGGTTGACTATAAGTCAGGGTGGTGGTCCCCAGGTTGATTCTATAAGTCAGGGTGGTGGTCCCCAGGTTGACTCTAAGTCAGGGTGGTGGTCCCCAGGTTGACTCTAAGTCAGGGTGGTGGTCCCCAGGTTGACTCTAAGTCAGGGTGGTGGTCCCAGGTTGACTCTATAAGTCAGGGTGGTGGTCCCCAGGTTGATTCTATAAGTCAGGGTGGTGGTCCCCAGGTTGACTCTATAAGTCAGGGTGGTGGTCCCCAGGTTGACTCTAAGTCAGGGTGGTGGTCCCCAGGTTGACTCTAAGTCAGGGTGGTGGTCCCCAGGTTGACTCTAAGTCAGGGTGGTGGTCCCCAGGTTGACTCTATAAGTCAGGGTGGTGGTCCCCAGGTTGATTCTATAAGTCAGGGTGGTGGTCCCCAGGTTGACTCTATAAGTCAGGGTGGTGGTCCCCAGGTTGACTCTAAGTCAGGGTGGTGGTCCCCAGGTTGACTCTAAGTCAGGGTGGTGGTCCCCAGGTTGACTCTAAGTCAGGGTGGTGGTCCCCAGGTTGACTCTAAGTCAGGGTGGTGGTCCCCAGGTTGACTCTAAGTCAGGGTGGTGGTCCCCAGGTTGACTCTATAAGTCAGGGTGGTGGTCCCCAGGTTGACTCTATAAGTCAGGGTGGTGGTCCCCAGGTTGACTCTAAGTCAGGTGGTGGTCCCCAGGTTGACTCTAAGTCAGGGTGGTGGTCCCCAGGTTGACTCTATAAGTCAGGGTGGTGGTCCCCAGGTTGACTCTAAGTCAGGGTGGTGGTCCCCAGGTTGACTATAAGTCAGGGTGGTGGTCCCCTGGTTGACTCTAAGTCAGGGTGGTGGTCCCCAGGTTGACTATAAGTCAGGGTGGTGGTCCCCAGGTTGATTCTATAAGTCAGGGTGGTGGTCCCCAGGTTTGACTCTATAAGTCAGGGTGGTGGTCCCCAGGTTGACTCTAAGTCAGGGTGGTGGTCCCCAGGTTGACTCTATAAGTCAGGGTGGTGGTCCCCAGGTTGACTCTAAGTCAGGGTGGTGGTCCCTGGTTCACAATCAGTTGAAAACCCCTGCTCTCTACCAGAAACAATGAATGTGGTCCAAAAAAATGCTTCCAACTGTTGAGCAGCTCTTCTATACGGTGCTTTGTGTTTTGTGCTTGCAGGATTCTCCGAGGAAGCGTGGTGGTGGTATGGGGGGCTTCGGGGGAGAGCTCTCGCCTCCTGGCCGGGGTATGGGAGGAGGAGGAGGAGGAGTGGGGGGCTTCGGGGGAGAGAGTCTATCGCCTCCTGGCCGCGGTATGGGAGGAGGAGGAGGAGGAGTGGGGGGCTTCGGGGGAGAGAGTCTATCGCCTCCTGGCCGGGGTATGGGAGGGGGAGGAGGAGGAGGAGTGGGGGGCTTCGGGGAGAGCTCTCGCCTCCTGGCCGGGGTATGGGAGGAGGAGGAGGAGGAGTGGGGGGCTTCGGGGGAGAGAGTCTATCGCCTCCTGGCCGCGGTATGGGAGGAGGAGGAGGAGGAGTGGGGGCTTCGGGGGAGAGAGTCTATCGCCTCCTGGCCGGGGTATGGGAGGAGGAGGAGGAGGAGTGGGGGGCTTCGGGGGAGAGAGTCTATCGCCTCCTGGCCGGGGTATGGGAGGAGGAGGAGGAGGAGTGGGGGGCTTCGGGGGAGAGAGTCTATCGCCTCCTGGCCGGGGTATGGGAGGAGGAGGAGGAGGAGTGGGGGGCTTCGGGGGAGAGAGTCTATCGCCTCCTAGCCGCGGTATGGGAGGAGGAGGAGGAGGGGTGGGGGGCTTCGGGGCAGAGCTCTCGCCTCCTGGCCGGGGGTATGGGAGGAGGAGGAGGAGTGGGGGGCTTCGGGGCAGAGCTCTCGCCGCCTCCTGGCCGGGTGCCAGAGATCAAAGCGTTGCAGCAGACCAGGCGACTCCTCGCCAACGCCAGGGAGAGGACGCGGGTGCATACCATCAGTGCGGCCTTTGAGGCGCTCCGAAAGCAGGTAAGGAATTTACACCCAAAGAAGT
>NC_139711.1:47277702-47286994 GCF_964188405.1 Protomyctophum parallelum | reverse complement strand
GGAAAAAGTGCTCCTTCTCAACGTTGTCACCAAACATCCCATTGATTGTTACATATCTCAGTGGTGACTAGTATTGATTGTTACATATCTCAGTGGTGACTGAGTATTGATTGTTACATATCTCAGTGGTGACTGAGTATTGATTGTTACATATCTCAGTGGTGACTGAGTATTGATTGTTACATATCTCAGTGGTGACTGAGTATTGATTGTTACATATCTCAGTGGTGACTGAGTATTGATTGTTACATATCTCAGTGGTGACTCTATTGATTGTTACATATCTCAGTGGTGACTGAGTATTGATTGTTACATATCTCAGTGGTGACTAAGTATTGATTGTTACATATCTCAGTGGTGACTGAGTATTGATTGTTACATATCTCAGTGGTGACTGAGTATTGATTGTTACATATCTCAGTGGTGACTGAGTATTGATTGTTACATATCTCAGTGGTGACTGAGTATTGATTGTTACATATCTCAGTGGTGACTGAGTATTGATTGTTACATATCTCAGTGGTGACTCTATTGATTGTTACATATCTCAGTGGTGACTAAGTATTGATTGTTACATATCTCAGTGGTGACTAAGTATTGATTGTTACATATCTCAGTGGTGACTGAGTATTGATTGTTACATATCTCAGTGGTGACTGAGTATTGATTGTTACATATCTCAGTGGTGACTGAGTATTGATTGTTACATATCTCAGTGGTGATTAAGTATTGATTGTTACATATCTCAGTGGTGACTGAGTATTGATTGTTACATATCTCAGTGGTGACTGAGTATTGATTGTTACATATCTCAGTGGTGACTAAGTATTGATTGTTACATATCTCAGTGGTGACTGAGTATTGATTGTTACATATCTCAGTGGTGACTAAGTATTGATTGTTACATATCTCAGTGGTGACTAAGTATTGATTGTTACATATCTCAGTGGTGACTGAGTATTGATTGTTACATATCTCAGTGGTGACTAAGTATTGATTGTTACATATCTCAGTGGTGACTGAGTATTGATTGTTACATATCTCAGTGGTGACTAAGTATTGATTGTTACATATCTCAGTGGTGACTAAGTATTGATTGTTACATATCTCAGTGGTGACTCTATTGATTGTTACATATCTCAGTGGTGACTGAGTATTGATTGTTACATATCTCAGTGGTGACTAAGTATTGATTGTTACATATCTCAGTGGTGACTAAGTATTGATTGTTACATATCTCAGTGGTGATTAAGTATTGATTGTTACATATCTCAGTGGTGACTGAGTATTGATTGTTACATATCTCAGTGGTGACTAAGTATTGATTGTTACATATCTCAGCGGTGACTAAGTATTGATTGTTACATATCTCAGTGGTGACTAAGTATTGATTGTTACATATCTCAGTGGTGACTGAGTATTGATTGTTACATATCTCAGTGGTGACTGAGTATTGATTGTTACATATCTCAGTGGTGACTCTATTGATTGTTACATATCTCAGTGGTGACTAAGTATTGATTGTTACATATCTCAGTGGTGACTGAGTATTGATTGTTACATATCTCAGTGGTGACTGAGTATTGATTGTTACATATCTCAGTGGTGACTCTATTGATTGTTACATATCTCAGTGGTGACTGAGTATTGATTGTTACATATCTCAGTGGTGACTAAGTATTGATTGTTACATATCTCAGTGGTGACTAAGTATTGATTGTTACATATCTCAGTGGTGACTGAGTATTGATTGTTACATATCTCAGTGGTGACTAAGTATTGATTGTTACATATCTCAGTGGTGACTGAGTATTGATTGTTACATATCTCAGTGGTGACTAAGTATTGATTGTTACATATCTCAGTGGTGACTAAGTATTGATTGTTACATATCTCAGTGGTGACTCTATTGATTGTTACATATCTCAGTGGTGACTAAGTATTGATTGTTACATATCTCAGTGGTGACTGAGTATTGATTGTTACATATCTCAGTGGTGACTAAGTATTGATTGTTACATATCTCAGTGGTGACTAAGTATTGATTGTTACATATCTCAGTGGTGATTAAGTATTGATTGTTACATATCTCAGTGGTGACTGAGTATTGATTGTTACATATCTCAGTGGTGACTGAGTATTGATTGTTACATATCTCAGTGGTGACTAAGTATTGATTGTTACATATCTCAGTGGTGACTCTATTGATTGTTACATATCTCAGTGGTGACTCTATTGATTGTTACATATCTCAGTGGTGACTAAGTATTGATTGTTACATATCTCAGCGGTGACTAAGTATTGATTGTTACATATCTCAGTGGTGACTGAGTATTGATTGTTACATATCTCAGTGGTGACTCTATTGATTGTTACATATCTCAGTGGTGACTAAGTATTGATTGTTACATATCTCAGTGGTGACTGAGTATTGATTGTTACATATCTCAGTGGTGACTCTATTGATTGTTACATATCTCAGTGGTGACTAAGTATTGATTGTTACATATCTCAGTGGTGACTAAGTATTGATTGTTACATATCTCAGTGGTGACTGAGTATTGATTGTTACATATCTCAGCGGTGACTCTATTGATTGTTACATATCTCAGTGGTGACTAAGTATTGATTGTTACATATCTCAGTGGTGACTGAGTATTGATTGTTACATATCTCAGTGGTGACTAAGTATTGATTGTTACATATCTCAGTGGTGACTGAGTATTGATTGTTACATATCTCAGTGGTGACTAAGTATTGATTGTTACATATCTCAGTGGTGACTCTATTGATTGTTACATATCTCAGTGGTGACTAAGTATTGATTGTTACATATCTCAGTGGTGACTAAGTATTGATTGTTACATATCTCAGTGGTGACTAAGTATTGATTGTTACATATCTCAGTGGTGACTAAGTATTGATTGTTACATATCTCAGTGGTGACTGAGTATTGATTGTTACATATCTCAGTGGTGACTGAGTATTGATTGTTACATATCTCAGTGGTGACTAAGTATTGATTGTTACATATCTCAGTGGTGACTCTATTGATTGTTACATATCTCAGTGGTGACTAAGTATTGATTGTTACATATCTCAGTGGTGACTGAGTATTGATTGTTACATATCTCAGTGGTGACTAAGTATTGATTGTTACATATCTCAGTGGTGACTGAGTATTGATTGTTACATATCTCAGTGGTGACTGAGTATTGATTGTTACATATCTCAGTGGTGACTCTATTGATTGTTACATATCTCAGTGGTGACTAAGTATTGATTGTTACATATCTCAGTGGTGACTAAGTATTGATTGTTACATATCTCAGTGGTGACTAAGTATTGATTGTTACATATCTCAGTGGTGACTGAGTATTGATTGTTACATATCTCAGTGGTGACTCTATTGATTGTTACATATCTCAGTGGTGACTAAGTATTGATTGTTACATATCTCAGTGGTGACTGAGTATTGATTGTTACATATCTCAGTGGTGACTCTATTGATTGTTACATATCTCAGTGGTGACTGAGTATTGATTGTTACATATCTCAGTGGTGACTAAGTATTGATTGTTACATATCTCAGTGGTGACTAAGTATTGATTGTTACATATCTCAGTGGTGACTGAGTATTGATTGTTACATATCTCAGTGGTGACTAAGTATTGATTGTTACATATCTCAGTGGTGACTGAGTATTGATTGTTACATATCTCAGTGGTGACTCTATTGATTGTTACATATCTCAGTGGTGACTGAGTATTGATTGTTACATATCTCAGTGGTGACTGAGTATTGATTGTTACATATCTCAGTGGTGACTGAGTATTGATTGTTACATATCTCAGTGGTGACTGAGTATTGATTGTTACATATCTCAGTGGTGACTGAGTATTGATTGTTACATATCTCAGTGGTGACTGAGTATTGATTGTTACATATCTCAGTGGTGACTCTATTGATTGTTACATATCTCAGTGGTGACTAAGTATTGATTGTTACATATCTCAGTGGTGACTCTATTGATTGTTACATATCTCAGTGGTGACTGAGTATTGATTGTTACATATCTCAGTGGTGACTGAGTATTGATTGTTACATATCTCAGTGGTGACTGAGTATTGATTGTTACATATCTCAGTGGTGACTCTATTGATTGTTACATATCTCAGTGGTGACTAAGTATTGATTGTTACATATCTCAGTGGTGACTAAGTATTGATTGTTACATATCTCAGTGGTGACTAAGTATTGATTGTTACATATCTCAGTGGTGACTGAGTATTGATTGTTACATATCTCAGTGGTGACTGAGTATTGATTGTTACATATCTCAGTGGTGACTAAGTATTGATTGTTACATATCTCAGTGGTGACTGAGTATTGATTGTTACATATCTCAGTGGTGACTAAGTATTGATTGTTACATATCTCAGTGGTGACTAAGTATTGATTGTTACATATCTCAGTGGTGATTAAGTATTGATTGTTACATATCTCAGTGGTGACTGAGTATTGATTGTTACATATCTCAGTGGTGACTAAGTATTGATTGTTACATATCTCAGTGGTGACTAAGTATTGATTGTTACATATCTCAGTGGTGACTCTATTGATTGTTACATATCTCAGTGGTGACTCTATTGATTGTTACATATCTCAGTGGTGACTAAGTATTGATTGTTACATATCTCAGCGGTGACTAAGTATTGATTGTTACATATCTCAGTGGTGACTGAGTATTGATTGTTACATATCTCAGTGGTGACTGAGTATTGATTGTTACATATCTCAGTGGTGACTCTATTGATTGTTACATATCTCAGTGGTGACTAAGTATTGATTGTTACATATCTCAGCGGTGACTAAGTATTGATTGTTACATATCTCAGTGGTGACTGAGTATTGATTGTTACATATCTCAGTGGTGACTGAGTATTGATTGTTACATATCTCAGTGGTGACTCTATTGATTGTTACATATCTCAGTGGTGACTAAGTATTGATTGTTACATATCTCAGTGGTGACTAAGTATTGATTGTTACATATCTCAGTGGTGACTGAGTATTGATTGTTACATATCTCAGTGGTGACTCTATTGATTGTTACATATCTCAGTGGTGACTGAGTATTGATTGTTACATATCTCAGTGGTGACTGAGTATTGATTGTTACATATCTCAGTGGTGACTGAGTATTGATTGTTACATATCTCAGTGGTGACTAAGTATTGATTGTTACATATCTCAGTGGTGACTGAGTATTGATTGTTACATATCTCAGTGGTGACTGAGTATTGATTGTTACATATCTCAGTGGTGACTAAGTATTGATTGTTACATATCTCAGTGGTGACTAAGTATTGATTGTTACATATCTCAGTGGTGACTAAGTATTGATTGTTACATATCTCAGTGGTGACTGAGTATTGATTGTTACATATCTCAGTGGTGACTAAGTATTGATTGTTACATATCTCAGTGGTGACTGAGTATTGATTGTTACATATCTCAGTGGTGACTCTATTGATTGTTACATATCTCAGTGGTGACTGAGTATTGATTGTTACATATCTCAGTGGTGACTAAGTATTGATTGTTACATATCTCAGTGGTGACTAAGTATTGATTGTTACATATCTCAGTGGTGACTAAGTATTGATTGTTACATATCTCAGTGGTGACTGAGTATTGATTGTTACATATCTCAGTGGTGACTAAGTATTGATTGTTACATATCTCAGTGGTGACTGAGTATTGATTGTTACATATCTCAGTGGTGACTCTATTGATTGTTACATATCTCAGTGGTGACTGAGTATTGATTGTTACATATCTCAGTGGTGACTCTATTGATTGTTACATATCTCAGTGGTGACTAAGTATTGATTGTTACATATCTCAGTGGTGACTGAGTATTGATTGTTACATATCTCAGTGGTGACTGAGTATTGATTGTTACATATCTCAGTGGTGACTGAGTATTGATTGTTACATATCTCAGTGGTGACTGAGTATTGATTGTTACATATCTCAGTGGTGACTAAGTATTGATTGTTACATATCTCAGTGGTGACTGAGTATTGATTGTTACATATCTCAGTGGTGACTGAGTATTGATTGTTACATATCTCAGTGGTGACTGAGTATTGATTGTTACATATCTCAGTGGTGACTGAGTATTGATTGTTACATATCTCAGTGGTGACTGAGTATTGATTGTTACATATCTCAGTGGTGACTAAGTATTGATTGTTACATATCTCAGTGGTGACTAAGTATTGATTGTTACATATCTCAGTGGTGACTAAGTATTGATTGTTACATATCTCAGTGGTGACTCTATTGATTGTTACATATCTCAGTGGTGACTAAGTATTGATTGTTACATATCTCAGTGGTGACTAAGTATTGATTGTTACATATCTCAGTGGTGACTAAGTATTGATTGTTACATATCTCAGTGGTGACTCTATTGATTGTTACATATCTCAGTGGTGACTCTATTGATTGTTACATATCTCAGTGGTGACTGAGTATTGATTGTTACATATCTCAGTGGTGACTGAGTATTGATTGTTACATATCTCAGTGGTGACTGAGTATTGATTGTTACATATCTCAGTGGTGACTAAGTATTGATTGTTACATATCTCAGTGGTGACTGAGTATTGATTGTTACATATCTCAGTGGTGACTGAGTATTGATTGTTACATATCTCAGTGGTGACTAAGTATTGATTGTTACATATCTCAGTGGTGACTAAGTATTGATTGTTACATATCTCAGTGGTGACTGAGTATTGATTGTTACATATCTCAGTGGTGACTGAGTATTGATTGTTACATATCTCAGTGGTGACTAAGTATTGATTGTTACATATCTCAGTGGTGACTAAGTATTGATTGTTACATATCTCAGTGGTGACTGAGTATTGATTGTTACATATCTCAGTGGTGACTCTATTGATTGTTACATATCTCAGTGGTGACTGAGTATTGATTGTTACATATCTCAGTGGTGACTGAGTATTGATTGTTACATATCTCAGTGGTGACTCTATTGATTGTTACATATCTCAGTGGTGACTGAGTATTGATTGTTACATATCTCAGTGGTGACTGAGTATTGATTGTTACATATCTCAGTGGTGACTAAGTATTGATTGTTACATATCTCAGTGGTGACTGAGTATTGATTGTTACATATCTCAGTGGTGACTGAGTATTGATTGTTACATATCTCAGTGGTGACTGAGTATTGATTGTTACATATCTCAGCGGTGACTGAGTGGATTTGCATCAAACAAGGTTTGGGGTGGGGGGGTGACCTTCGGTGTTTATCTCATCAACTAAAACGATATGATGAAAAATAGTACTTTTACTTAAGTACTGTACTTAAGTACAATGTTGAGGTATTTGTACTTTACTTGAGTATTTCGAATTTCCAATACTTTTACTTCTACTCCACTACATATCAGAGCCAAATTTATTGATATATATTTTTTTATTATCTACTATAGTCCTACTATAGACTCCAAGAAATGATGGTCACAAAAGATCACAGGATCTATTGACAAACTGACATATTGAGCCTATGACACACAGTATGGCTTCCCCCCCCCCCCCCCAGTAGGCTACCTTCACATTCAGTAGATCCTTTAATCTTTTGTGGCCAGATATAATTTCCTGGGGTCTAGTAGGACTATAGTAAATATGAAGTAAAGAAATCGCCGTAAGACTTTGTAAAAAAAAAGGACGTATTTAGCCCTATAATGCTCGAATGCCCCCGCCCTAAAAAATAGCTAAAATCTCTAAAATGAAAGAAAGCAGCAAAAGAAGAAAAAAAAAATGAACACTCACCTTTTACTTTGTCTATTAACAACCTAAAACATGAACCTTGGTTGAAAAAAACTAAAGTTTTGGGCGGGCACCCGTTTTGGTGTTAGCATCATGTTATGCTTCATCTATTGAAAAACAGCAGATCTACAAGCTCATAGCGCGCCACCGAGTGGCGTGCTACGAGCTTGTAGGTCTGCTATTTTTGAAAAATCGAAGAACGACTGACGTTTGTAGAATCTGATCTCAGGTCAGAATGGGTTCATCAGACCAGTGTGTTGTCCAGCGGAAACATCGTATGAATCTGATCTCAGGTCAGAATGGGTTAAGGCAACCGGCCGGTTCCACCTGCCCCTCTAAATGTCTGTGCACGCCACTGTAACACCCCGTGCGGCAATAAGGACGGAGTTCTCCGTTCTCTCACTAAAGTATAACGTCCGATGCTCAGGATGGAGATCGATAAAAAAAGGACAGGGATTTATTGATATCAAAAGTTCAAAACTGATCGCATCGCTCCACAGGCTGGGAGTGTCTGTTGCTCCACAGGCTGGGAGTGTCTGTTGTTGCTCCACAGGCTGGGAGCGTCTGTCGCTCCACAGGCTGGGAGTGTCTGTTGTTGCTCCACAGGCTGGGAGTGTCTGTTGCTCCACAGGCTGGGAGTGTCTGTCGCTCCACAGGCTGGGAGCGTCTGTCGCTCCACAGGCTGGGAGCGTCTGTCGCTCCACAGGCTGGGAGCGTCTGTTGCTCCACAGGCTGGGAGAAGCGTCTGTCGCTCCACAGGCTGGGAGAAGCGTCTGTCGCTCCACAGGCTGGGAGAAGTGTCTGTCGCTCCACAGGCTGGGAGAAGTGTCTGTCGCTCCACAGGCTGGGAGAAGTGTCTGTCGCTCCACAGGCTGGGAGAAGTGTCTGTCGCTCCACAGGCTGGGAGAAGCGTCTGTCGCTCCACAGGCTGGGAGCGTCTGTTGTTGCTCCACAGGCTGGGAGAAGCGTCTGTTGCTCCACAGGCTGGGAGTGTCTGTTGTTCCACAGGCTGGGAGCATCTGTTGTTGCTCCACAGGCTGGGAGAAGCGTCTGTTGCTCCACAGGCTGGGAGAAGCGTCTGTCGCTCCACAGGCTGGGAGCATCTGTTGTTGCTCCACAGGCTGGGAGAGTCTGTTGCTCCACAGGCTGGGAGTGTCTGTTGCTCCACAGGCTGGGAGCGTCTGTTGCTCCACAGGCTGGGAGTGTCTGTCGCTCCACAGGCTGGGAGTGTCTGTCGCTCCACAGGCTGGGAGCGTCTGTTGTTCCACAGGCTGGGAGCGTCTGTCGCTCCACAGGCTGGGAGCGTCTGTTGTTCCACAGGCTGGGAGCGTCTGTCGCTCCACAGGCTGGGAGCGTCTGTCGCTCCACAGGCTGGGAGCGTCTGTTGCTCCACAGGCTGGGAGAAGCGTCTGTCGCTCCACAGGCT
>NC_139711.1:47247702-47272702 GCF_964188405.1 Protomyctophum parallelum | reverse complement strand
GAGAGGAGAGGAGAGGAGAGGAGAGGAGAGGAGAGGAGAGGAGAGGAGAGGAGAGGAGAGGAGTTGGGGCAGCAACACATCTTCACTCGTCACAAAGACGGCAAAATGGGACACTTGTTGTTAAGGATGTCAGACGTCCCAGAAAGTAAAAAAAAAACGTTTGACTGGAAGTGGGACGAAAAAAATAAAAAACGCTGCCATCCACATTCCTGGAGTGCGGAATTAAGTGCCTTTGCAGGACGGCACCGTTTGACTGGAAGGGAACCAACCCTTTTGTTTGACTGGAACCCCCCCCCTTCCAGTCAAATGTTTGACATTCTGTTCCAAGAAGTCACAATATGCATTTTTAAGGAGTGAGAGTGTGTCAGACAGATGAATAAAAGACAGCACAGCGGAAACGAAAGGGGGAAAAAAGGAGAGTATCTCTTCTCATCTCCAGAAGCACTTATATAGTCTACCCTCTCTATACCTGCCATTATACACGACTGTCCCAATATCATCATCACCAAAGGTATTATCCTCACCACAGGTGAACTGATACCAAATGGGACCCAGTGCCTCCCTGCTTGACACTCAGCATCAAGGGTTGGATTGGGGTGTAAGTCCCTGCGACATACTAGTGTCATGTCCAGGGGGTGTACTTGTACATCAAGCTGCCTCACGCTACAGAAACAGGATATAGGCTCCTGCCCCTATGGGCCTCATGGCTACAGAAACAGGAGATAGGCTCCTGCCCCTATGGGCCTCATGGCTACAGAAACAGGAGATAGGTTCCTGCCCCCTATGGTCCTCATGGCTACAGAAACAGGAGATAGGCTCCTGCCCTATGGGCCTCATGGCTACAGAAACAGGAGATATAGGCTCCTGCCCCTATGGGCCTCATGGCTACAGAAACAGGAGATAGGCTCCTGCCCCTATGGGCCTCATGGCTACAGAAACAGGAGATAGGTTCCTGCCCCCTATGGTCCTCATGGCTACAGAAACAGGAGATAGGCTCCTGCCCTATGGGCCTCATGGCTACAGAAACAGGAGATATAGGCTCCTGCCCCTATGGGCCTCATGGCTACAGAAACAGGAGATAGGCTCCTGCCCCTATGGGCCTCATGGCTACAGAAACAGGAGATAGGCTCCTGCCCCTATATGGGCCTCATGGCTCGGCAAGGCTACTTACTTACTTACAGGTGAACTAACTCACTTCATTGTCTCGCAGAGAGCTTCACAAACAGTGGATGACCACAGACAATACAAGGACATAATACCACAGACAATACAAGGACATAATACCACAGACAATACAAGGACATAATACCACGGACAATACAAGGACATAAAACCACAGACAATACAAGGACATAATACCACAGACAATACAAGGACATAAAACCACAGACAATACAAGGACATAATAAATAATGTGAGAGTGATGGATATGATCGGCTGAAAGGCGACAAGACAGAGTCTTAGCATTTGAAATGTTACACAAACTCCCTGAAATGACGCTTTTCTTTTTGGTGAATATTCTGGAAGAACAAGACAGGGAGGGATGGAGTCCCCGACCGTTGCTGCTCCTTCATAAAGGGCAGTCCGTACTGTCCACGACCACCCAACCTTTCGTCGGAAAAAGATCAGACTTTAATTTTTTCCCCCGAAGTAGAGTTCGGAGGAGAGTCACAACATCTGGAGTGCTGCAGCTTTCAGAACAAAAATCCGGAGGAATGCGTTTCAGATTCAGATTCAGATACCTTTATTTGCCATTGTGTAAAACACATAGGAATTTGCTTTGACATTGACATGTGTGCATTTCTTTTTCCTTTTTTCACATATAACGAAACAACGACAACAACACCGTGCAGGAATTATAAATATAAATATAAAGTGCAGAGTTTATGGAATAGTGCAAAAAACATGTCCGGTGACACTCCCTCTAGGGGGCAGAGGGGTGGGAGGGAAACCAGAGTCATTTAGCAGCCTGGCGGCTGAGGGGAAGAAGCTCAGTCTGTGGCGGACTTCAGAAGTTGCGTGTGAGTGACGTCATGTTGTAGTTGTACCGGAGCTTTCCGACGAAAAGTCGGATGGTCGGAGACAGTATGGACTGCCCCTTTAGTCGTGTGTTGTGGTTTGGTTCGCCCAGTCCCGTGTTTCTCCGGGCAAGGCTACGAAGGTGTTAATCAGTCCCGTGTTTCTCCGGGCAAGGCTACGAAGGTGTTAATCAGTCCCGTGTTTCTCCGGGCAAGGCTACGAAGGTGTTAATCAGTCCCGTGTTTCTCCGGGCAAGGCTACGAAGGTGTTAATTAATTAATGTGTTTCAGTGAGCCTGTGAGTCTCAGTTATTTTCAGCGGTGGGAAAAGTACTCAATTGTTTTACTTAAGTAAAAGTACCAATACTGCAATTTAGAACTACTTTGTTACAAGTAAAAGTACGGCATTGAAAATGTACTTGAGTACCGGCATCAAATAATTGAGTTAACCCCTGCCTGCACTTGAGGTTGAAGGAATGTAATTACTAATAGCTCGTCATGGTATAGGTCATTATTAGAGTAACTAAAAATCCTTAATTATTCACATCAAACAGAAACATCACAATGCTGCTTTGATGCTCTGTTAGCCTTTGTATACTGTTGTGTGAGACACATTATACTGAAGCCCCTTTGACACCACAGACTGTAAAGAAATATGGACAAAGCGTTTCTCCGGGTCTGATATGGACGTAAGATGAAGCCTGTCAGTAAATCGCCATCCGTTTGGGGCCCAGCTGCATGGCCATTGGCTGGCCCAGACAACGAGGCGGGACTTCCCCCCCTTCTTCTTCGTTGGTTTTCATTTTGACTCGAGCGGGGGGGGGGGGGGTGGATCCCGATCATAGACTGTAACGGTAGCCACGCCCCTCAGAACATACTCGACTTTATGGTCATTTTTTTTTTTTAATAAATGGAACCCATAATTTTCCAAAAAGAATATTATGACATGAGAAATGAGACTTTAAACTAGTGACTGGAAGCAGAAAGTATCCATGACCATGTTTATTAAGGTAATACAGTCTAGGTGAAGCTGGGCCAAAATACATGGACTTCTATACACTGACACGAAACAAGACAGGAACGCCCAAAAACGTCACATCCGGTTTTTTACCCTGGGCAGAATGTTCTATGGCTGCCAATGCAACTTTTTCCAATCCTTAATCACATACGGACAAACATCTATGCCGATAATATCTAACTTGCGGAGGTAACGTGCCTTGTCCACGGGCAACAGATCTTTCAAAATATGGCATTGCAAATACGTTTGATAATCGCTACTCTGCGCAATATTGTTTTGGAAATGCCGCAAATTGCATTGCAGTGAACGAGAGCAAATCACAATTTACCCTGGGGGTGGTGACTCCGCCCTGAATACGCGTTTTCGTGTCAGTGTATGGAGATATGGGTTTTTTTGGGCCCAATGACAGACAGCGCCACAACAGGCCATTATATGAACTTTCAGGAAGTCCCGATTTCCTACTGGCTTCAGACACTATTGTGTGACAGAACATCAGCACTGCTCTGAAAGCCCTTTGTTTGTTTTTTGAATCTCCTGAGGGATTAAAAAATAAAAATAAAAGTATATATTCTCAGTAGTCTAGTGCAGCGGTTTTCATAACATTGTGCCCACAATGCAAACCTCAAAACCCCAATAGCAGAAAATAACAGATCTGCAAGCTCCCAAAGCGTTGTTGTGAGCGTGTACTGTATGCTATTTTAATTGTATTCTTTTGTGTATGTTTGTGGTGGAAATGAACACTTTTCATCTATAAGGACATAAAATAAAAGGCCCAAAGTAGGCACGCCAGTTTGAAAGTGTTTAAATGATCGATACGAGGAGGAGTTCCCAAACTTCTTCATGTCATGGACCCCCGAAGTGACACTAATTAGCCCCGCGGACCCCCATTTGAAAAACATATAATGCCAGGAGGGACCCCCATAAGAGAAGATTTTGACGGCTTCATTTCAAGGACCCCCAGTTTGACATGCATTAGTCTACGGACCCCCATTTAATGTCATTTCTATCTCTGGGACCCCCAATGTATATTGTAAAATCAATGTTAATGTAACTCTGAGAGTGTACAAATGGAACCAAACGGACCCTGATGGGTCCGTTTGGTTCCATTTGTACACTCTCAGAGTTACAGACCCATAAGGGTCTATTTGGTTCCAAACTAGCTGGGGACCCCACGGAACTCCCTCAAGGACCCCTGGGGGTCCCTGGACCCCACTTTGGGAACCACTGCTTTAATCCATGTAACAGTAAAAGTGGCCACTGTCCTTGCAGTTGCACCGCTCACTTCACAGGGGTGTGATTTTTATTATTATTACAGTATTATTATTCTTCTGTATCATACGGTATATAGTATGTACATAGGCCTTATTTTGTGAATAATAGTTCTTCAGGTCCATGCATTCTCTAAAGTTCTCTCTGGTGGGCGCAAGCTGCATTCAATAGCCAATTACTGACAAACTGTACATGGGATCAATGTGTTTTCCTCCTAAAAGTAGACAGTCAGGGCTTTCATTCGGTGTATAGTATGTATAGGATATTATCTGTGTTCATTTTTATATCTGTCTGACAATGTCTGTCAACTTCAACCTTCCATAACTCTGCTGTCTGTTCAAGCGAGCAGAGTTCAGGCAAAAGCATGTGTTACAAAAAGGTCAATATCTCCAGAATGGAAGATATTGAAATCAAAATTTCTTTTTTAAATTGAAGTGGACAAGTTAGGCTTTCTTTTGATGTATGCGCTGTGATTCTCGCTATAAGAGAACATTTTGCTGTGGGCCCGACATTCTTTTTTCCTTCAATGTAAAGTCCATAGCACAACCAGGGCTGGGCCTGGATGAATACTTTAGCACACAATGTGTTAACAGTGAGTGGACGACCCAATAAAGAGCAGACGCTCTTAACCCATTCTGACCTGAGATCAGATTCATACGAGGTTTCCACTGGACACACACACAATGGTCTGATTATAACCCATTCTGACCTGAGATCAGATTCATACGAGGTTTCCACTGGACACACACTGGTCTGATTAATCCAGAGCGATTTATTACAATAAGCAAGAACAAAAAGCATGGCAATACATCACATACATACAAAGTAGTTAATACCATGAAACATGCGTAAGGTAAGAACGTAAGTGGAATATGAGACTATACATATAAACGATGCATACTATATACTATATAAAGTGCTATGACTACATAAAATGCAATTCTCTAGTGCTGTCTACATAACATGCTATAAGTCAAATGCTATATATCTAAGTCTACAGAAATGCTATCTAAGGGGGTAGGGTAAGTGCTACGGGCCATGATGGAGTCTGAAAAGGTGGGTTTTCAGACTACGGCGGAGGATTGGGAGTGATGCTGCAGTTCTGACTGCAATGGGAAGTGCATTCCACAGTTTTGGAGCCAGACGGGAGAAGAGTTTGGGACGTGTGGAGCGTTGTTGTCCCGGCGTTTTTAGTGAAGGTACCTCCAGCTCCACACTTCAGCCTGGACTCCACTGCCTGCCTGACAATGTCCCAACAATGTAATGAAATAACAGAACAAGAACAAGAAGGAACCAACGAGGGTTTACTCCAGACAACAGTTATGTTAAATCTAACCTTTGTTTGTCTCTGAATACTATGAAATAAAACTACCAGCCATCCAGTATTAAGGCCACGCAGCAGTGGTCCCAAATACAGACCCTGCTTGTACTCTGTCTCTGTCTCTGTCTCTGTCTCTCTCTGTCTCTCTCTCTCTCTCTCATGCACAATGCTTATTCCACCCTCTAGTGGTGAAGAGATGTAACTGCAGAAAGATATGCAATTCAGTAGGGCTGTGAATCTTTGGGTGTCCCACGATTCGATTCGATTCCGATTCTTGGGGTCACGATTCGATTCAAAATCGATTTTTTCGATTCTCGATTCTCCAAAAACGATTTTTTATTTTATTCAAAAGATTTTTTTTCCAGATTCAAAACAATTCTCTATTCAAAATGATTCTTGATTCAATACATAGGATTTCATCACAATCTACTCCAGCCAACTGAAGTGATTAACTTGAAAATGACTGAAGACATGATGTTTTCTGTAAGGGTGAGGGTTAGGGTGAGCTTACATTTCATATTATAAACACCATGTAGTGATATGACTGAAGACATGATGTTTTCTGTAAGGGTGAGGGTTAGGGTGAGCTTACATTTCATATTATAAACACCATGTAGTGATATGACTGAAGACATGATGTTTACTGTAAGGGTGAGTGTTAGGGTGAGCTTACATTTCATATTATAAACACCATGTAGTGAAAACTCCTGTAACTAACCAGAAATAAAATCTAAAAAAAATATATATATATATAAATAAATAAATAAATAATATCGATTTTTGGAAATTATGAATCGATTTTGAATCGTTCATAACGGGAATCGCGATTCTAATTCGAATCGATTTTTTTTGACACCCCTACAATTCAGTCTGACAACAAGCATTTGCATGTTTAAGTTATATTGTATTATAATACTGTACCATGAGTGGACACAATTACACTTTATTATTACTACTGTTGTACACTGTAAATCCCTGGAACATGTGACGCGTTTAAACCTAAACACCATGCGTGTAATAATAAAATGCCAAATGTTTATTAATGGTCATAAAATACAGTAGAACACGAGTTCACTCAAACACCTCACGAGAACACCTAGTGTTCAAATTCTAAACACCTATAATATGACTGACTTTGATTGTAAAAACTAAACACGTTTATGTGTTTAAAAAGTGTTACAGGCGATTAAACATGTTCTTCTGTTTATAATCTAAACACTGTGACACGTTTAAAAAGTGTCACAAATATGTGTTTAAAACAGTTTATAACCTAAACGCTTGGGTTTAGTGTGTAGGCCTAGTAGTGATGGCAAAAGTACCTACTCAATTGTTTTACTTCAGTAAGTACCAAAGTACCAATACTGCAATTTAGAAGTAAATGTATGAAAATGCACTTGAGTAAAAGTACAAAAGTATCGGCAACAAAATGTACTTGAGGTACTAAAATTAAGAGTACTCATATTGCAGAATGTGTACAAAGTCTATTGCAAATACCATACAAGTAAATTATGACATGTAGATTGAGCTGAAGATCATCTCAGACACAAACAGCAGACCTATAAGGTAACAAGGCAACGAAACGCTGTGTGAAATACAGACACGTCCTTCTGCTGCCCTCTGCTGGACAAATCATGCAACATCAAGTTCTTATACTTTTCGTGAGAGAATGGTTAGCCTATGACACATAGGCTACATTAACCATTGCTTCTAACATTTACATTAGATTGATATGTATTATTATTAGGCCATGAACCCCGATTTAAAAATATATTTTGGAGAATGGAAGAATGTCATTGATTCTTGAGCAGCATCTATTAGAGCTATAGGGTTGGTAGCCCCTTTCGGGACCCTACATAAAGCTTTTCTGAAATTTTGATGAGTTTTACGTTGGGTCCCTGCTCACTACTGTATTTTCGTATGGAAATTCCTATATGCGGAAGTGGAGATTCTCTCTAAAATAGGACCCGCGGCATGTGACGCCATTATTTTCCTTGAGTTATTCTGAATTCGGTAACTTTAAGTAGCTATACATCCAGCTGCGAATATCTCCTGTGGCGCGGAAGCCGTTAAGTATTTTTAATCTTTGTTTGACCGATTTGGTCGCTTTATTTCTTCTTGTTTGTTTACCGTTTATTGTACCGCCTCCCGGTGTGCGGTTGGCTTGTGAGGCTACGTCCCTGCCTCTGATCTGCTGTGTCATAGCTATAGCGCCACTAGCTAGCCAGATAGGCGGTACAATGAGGTGTCAATAAACAAGGAAGGAAAAGAAGAATCCAAGCTTCCAAATCGGGCAAACATATATTAAAAATACTTAACGGCTTCCGCGCCACAGGAGATATTCGCAGCGGCATGTATGGGTACTTATACTTTACATATTCAGAAAGCCTCATACTGAAGAATATCGTCAAAGAGCGCGGGGAGGCGGTAAACATGTAAACATGAGCCAGTAAATGTTTTAATCAGGTGGCATGGACGACGTGGAACAGGACCCAATGCACTGGGTCGAACAAATGTCAGAAACTTCAGTAGCATTGGGTTCTGCTTGGAGGGCTATAGGGTTGGCATATCCAGAATTTATTTCCCAATTATAACTGCTCCCAAACCATCTTTATCCGGCAGAAATATGACAACGTCCCAAACTGCTGTCTCAAAAGGGCTTTATTTCCCAAAGTTGAGTGAAAAACTGTAACAAAACATAATATACTTTTAAATACAATGAAACAATGAAATATGAATGTTCTTGTCAGTCCTGATGTCCGTATTATTATAAAGAAACACAATGATATATACACAAACACAATGAAATGTAAACAAACAATAGCAATTCAACTTTTACAGAAACAAACAATAGCAATAAACCTTTACAGAAACAAACAAACGGGAACGTACCGTATGCGCCTTCTGCACAGATTAATTAGGAGTTCAGTTAAGTTGTTTATCATTTTCTTTCTTCTTATCTTTCTTAATATCTTTTGTGGAGACTCTGACATGAGAGCTCCTCTCTGCAGCTCTGCTCTGTTTGTTCTGCTCTTAACATGCCCAAGACCCAACAGGTGAACGAAATGAGGTAATCAGAGCAGGTGAGCCTAATTCAACCTGCCCCTGAACCAGACAGACCACAAAACAGTAGATGGCACTACATCACCATGCATTTACCATATGTACCCAAATAATATACCTATAATGTTCACATACACATTTGGCGAAAGGTAAGTAATAAAATAGAAAATAGAAATAGAAAAATAGAAATAGAAAATCCCATTGCTGGGACAGTTACACCAATGAAGTGAAGCTGCTTTTTGTTCGACCCATTTAGGCCTGATATCGACATTTAAAACATCTCTTCTAAATCATGACAGTTTTCTGAAAAACCTATAATTATGTTTCTACAATATTTCATGTCAAGGACCCCAGAAATTATATTGGCCACTGACCCCCCCATCTGTAAATATGTTGTTCCAGGGACCCCCCCCCCCAGAAGCAAAGATTTGAGTAAAAAAAAATCACTCTGTAACAATATATATTCAAAGATTTGAGGCACATTTTCACGATTTTTCAAAAATAGCAGATCTACGAGCTTGTAGATCTGCTATTTTTCAATAGCTAAAGCATAAACACGGGCACCCATTTTGGTGTTAGCATCATGTTTTATGCTTTAGCTATTGAAAAATAGCAGATCTACAAGCTCGTAGCGCGCCACCGAGTGGCGCGCTACGAGCTTGTAGGTCTGCTATTTTTGAAAAAATCGAGGAATGACTGACATTTTTAGAATCTGATCTCAGGTCAGAATGGGTTAATCAGACCAGTGTGTGTCCAGTGGAAACCTCGTATGAATCTGATCTCAGGTCAGAATGGGTTAAATAGGCTAGGCCCCTCCCACTGGACTGTACCAACCTTAATTGATTCCACAATCACCAGCCTATTCCCATGTCCAGAGACAATAATCTTAATCTTACTTCAACACAACATGTATAAAGAGCATTAAACATTTTCCACAATAATTCACAATATATATTTACAAAAACCTACAGTTGGTCTGATCCAGTGGGACGGACTGAGCAATTAACTCCCTAAACAATGGAGTCAGTCGGGCACTATAAAAGGCAGCCTGATGCTACAATCGGGTCCTTTCCCACTGGCCAGAACCAGGAAGCACTGTCTGTGGTACCAAGACACAATTCTCAGACACTTTCGAACATGAGTCACTTGACTTAAATAATAAAGGTGAGATAGCCGGGAAAACACTTTAAAACTGTTCATTCTTAGTGGCAGCCGGCAGGTAGCCGCAATTTGCAACTCTAGTTTTTTTTTTTATAATGGGATGAATCTAGAGTTGCAATACCCTCCATTGACTCCACACTCGTCCAATTTGCGTTTGCGATCTGCTTGTCTTAAACGACGTTAAACTCACCAACATTGCAGCTGCAGTCCAAGCTTGAATTACCCTCTTTCAATCTGCCGAGCTTGTTTTTCATTAAAATCCCCCGTAGAGATGTTATGAGATACTTTCTGTCAAGACATCCTCTGCAAGTGATTATTTTTCTAAGTGCTGGAGTTTGGAAGCACTCGTCGTAAGTCACTGAACGGCCCTGCGTTCCACCTGTTTCAAATTTGCACATAATGCAGGAGGCAGCAGCGCGACCTGTTAACACAAACGAGTGCTTCCAAACTTCAACACTTAATAAATAAAAAATAATCACCTGCACATACTTTCTTGACAGAAAGTAGCTCATAACATCTCTACGGTGGATTTTAATGAAAAACAAGCTTGGCAGATTGAAAGAGGATAATTCAAGCTTGGACTGCAGCTGCAATGTTGGTGAGTTTAACGTTGTTTAAGACAAGCGGATTGCAAACCACATTGGATGAGTGGGGAGTCGATGGAGGGTATTGCAACTCTAGATTCATCACATTATTTAAAAAAATCTAGCGTTGCAAATTGCGGCTAAATGGGGCTATCTATGGCCCTCAGCCCCATGGGTCTGTATGGGGCTATCTGTGGCACACCCTGGAGTCTGGACACAGTCTGGACACAGTCTGGACACAGTCTGGACACAGTCTGGATACAGTATGGAGACCACACAACTGGATAAGTCAAGTAGAAGACAGCTCAAGGTACGAAACCTAGTTTTATGTATTTCTTATTTTCTGCTGTGTGCTGTGTGGATTTATGGTATATGTGTGTGTGTTGTGTGTATTTATGGTATATATATGTGTGCTGTGTGTATTTATGGTATATATGTGTGTGTTGTGTGTATTTATGGTATATATGTGTGTGTTGTGTGTATTTATGGTATATGTGTGTGCTGTGTGTATTTATGGTATATATGTGTGTGTTGTGTGTATTTATGGTATATGTGTGTGTGTTGTGTGTATTTATGGTATATATGTGTGTGTTGTGTGTATTTATGGTATATATGTGTGTGCTGTGTGTATTTATGGTATATATGTGTGCTGTGTGTATTTATGGTATATATGTGTGCTGTGTGTATTTATGGTATATATGTGTGTTGTGTGGATTTATGGTATATATATGTGTGTTGTGTGTATTTATGGTATATATGTGTGTGTTGTGTGGATTTATGGTATATATATGTGTGTTGTGTGTATTTATGGTATATATGTGTGTGTTGTGTGTATTTATGGTATATATGTGTGTGCTGTGTGTATTTATGGTATATATGTGTGCTGTGTGTATTTATGGTATATGTGTGTGTTGTGTGGATTTATGGTATATATGTGTGTGCTGTGTGTATTTATGGTATATATGTGTGTGCTGTGTGTATTTATGGTATATATGTGTGTGTTGTGTGTATTTATGGTATATATATGTGTGTTGTGTGTATTTATGGTATATGTGTGTGTGTTGTGTGTATTTATGGTATATATGTGTGTGTTGTGTGTATTTATGGTATATGTGTGTGTTGTGTGTATTTATGGTATATATATGTGTGTTGTGTGTATTTATGGTATATATGTGTGTGTTGTGTGGATTTATGGTATATATATGTGTGTTGTGTGTATTTATGGTATATATGTGTGTGTTGTGTGTATTTATGGTATATATGTGTGTGCTGTGTGTATTTATGGTATATATGTGTGTGCTGTGTGTATTTATGGTATATATGTGTGTGCTGTGTGTATTTATGGTATATATGTGTGTGTTGTGTGTATTTATGGTATATATATGTGTGTTGTGTGTATTTATGGTATATGTGTGTGTGTTGTGTGTATTTATGGTATATATGTGTGTGTTGTGTGTATTTATGGTATATGTGTGTGTTGTGTGTATTTATGGTATATATATGTGTGTTGTGTGTATTTATGGTATATGTGTGTGTGTTGTGTGTATTTATGGTATATGTGTGTGTGTTGTGTGTATTTATGGTATATATGTGTGTGTTGTGTGTATTTATGGTATATGTGTGTGTGTTGTGTGTATTTATGGTATATATGTGTGTTGTGTGTATTTATGGTATATATGTGTGTGTTGTGTGTATTTATGGTATATGTGTGTGTGTTGTGTGTATTTATGGTATATGTGTGTGTTGTGTGTATTTATGGTATATGTGTGTGCTGTGTGTATTTATGGTATATGTGTGTGTTGTGTGTATTTATGGTATATGTGTGTGCTGTGTGTATTTATGGTATATGTGTGTGTTGTGTGGATTTATGGTATATGTGTGTGTTGTGTGTATTTATGGTATATATGTGTGTGTTGTGTGTATTTATGGTATATATGTGTGTTGTGTGTATTTATGGTATATATGTGTGTGTTGTGTGTATTTATGGTATATATGTGTGTGTTGTGTGTATTTATGGTATATATGTGTGTTGTGTGTATTTATGGTATATATGTGTGTGTTGTGTGTATTTATGGTATATGTGTGTGTTGTGTGTATTTATGGTATATGTGTGTGTTGTGTGTATTTATGGTATATATGTGTGTGTTGTGTGTATTTATGGTATATATGTGTGTTGTGTGTATTTATGGTATATGTGTGTGTGTTGTGTGTATTTATGGTATATGTGTGTGTTGTGTGTATTTATGGTATATGTGTGTGCTGTGTGTATTTATGGTATATATATGTGTGCTGTGTGTATTTATGGTATATATATGTGTGTTGTGTGTATTTATGGTATATGTGTGTGCTGTGTGTATTTATGGTATATGTGTGTGTTGTGTGTATTTATGGTATATGTGTGTGCTGTGTGTATTTATGGTATATGTGTGTGCTGTGTGTATTTATGGTATATGTGTGTGTTGTGTGTATTTATGGTATATGTGTGTGCTGTGTGTATTTATGGTATATGTGTGTGTTGTGTGTATTTATGGTATATATGTGTGTGTTGTGTGGATTTATGGTATATATGTGTGTGTTGTGTGTATTTATGGTATATATGTGTGTGTTGTGTGGATTTATGGTATATGTGTGTGTTGTGTGTATTTATGGTATATATGTGTGTGTTGTGTGGATTTATGGTATATATGTGTGTTGTGTGTATTTATGGTATATATGTGTGTGTTGTGTGTATTTATGGTATATATGTGTGTGCTGTGTGTATTTATGGTATATATATGTGTGCTGTGTGTATTTATGGTATATGTGTGTGTTGTGTGTATTTATGGTATATGTGTGTGCTGTGTGTATTTATGGTATATGTGTGTGTTGTGTGTATTTATGGTATATATGTGTGTGTTGTGTGTATTTATGGTATATGTGTGTGCTGTGTGTATTTATGGTATATGTGTGTGTGTTGTGTGTATTTATGGTATATGTGTGTGTTGTGTGTATTTATGGTATATATATGTGTGCTGTGTGTATTTATGGTATATGTGTGTGTTGTGTGTATTTATGGTATATGTGTGTGCTGTGTGTATTTATGGTATATGTGTGTGTTGTGTGTATTTATGGTATATATGTGTGCTGTGTGTATTTATGGTATATGTGTGTGTTGTGTGTATTTATGGTATATATATGTGTGTTGTGTGTATTTATGGTATATATGTGTGTGTTGTGTGTATTTATGGTATATATGTGTGTGCTGTGTGTATTTATGGTATGTGTGTGTTGTGTGTATTTATGGTATATGTGTGTGTGTTGTGTGTATTTATGGTATATGTGTGTGTGTTGTGTGTATTTATGGTATATGTGTGTGTGTTGTGTGTATTTATGGTATATATGTGTGTTGTGTGTATTTATGGTATATGTGTGTGTTGTGTGTATTTATGGTATATATATGTGTGCTGTGTGTATTTATGGTATATATGTGTGTGTGTGTGTATTTATGGTATATATGTGTGTTGTGTGTATTTATGGTATATGTGTGTGTGTTGTGTGTATTTATGGTATATGTGTGTGCTGTGTGTATTTATGGTATATGTGTGTGCTGTGTGTATTTATGGTATATGTGTGTGCTGTGTGTATTTATGGTATATGTGTGTGTTGTGTGTATTTATGGTATATGTGTGTGTGTTGTGTGTATTTATGGTATATGTGTGTGTGTGTGTATTTATGGTATATGTGTGTTGTGTGGATTTATGGTATATATGTGTGTGTTGTGTGTATTTATGGTATATATGTGTGTTGTGTGTATTTATGGTATATGTGTGTTGTGTGTATTTATGGTATATATGTGTGTGTTGTGTGTATTTATGGTATATATTGTGTGTTGTGTGTATTTATGGTATATGTGTGTGTGTTGTGTGTATTTATGGTATATGTGTGTGTGTTGTGTGTATTTATGGTATATGTGTGTGTGTTGTGTGTATTTATGGTATATATGTGTGTTGTGTGTATTTATGGTATATGTGTGTGTTGTGTGTATTTATGGTATATGTGTGTGTGCTGTGTGTATTTATGGTATATATGTGTGTGTGTGTGTATTTATGGTATATATGTGTGTTGTGTGTATTTATGGTATATGTGTGTGTGTTGTGTGTATTTATGGTATATGTGTGTGTGTTGTGTGTATTTATGGTATATATGTGTGTTGTGTGTATTTATGGTATATATGTGTGCTGTGTGGATTTATGGTATATATGTGTGTGTTGTGTGTATTTATGGTATATGTGTGTGTTGTGTGTATTTATGGTATATATGTGTGTTGTGTGTATTTATGGTATATATGTGTGTTGTGTGTATTTATGGTATATATGTGTGTTGTGTGTATTTATGGTATATATGTGTGTTGTGTGTATTTATGGTATATATGTGTGTGTTGTGTGTATTTATGGTATATATGTGTGTTGTGTGTATTTATGGTATATATGTGTGTTGTGTGTATTTATGGTATATATGTGTGTGTTGTGTGTATTTATGGTATATGTGTGTGTGCTGTGTGTATTTATGGTATATATGTGTGCTGTGTGGATTTATGGTATATATGTGTGTGTTGTGTGTATTTATGGTATATGTGTGTGTGTTGTGTGTATTTATGGTATATATGTGTGTGTTGTGTGTATTTATGGTATATATGTGTGTGTTGTGTGGATTTATGGTATATATGTGTGTGTTGTGTGTATTTATGGTATATATGTGTGTGTTGTGTGGATTTATGGTATATATGTGTGTTGTGTGTATTTATGGTATATATGTGTGCTGTGTGTATTTATGGTATATATATGTGTGTTGTGTGTATTTATGGTATATGTGTGTGTGTTGTGTGTATTTATGGTATATATGTGTGCTGTGTGTATTTATGGTATATATATGTGTGCTGTGTGTATTTATGGTATATATGTGTGTGTTGTGTGTATTTATGGTATATATATGTGTGTTGTGTGGATTTATGGTATATATATGTGTGCTGTGTGTATTTATGGTATATATATGTGTGCTGTGTGTATTTATGGTATATGTGTGTGTGTTGTGTGTATTTATGGTATATATGTGTGCTGTGTGTATTTATGGTATATATGTGTGCTGTGTGGATTTATGGTATATATATGTGTGTTGTGTGGATTTATGGTATATATATGTGTGTTGTGTGTATTTATGGTATATATATGTGTGCTGTGTGTATTTATGGTATATATGTGTGTGTGTGTATTTATGGTATATATGTGTGTTGTGTGTATTTATGGTATATATGTGTGCTGTGTGTATTTATGGTATATATGTGTGTTGTGTGTGTATTTATGGTATATATGTGTGCTGTGTGTATTTATGGTATATATATGTGTGTTGTGTGTATTTATGGTATATATGTGTGTTGTGTGTATTTATGGTATATATGTGTGTTGTGTGTATTTATGGTATATATATGTGTGTTGTGTGTATTTATGGTATATGTGTGTGTTGTGTGTATTTATGGTATATATGTGTGCTGTGTGTATTTATGGTATATATGTGTGTGTTGTGTGTATTTATGGTATATATATGTGTGCTGTGTGTATTTATGGTATATATATGTGTGCTGTGTGTATTTATGGTATATATGTGTGTTGTGTGTATTTATGGTATATATGTGTGCTGTGTGTATTTATGGTATATATGTGTGTTGTGTGTGTATTTATGGTATATATGTGTGTTGTGTGTATTTATGGTATATATATGTGTGTTGTGTGTATTTATGGTATATGTGTGTGTTGTGTGTATTTATGGTATATATGTGTGCTGTGTGTATTTATGGTATATATGTGTGTGTTGTGTGTATTTATGGTATATATATGTGTGCTGTGTGTATTTATGGTATATATATGTGTGCTGTGTGTATTTATGGTATATATGTGTGCTGTGTGTATTTATGGTATATATATGTGTGCTGTGTGTATTTATGGTATATATATGTGTGTTGTGTGTATTTATGGTATATATATGTGTGCTGTGTGTATTTATGGTATATATGTGTGTTGTGTGTATTTATGGTATATATGTGTGTGTTGTGTGTATTTATGGTATATATGTGTGCTGTGTGTATTTATGGTATATATGTGTGTGCTGTGTGTATTTATGGTATATATGTGTGTGTTGTGTGGATTTATGGTATATGTGTGCTGTGTGTATTTATGGTATATATATGTGTGCTGTGTGTATTTATGGTATATATATGTGTGCTGTGTGTATTTATGGTATATATGTGTGCTGTGTGTATTTATGGTATATATGTGTGCTGTGTGTATTTATGGTATATATATGTGTGCTGTGTGTATTTATGGTATATATATGTGTGCTGTGTGTATTTATGGTATATATGTGTGCTGTGTGTATTTATGGTATATATATGTGTGCTGTGTGTATTTATGGTATATATATGTGTGCTGTGTGTATTTATGGTATATATGTGTGCTGTGTGTATTTATGGTATATATGTGTGCTGTGTGTATTTATGGTATATATATGTGTGCTGTGTGTATTTATGGTATATATATGTGTGCTGTGTGTATTTATGGTATATATGTGTGCTGTGTGTATTTATGGTATATATATGTGTGCTGTGTGTATTTATGGTATATATATGTGTGCTGTGTGTATTTATGGTATATATGTGTGCTGTGTGTATTTATGGTATATATATGTGTGCTGTGTGTATTTATGGTATATATATGTGTGTTGTGTGTATTTATGGTATATATATGTGTGCTGTGTGTATTTATGGTATATATGTGTGTTGTGTGTATTTATGGTATATATGTGTGTGTTGTGTGTATTTATGGTATATATGTGTGCTGTGTGTATTTATGGTATATATGTGTGTGCTGTGTGTATTTATGGTATATATGTGTGTGTTGTGTGGATTTATGGTATATGTGTGCTGTGTGTATTTATGGTATATATATGTGTGCTGTGTGTATTTATGGTATATGTGTGTGTTGTGTGTATTTATGGTATATATGTGTGTTGTGTGTATTTATGGTATATATGTGTGCTGTGTGTATTTATGGTATATATGTGTGCTGTGTGTATTTATGGTATATGTGTGTGTTGTGTGTATTTATGGTATATATGTGTGCTGTGTGTATTTATGGTATATATGTGTGTTGTGTGTATTTATGGTATATATGTGTGTGCTGTGTGTATTTATGGTATATATATGTGTTGTGTGTATTTATGGTATATATGTGTGCTGTGTGTATTTATGGTATATATATGTGTGTGTTGTGTGTATTTATGGTATATATGTGTGTGTTGTGTGTATTTATGGTATATGTGTGTGTTGTGTGTATTTATGGTATATATGTGTGTGCTGTGTGTATTTATGGTATATATGTGTGTTGTGTGTATTTATGGTATATATGTGTGCTGTGTGTATTCATGGTATATATGTGTGTGTTGTGTGTATTTATGGTATATATATGTGTGTTGTGTGTATTTATGGTATATGTGTGTGTTGTGTGTATTTATGGTATATATGTGTGTTGTGTGGATTTATGGTATATATGTGTGTTGTGTGGATTTATGGTATATATGTGTGTTGTGTGGATTTATGGTATATATGTGTGTTGTGTGTATTCATGGTATATGTGTGTGTTGTGTGTATTCATGGTATATGTGTGTGTTGTGTGGATTTATGGTATATATGTGTGTTGTGTGTATTCATGGTATATATGTGTGTTGTGTGGATTTATGGTATATATATGTGTTGTGTGGATTTATGGTATATATGTGTGTTGTGTGTATTCATGGTATATGTGTGTGTTGTGTGTATTCATGGTATATGTGTGTGTTGTGTGGATTTATGGTATATATGTGTGTTGTGTGTATTTATGGTATATATGTGTGTTGTGTGTATTCATGGTATATGTGTGTGTTGTGTGGATTTATGGTATATATGTGTGTGTTGTGTGTATTCATGGTATATGTGTGTGTTGTGTGTATTCATGGTATATATGTGTGTTGTGTGTATTTATGGTATATGTGTGTGCTGTGTGGATTTATGGTATATATATGTGTGTTGTGTGGATTTATGGTATATGTGTGTGTGCTGTGTGTATTTATGGTATATATATGTGCTGTGTGTATTTATGGTATATGTGTGTGTTGTGTGTATTTATGGTATATGTGTGTGTTGTGTGTATTTATGGTATATATATGCTGTGTGGATTCATGGTATATGTGTAGCCCCTCTCGGAACCCTCCGTAAAGCTTTTCTGAAATTTGGATGTCACTTTACGTAGGGTCCCTGTGCGTATCTGTGTTTTCATATTGAAATGATAGAACGCGGACATAAATATCGTCGCATAAGTCTTGTCTGCGCCGTTTGACGGCTTCTTTTCCATTGAGTTATTCTGAATGTGTCAACTATAAGTACCTATATGTGGCAGGCAGAGTTGGGTGTAACGAGTAACGGAAAATCTTGTTACTGTAACGACACTACTTTGGTCGGTAGCGAGTAATATAACAACACTACTCCTCCAAAATTGATAATCACACTACAGTTACTGGTCACTTTAGTGCTGCAGTTACTCGTTACTTAATTGCGTCATGTGGCTGCTTTCAGCAGTGTTGCTTTGGACTAATGCACACAACGGAGATGAGTTGAACATGAACAGTAATGGTGCGCTGGAGTCGCGGACTAGAACATGTCAAATTTACGTAGTTTCGGTATTAAAATATCCGCAGCAGCACTGCTCAGTGCTCACAGCGTCTCTCTCACTGTCACCCCCACTGTCACAGAGACGGAGCAGTTGGGTCTTGCCATGTCCGCTTATTATAAGCGCCTTTGGGCTTGTATTATAATAGCCTAGTCAGGCTTCTTTTGGGCTTGTTTTCATAGACATGGCTGCTTGTTTCTCTTCCAAAACCTGGCAACACTGCCAGCTGGGAGGGTCTTGTTTGTTGTAGAACGTATGTGCTCTCAGATTCACAATCACTAGTTAGTTAATGCAGAGATGAATAAACCAAATATGCCGACATGAAAAACTACATTTAATGAGCATGGAGCAGGGAACTCCACATCATAAAGAAAGGGATCCTAAAGCACTGTGAACATATAGGCTACTGATTTCTCTCAGTCTCATTATTTTTATTTGAATATATTTGATTTGATGGATTGAAGAATTGATTAGAAGTTTGCATAGAAAAAGTTTTACAAGGTCAAAGAACCACTGCACTAGACCGTTTTGGAAAGGCCCATTTTGTTTTATTCCTCCACAACCTGGTAAGAGCATAAAGATAGATGTTGTGTATGTCCTCCTGTATGATGTACATCATCCTATATTCCTCCTGTTCATTATACAACTCCCACCACCTTTCTCAAAGAGGTCTTAAGGCCAATTCATAGTCTGGATTTCCGGTGGTTGGGTGACCACCGAACTACAGCATGACGTCACTGAGGTGACCACCGAACTACAGCATGACGTCACTGAGGTGACCACCGAACTACAACATGATGTCACTGAGGTGACCACTGAACTACAACATGACGTCACTGAGGTGACCACTGAACTACAACATGACGTCACTGAGGTGACCACCGAACTACAAGATGACGTCACGAGCCGCGGTGAAGAGCAAACCACCGCCACCGCTCCTCAACCCTTCTCTCTGTTTTTACTCACCACCGCTCAACGTTATTTCAGCTCCGGTGGTCACCTCACCACCGGAGCGGTGGTCAGCTCACCACCGGAGCGGTGGTCACCTCACCACCGGAGCGGTGGTCACCTCACCACCGGAGCAGTGGTCAGCTCACCACCGGAGCGGTGGTCACCTCACCACCGGAGCGGTGGTCACTTTACCACCGAAAATCCAGACTATGTATGAGCCTGTAGTCACCTCACCACCGGAGCGGTGGTCACCTCACCACCGGAGCGGTGGTCACCTCACCACCGGAGCGGTGGTCACCTCACCACCGAAAGTCCAGACTATGAATAGGCCTTTAGTGTGATTGGAGATATATCACTTAAATGGCATGCTGCGTTCATGATTTGACACTTTTTGTTCCTGCTAACTTTGAAGGCCAATTATAGCCAATATGATGGAATATGAAATATGGGACAGATCCGTCTTGAGCACATGACTATAGAGATACTGTGAAACCATTTGCAGGATTTTTGGACCAAATATGGAGGAGTAATTTATTTATTTTAGTAATAACGTATTCACCGTTGGCCTGTCGCTCCTCTAGTGGTGACGCAGATTAGCACCCACAGGTGTCAGTATAATGGTAATCACAAATAATATGACACTCACTACATTAAGTGCATTCTGACCTGAGATCAGATTCATACGAGGTTTCCACTGCAGGACACACACTGGTCTGATTAACCCATTCTGACCTGAGATCAGATTCTAAAAAATGTCAGTCGTTCTTCGATTTTTTTCAAAAATAGCAGACCTACAAGCTCGTAGCGCGCCACTCGGTGGCGCGCTACGAGCTTGTAGATCTGCTATTTTTAAATAGCTAAAGCATAACATAGTGCTAACACCAAAATGGGTTCCCGTTCAGAATGGGTTAAGTGCATCCTACACACAAGTAGAACAAGAAAAAAATATACAAATAATAATTTGACGTAGGTCAGGTTACAGTCAGAACAAGCATAAACCACTGTAATAATAATAATAATTAAATAAAAGTGTTCCATTTAAATTGCAGTGGCATGAAGGTATAGCCTACAATAAGTCTCTGAGATGTAGATTGATTGATTGAAGTATTTTATTAACAGTATGCAGAATGGGTACATTTCAAACGAAAAGCAGAACTCAATACAAACACTGTTAACTGTGAGTGGACGACACCATAAAGCTTTACACTTGTTTACAACAGGGTCCACCGTGTTCAATTCATCAACACATTTAGAGACGTACAAATATATACTTCTATATATAAAAAAAACATCATAAAAGGAGGTTAAAAGGATAATTATATAGAATACTGGAAGACTCACCCCGGTGCGTGCCCGTTTTTCCTCCCGGAATTTTCCCCAGTGAGGGGGATAACTTTGTAATATGCTATTGGCTGTTTGTATTCTTTTTGGAAAAATATAAAAAGATACTCCTGTGGAAAGGCTATATTATTTTACTTATATTGACCCTATAAACAATTTAGTATTATTTAGTATATGTAAGGTTTTGCCCCCTCAAATGGTACCTCGTCAGATAATCCGTCACATATCCTACAACAACTTCTGTGAACAGACTTCACTGTAGTAGCTTTTCATAAATTATATTTGTACTTAGGCTGTTCTGCTGTCATGAAAGTTTATAGTTAGAGAAATTCAAAGTCCAGCCGTCTGCTGTCCAGCCTCTCCCACCCCTCACTGGGGAGAATTCTGGGAGGAAAACAGAAACGGGGCGAGTAGTCTTGTTACCGTTATGAATATATATATATATATATATATATATATATATATATATATATATATATACACACTAGAGCTGGGATTACCTGACCGAAACCCGACGGGTCCCATGGGTACCCGATGGGTCCGGGTAGGGTCGGGCTCATTACCATAATGGGTGGTCGGGCTTCGGTTCGGGCCGGCCATGCTGTTGATATATATAGAAAATAAAGTGTAAATATGAATAAAAACGTCTCTCTGTGTGTTTCCTGGTCAACCAGGACGCATGGTGCACTTTAGAGTAGCCTATATATTAAAGGACAACTTTTGTTTTTTTCAACCAAGGTTCATGTTTTAGGTTGTTATTAGAGAAAGTAAAAGGTGAGTGTTAAATTTCTTTAATTTGCTGCTTTCTTTCGTTTTAGGGGATTTTAGCTGTTTTTGACAGGGGGGCGGGGGCATTCGAGCATGGGGCTAAATATGTATGTTTTCACAAAATGTTATGGCGATTTCAATTTTTTAAATTTACTATAGTCCTAATAAACCCCTAGAAATTACATCTGGCCACAAAAGATCACAGGATCTATTGAATGTGACAAACTGACATATTGAGCCTATACACAGTATAAGCCTTCCCCCAGTAGGCTACCTTCACATTCAGTAGATCCTGTGATCTTCCGTGGCCAGATGTAATTTCCTGGGGTTTATTAGGACTATAGTAAATAATAAAAAAAAATCACCATAAAATGTCGTACAAAAATACATATTTAGCCCCATGCTCGAATGCCCCCGCCCCCCTGTCAAAAACAGCTAAAATCCCTAAAACGAAAGAAAGCAGCAAAAGAAAAAGAACACTCATCTTTTACTTTATCTAATAACAACCTAAAACATGAACCTTGGTTGAAAAAAACTAAAGTTGTCCTTTAAGGTGGGGCAGCGTGACAACGCTCCGTCTGCAAGCAGCATGCACCGCCTGTTGTTGCATGCTTGCAACGCACGTGCTGCAAACAGCAGCAGCAGCAGCAGCGAACGTAGCCCCATGTGAACCTCAGTCCCTACGCTAATTCTGTAGGTCAGGACCATAGACTGTAAAAAATATGGACAAAGCGTTCCCCGGGTCTAACATGAACGTAAAATGAAGCCTGTAATAATATGCTAATTCCTGATGTAAGTCGCCATCTTTGGTACCAGCTGGCCATTGGCTGGCTCCGTTTTGTATACCAGCTGGTCATTGGCTGCCCAGACAACGAGGCGGGACTTCCCCCCTTCTTCTCTGTTGGTTTTTATTTTGACTCGAGTGGGAGGGGAATCCCGATCATAGACTGTAATGGTAGCCACGCCCCTCAGAACATACGCGATGGTTATTTTTCTTTATGGTCATTTTTTTAATTAATGGGACCATAATTTTCCAAAAATAATATTATGACATTAGAAATGAGACTTTAAACTAGTGACTGGAAGAAGAAAGTATTCATGACCATGTGTATTAAGGTAATACAGTCTAGGTGAAGTTGGGCCCAAATACATGGGCCTCTATGGAGCTATGGGGCTTTTTGGGTCCAGTCCAGCGCCACAACAGGCCATTATATGAACTACCGATTTCAAATGAGGCTTCAGGAAATATCTGGCTGACTGCCCCCCTGGTCAGGACTGAGCTACAGAATGAGCGTATAGGACTGAGGTTACATTATGGGGCGCAGCTGGAAGAACCACTGAAGAGAGGAGGACGGCGTTAGCCTCGGTTGAACTCACCCACGGCGGATATGCAATCCTCCTCCTCCATGACAACATGTAAACCGCGATTGTTGGATTCATATAAATAGTTTGATTTATTAGCTGTTGAACAGTGAAGAGTTGAGTAAAAAAAACTCGATCCTGCCCTGCATGGACCATGGCAAATTAGGCTACCAATAATCACCTCACCTGTTTGATTGAATAGCAGTTTGCAGCTTTGCACGAACAAGATGTGTGGATTAAATATTGCCAATGCAGAGTTGCCGATGTCAAATCAATCATAAATGCTGGTAAGACTGCAGGAGTGTGTGTGTGTGTGTGTGTGTGTGTGTGTGTGTGTGTGTGTGTGTGTGTGTGTGTGTGTGTGTGTGTGTGTGTGTGTGTGTGTGTGTGTGTGTGTGTGTGTGTGTGTGTGTGTATGCATGCATCTGACTGCGCTCAGTGCTGTGCACTGTGCAGTGTGCTTTGTAGTGTGCACGGCTTGTTGTACTATAGCTATTTACTAATCAACGTAGTAGGCTATGAAAATGAAAAGGACCACTTTCATGGACATTTACAAGACGTAGTGTGGCTTAATAATGTCTAAAGGTAACAGCCTTAATAACAGCCATAATAATGTCTAAAGGTAACAGCCTTAATAACAGCCATAATAATGTCTAAAGGTAACAGCCTTAATAACAGCCATAATAATGTCTAAAGGTAACAGCCAGGCAAAGCAGTATGAATGCTGAATTTAAGGAATTCCAAGAGATCTTCTTCAGGGGGAAGATGTATTGAGGGGTGGGTGGGTGGGTGTGCGTGTGCGCGCGCGTGCAAGCTCACAATGCGCCGTGTTGCGACGCATTGTGAGCATTTAGATCGGCTATTTTCAAATGGCCGAAATGTAGAGGGTTGGAGTGGTCAATGTACGTTTTCCAATCAAAATTAAAATCTCCAAAGTAACTATAGTAACTAAAGTTTTCAAATAATTGTAGTGAAGTGAAAGTACTTAAGTTACTTTCCACCACTGGCATGTTGTGCATCGGTAAGTGTGCACTGTGCACCACTACTACGATGGGATGTTGTTTGAGGTGAGACTACAGAGAAGTCTACAGAACTACAGAGTCAGTGGTAGCTGGTCTTCACTCTATGAGTTCTCTCATGATATTTTAGACTACCTATCTGGCTGAACCTGCTCCCACACTGGTCACAGGCGTAGGGCTTCTCTCCTGTATGAATTATCTGGTGACGTTTGAGATTACTGCTCACGCTGAACTTAGCCCCACACTAGTCACAGGCGTAGGGCTTCTCTCCTGTATGAATTATCTGGTGAACTTTTAGATGACCGATCTGGCTGAACCTGCTCCCACACTGGTCACAGGCGTAGGGCTTCTCTCCTGTATGAATTCTCTGGTGAACTTTTAGTGCACTGCTCCGGC
>NC_139711.1:47232702-47237702 GCF_964188405.1 Protomyctophum parallelum | reverse complement strand
CGTATAGCGTTCATATATAAATCCCTGGAACATGTGACGCGTTTAAACCTAAACACCATGTGTGTAATAATAAAATGCCAAGTGTTTATTAATGGTCATAAAATACTGTAGAACACGAGTTCACTCAAACACCTCACGAGAACACCTAGTGTTCAAATTCTAAACACCTATAATATGACTGACTTTGATTGTAAAAACTAAACACGTTTATGTGTTTAAAAAGTGTTACAGGGATTAAACATGTTTTTCTGTTTATAATCTAAACACTGTGACACGTTTAAAAAGTGTTACAAATATGTGTTTAAAACTGTTTATAACCTAAACGCTTGGGTTTAGTGTGTAGCACTACAAAATGACGTCGGACTTAAATACTGAATGGTGCTGGTGTGTGCGTGTGTGACTGTGCGCGTGCGTGTGTGCGTGTGCGTGGGTGCGTGCGTGCGTGTGTATTGCTGGTGTTTTATGGTCCATTAGCAGAGCGTTGCTGCCTCACGGCGTCGTGCACTGCGTTCATTTCCTGTCTCTTCATGGCGCTAAGTGGACGAATAATGATCTGGACCGCTGGCGCTTATAGTTTATACAGTTTATACTGCGACAAGCAGAGTATTATCACCACGCACTTAAAGACACTTTAACTGACGCGTGTGCGTGTGCGTGCCTGCGTGCGTGCCTGCGTGCGTGCGGTATAAAATGAACGACCTCCTCTCACTGTATACCAAAGAGTTGGTTCCCAACAGCAGAGGAACACACACACACACACACACACACACACACACACACACACACACACACACACACCACAGACATCGCTGCACCTCCAAGGTAGCAGGAAGTCACGTCACGTCACGTCGACCATATTTGGAGATGACTCGCTGTCCACATGACGAACCGAGGAACTTGACCCCGGTGACCTCTCGGAGCAATTAGCGTCGCATCACTTCTGAAAGCAAAGGTGTCCCTGTCCTCAGCGCGCACGCACGCACGCACACACACGCACACACACACGCACACACACACGCACAGGCACACACACACACACACACACACACACACACGCACACGCACACACACACACACACAGGTCCGTGTGTCCATAAGCGCACACAACTGAATCTATGAACAAACAACAATATTGCATTTTATAAGTTATTTGAAGCTTCCTCGACCTGTATATTGTGTGCGTGTGTGCGTGCGTGCTTGCATGTGCGTGCGTGCATGCGCGTGCATGTGCGTGCGTGCATGTGCGTGCATGTGCGTGTGCGCCGACCCCCATCTGATTTGAGTTAAAAACATGTTTCACTGTAAACAGTGTGATAGGAGTTTCAGTCAGGTGTGTCACCAGAAGACACACCAGCGTGTCCACACAGGGGAGAGGCCTTTCGTCTGTAAACACTGTGACAAGAGATTCAATACGTTAGGCCATCTCAAGGGCCACCAGCGTGTCCACACTGGGGAGAGGCCTTTCGTCTGTAAACACTGTGACAAGAGCTTCAATACGTTAGGCCATCTCAAGAGACACCAGCGTGTCCACACTGGGGAGAGGCCTTTCGTCTGTAAACACTGTGACAAGAGCTTCAATACGTTAGGCCATCTCAAGAGACACCAGCGTGTCCACACAGGGGAGAGGCCTTTCGTCTGTAAACACTGTGACAAGAGATTCAATACGTTAGGCCATCTCAAGAGACACCAGCGTGTCCACACTGGGGAGAGGCCTTTCGTCTGTAAACACTGTGACAAGAGCTTCAATACGTTAGGCCATCTCAAGAGACACCAGCGTGTCCACACAGGGGAGAGGCCTTTCATCTGTAAACACTGTGACAAGAGCTTCAATACGTTAGGCCATCTCAAGAGACACCAGCGTGTCCACACTGGGGAGAGGCCTTTCGTCTGTAAACACTGTGACAAGAGATTCAATACGTTAGGCCATCTCAAGAGACACCAGCGTGTCCACACTGGGGAGAGGCCTTTCATCTGTAAACACTGTGACAAGAGCTTCAATACGTTAGGCCATCTCAAGAGACACCAGCGTGTCCACACTGGGGAGAGGCCTTTCGTCTGTAAACACTGTGACAAGAGCTTCAATACGTTAGGCCATCTCAAGAGACACCAGCGTGTCCACACTGGGGAGAGGCCTTTCGTCTGTAAAGACTGTGACAAGAGCTTCAATACGTTAGGCCATCTCAAGAGACACCAGCGTGTCCACACTGGAGAAAAACCCTTCTAGAGGGGGGCACGGTGGCACAGTTGGTAGTGCTGTCGCCTCTCAGCTAGAAGGTCCTGGGTTCGATTCCCGCTGGGGACGCTGTGGGCGCTGGCGGCGTGTTTCCTCCTCCGCGTCAGTGCCCATACCCGAAGGCGGGGTTGGCGAAAGGGCCTTTCTGTGTGGAGTTTGCATGTTCTCCCCGTGTCCCCTAGGGTAGGTACCCTCACAAAAAACATGCAGTAATCCTGGTCTCTAAACTGCCTCCCCCTGGCCAGCCGGGGCGCCTGATGGAGGGGAAAGGAGCTGGTTGGAATAACGTGTTCCTTCCACGCGCTACGACGTCCAACCAGGGAAACTCCCCCCTGTCAGGTGTAAAGGAGCAACTTGGACACTCAGGCATGAAGGAAGCATGAGTTCAAGTCCGTTGCTCTCCCTAGGTTGGTGGAGGGTGTGTAGAGCCCAGGATCACATCACAGGATGATTGACACAGGGGTGAAAAATGGGTTACAAAATCGTGGGACAAAAAATATAAATTAAAAAAAAAAGAAAAAAGCCTTCAGTGTGACAAGCGTTTTAGTGAGTTAAGCAGCCTCAAGGCACACCAGCGTGATTTGTGCAAGTCGACTGTGACGGTATGTCAGTGAAGGTCAAAGTTGAAAAACGACACAAGGGGGGGGGGGGGGGGGGGGGGGATCAGAAATGACAGCATGTTTGAGAGGCGCTATAGAAATTGCATCATAGGCCAGCCAAGTCTAACCCTAACCCTTTGTTTAAAGGACAACTTTAGTTTTTTTCAACCACGGTTCATGTTTTAGGTTGTTATTAGAGAAACTAAAAGGTGAATGTTAATTTTCTTTCATTTGCTGCTTTCTTTTGTTGTAGGGCTGTTTTTGACAGGGGGGCGGGGGCATTCGAGCATGGGGCTAAATATGTATTTTTTTACAGAATTGTATGGTGATTTATTTTTTTATTATGTACTATAGTCCTACTAGACCCCAAGAAATTACACCTGGCCACAAAAGATCACAGGATCTACTGAATGTGACAAACTGACATATTGAGCCTATACAGTACCTTGGTTGAAAAAAACTAAAGTTGTCCTTAACACAATTAAGACATACGACGTCTGAGAACGTCATAAGGATCACGAAATATTAGTACCTTTGACGTGTGAGGACGTCCTAGCGACGTCCCAGCGACGCGGGGCGAGATAAGAATATTCAGAATGTTTCCTATATATTTTTTTTGGCATTTTGCTTTTCGCTTGCCGTATGCTAACGCTCAGTGCAAGTATTAGCTTGTCATTGACTCCCATGTTAGCGCGGCGGAAAGAATGACTCGTATCTCCTAATCCAGGGCGCTCTCCGTGGTGATGAATGGATCGATATGCTGGCACTTCCGGCACTAAATGTGTTTGGGTAGTTATGATGACATGTTTTTGCAAACAAAGCCTATGGACTTTAAAACCCTTTGACTGCCAATGACGTGATTTTTTTCCTAATGTCGATTCCTGCCATTGACGTGATTGATGTGATTGAAGAGTTTTTTTTTTTTTATTGATTCAGAATGGACTCGCTAATATCTACCGAGTAGTAGCTTACCAGTCGCTAGAGAGGCAATACCGCTGGCAGCCAGCCAGAGGTGTTTTTGAGCAGCCTGCACCGCTCAGTTCACACAAGTGTGATTTTTTATCCACCCCCCCCCCTTCCTTTTCTTTCCTTTTGTGGAAACAATCAAAAATATAGCTGCAAGCAGTTATAAGATGGGGTTAAGCCCAAAAAGGAAAAAAAAAGCTATACGCAAAATAGAAACAGAGATATCATATTGATGACGTCATTCTTGCCCAAATATGGAGTGGGCGGCGGCCTGCAATGCGCACGTCGGTGTAGTCAGGCATGTGCACGGCAACCGGTTGTGTTGTGAGTGAGGTCAGATCAGAACTCTGCTCAGTATTATAACTATTCAAACAACAATAAATCAATTCCACTTCATTCCACAGAGACCAGGACCTAATCTATCCCCTTTTAGCCGGCTTTACTCTCAGTTCTGTGAGAGAAGCAGATAGAGAACATATTAAAGGGAGTCAAAGAGAAGGATAAATAAAGTGACCATAAGGAGTCAGACGAGAGGATAATAGGGAGACAGAGAGAGAGAAGATTGTCCATTCCCCGACAGAACCTACAACGCCATCACGGTCCATTTATAGATGAGGAACCACCTCAATCTTCCCAGGCTAAGGTCCACCGTTCTGGTTGTACACACAGATCGAGCCACGACGACCTCTACTGCCGAATGCCCAGAAAGGGACCGACCGATCCCCTCAGGATCCTGTCGGCAAATCACCAGCACTGTAATAACCAGCCGGGAACAAGGAGACGGAGACGGACCTAGATTGTACAGTCGTCAACTGTTTACCGAGACTTTGACTCCACCAGGAGAAGTGAAGACACGTCAGATGACTTATACAGGAATGAACACTCACGTCTGTAAACAGTGTGAGAAGAGTTTCAGTCAGATGGGTCACCTGAAGAGACACCAGCGTGTCCACACTGGAGAAAAGCCCTTCTGTTGTAAACAGTGTGACAAGAGTTTTAGTGAGATGTGTTCCCTGATGACACACCAGCGTGTCCACACTGGAGAAAAGCCCTTCTGTTGTAAACAGTGTGGGAAGAGTTTCTCTGTGTTAGATAGCCTCAAGACTCACCAGCGTGTCCACACTGGAGAAAAGCCCTTCTGTTGTAAACAGTGTGGGAAGAGTTTCTCTGTGTTAGATAGCCTCAAGACACACCAGCGTGTC
>NC_139711.1:47215202-47227702 GCF_964188405.1 Protomyctophum parallelum | reverse complement strand
CGTATAGCTTACGCATGTTTCATGATAACTACTTTTTATTCCACTGTTACGTAGCTTACGCATGTTTCATGATAACTACTTTTTATATATGTGATGTATGCCCATGCTTTTTTGTTTTTGCTTAATGTAAATCGCTCTGGATTAAGAGCGTCTTAATTCTTAGTGTTTTACGGCCCAACCTCAACGTCCTCATGGCCCTCCAGTGGGCCCCGACCCACAGGTTGGGAACCTGCTGCCCCAGTTTCCTCTGATGACATCATTGTATACAGTATGTACAGTAATCTATTAGATTATGTGAAATGTGTTCTTATTCTTATGCTTCCCCCAATATATCCAATACAAAACAGAAGAACAAATCGAATGGCAGAGGCACAAAATAAGGTCTATATATTAAAAAAATAATATGGTTGTGCGTGTGTGTGTGTGTGTGTGTGTGTGCGTGTGCGTGTGCGTGCGTGCGTGTGCGTGCGTGCGTGTGTGTGTTGCAAATGAGTTGCTTGCTAGCCTTCCAAAGAGTATAACGCTGAGTTCAGCAGATATATATGGTATAGAGGATCTATTTATTATTATATATTCTTTTTTAACAAAGTAATGTTGCCAAATAAGCACATTATTATTTCAACATATCCTGTTTCTGTTCCCTATAAGCCCTCTCCCTGGAAATGAAGGCCTCATGGACCTCACTGGGCTGGCCAGACTGGGCGGAGCTTGAGGGGGTCCAGGGGGTGCACTGCTAACCTGACGCTGCCAGATGGGGGCGGTATTGGGTAACCATGTTCCCCAACACAGCACTCATCTGGGATCTCTCAGGGAGTTGAGCTGACAAAAATCCGTTCCGTACCGGACCAATCAGCGTGAGCTATAAGGGCGGGATATGTGCGAAACCGGATGTGAAGCTATATATAGACACGTCAATATGATTGGTTGTGTTTGCACGCCCACACGGTGATAGACAGACGGTCCCATCCAATCATCTACCAAGTATCTTGAAAAAAAGGAACAGCCCCGTCATCGAATTTGCTTCCGCGATCCCAGATCCCAATAAGCTGTGAAACAAATTTGTGTAGCAAGCTTCTTGGATCTGGCAGCGTCAGGTTAGTGCACTGGGGGTGGGGGTGAGGGGGTGCAGGGGGGTCACTGCACCCCCTGGCAAAAAAAAAAGTAACTTCTGTCTTCTGACTGTTGTTTGTAATCATCTCTCTTATCATGATATGATGACTCACTGTACGGCTGTAGTGCATGTGTGTATGTGTGTGAGCTGCTGTACTACCTAAATAACTCGTTTTTAGGGGTTAGGGCATTGTAAAAACGCTAAAATAATAAAATAAAGGTCAACAAAATCTTCGCGTGCGCGCGGGTGTCGTTGGCCAAGCAGTCGCACCCCCAGGCGTCAAGTTCAAGCTCCGCCTATGCTGGCCAGACTAATTAAATCAGTGCCGTGCTATGAGCTTGTAGATCTGCTATTTTTTTTTTAATAGTGAAAATGTGCTGCAAATCTTTGAATATATATATATTCTTTCAGAGCGGTCGCTTGGGTTATTATTTACATTGTGAAGAGAGAGGATATATACACAAAAATATATAATTTTGAGCGATGGAAATAAGCGAATTAGCACAACACCCCATAGCCCCATTCAATTCAATACAATTAATTGAGGGCTTATGGTAGGGGAAATAGCCAATAAGGAGCTTTTGCACAAAATAACACCTGGACCTCTTTGATGGGGACGTAACGACTACAAAGAAAGGTAAGAAAGCCTTTTGTATGGAATTCTCCTTTAATGTGTCAGGGTGAATCACGTCCTCTCTAATTAATAACAGATACAACAAGATAAGACGTTTATTGATCCTGCCGGGGGGGAATTAACCCATTCTGAACGGGAACCCATTTTGGTGTCAGCATCATGTCATGCTTTGTTTAGCTATTGAAAAATAGCAGATCTACAAGCTCATAGCGCGCCACCGAGTGGCGCGCTACGAGCTTGTAGGTCTGCTATTTTTTGAAAAATCGAAGAACGACTGTGACATTTTTATAGAATCTGATCTCAGGTCAGAATGGGTTAATCAGACCAGTGTGTGTCCAGTGGAAACCTCGTATGAATCTGATCTCAGGTCAGTAATGGGTTAAGATGCCAAAGACAGAGGGATTATCCTTCAATCAAGAGGGCAACAAACATGTCTATATTGTTGATTTATGGAGAGACTAAAAAAGCCACAATCAATTGAAATAAATAAATGGAAAATAAATCTCTCTTTGAAGAAGACTTTAGAGACGTTTTAAGAGCATGGCCATTACTGGAGTCTTTGATGTCATATTAATGCCACATTATGGGAAAGGCTGGTTTTTGCAGGCAAACGCTCTGCTTAACCCATTCTGAACGGGAACCCATTGTTGTGTTAGCATCACGTTGTGCTTTAGCTATTGAAAAATAGCAGATCTACAAGCTCATAGCGCGCCACCGAGTGGCGCGCTACGAGCTTGTAGGTCTGCTATTTTTGAAAAATCGAAGAGCGACTGACATAGAAGAGATTTTTATAATCTGATCTCAGGTCAGAATGGAAAACTGTCAGGATTTAGAAGAGATTTTTAGAATCTGATCTCAGGTCAGAATGAAAAACTGTCAGGATTTAGAAGAGATTTTTAGAATCTGATCTCAGGTCAGAATGGAAAACTGCAGGATTTAGAAGACATTTTTAGAATCTGATCTCAGGTCAGAATGAAAACTGTCAGGATTTAGAAGAGATTTTTAGAATCTGATCTCAGGTCAGAATGAAAACTGTCAGGATTTAGAAGAGATTTTTAGAATCTGATCTCAGGTCAGAATGGAAAACTGTCAGGATTTAGAAGAGATTTTTAGAATCTGATCTCAGGTCAGAATGGAAAACTGTCAGGATTTAGAAGACATTTTTAGAATCTGATCTCAGGTCAGAATGAAAACTGTCAGGATTTAGAAGAGATTTTTAGAATCTGATCTCAGGTCAGAATGAAAAACTGTCAGGATTTAGAAGAGATTTTTAGAATCTGATCTCAGGTCAGAATTGAAAAACTGTCAGGATTTAGAAGACATTTTTAGAATCTGATCTCAGGTCAGAATGGCTTAATAAACTCATGCTTTTTTATAGCAAGTGCAGAGGAAACTGTACAGTGCAGAACAACATGCAGTGTTGTTTTTGGCAGCAGATTTTGATTTTAGTTTTAGTCATATATATAGTCTCTTGAATTGTTTTAATTTAGTCTCATTTAGTCACATTTTTTGTCTCCTGGAATGTTTTAGTGTTGGTCTAGTTTTAGTCGACTAAATATCATAAGATTTGTTGACGAAATTGTCAGTATATATATAGTCTCAGTTTTAGTCATCATAGCTTCGTTTTCATTTAGTTTCCATTTAGTTTTCTTCAGTGGGAAAAGGTAGTCGACGAACATTTTTCGTCTTAGTTTTAGTCGACGAAAACAACACTGAGCTTTTTTTTTTTTAAATCAGTCAATTATTGTTCCTGTATATTAATCACCAATAAGGGAAATAATGTACCACCAGTTATAGTTTTATTGGCATGAAGGGCTTCGTTTACAATTTACAATTTAACAATTTAGGCATTTATCAGACGCTCTTAATCCAGAGCGACTTACATTAATCAAGAACAAAAGCATGGCAATACATCACATAAAAACACATACACATACATTAAAAAACATACATTAAACATACAACCTGGGAACATGGGAATACATCACATACATTAAACACATACATTAAACACATACATTAAACATACATCCTGGGAAAATGGGAATACATCACATACATTAAAAAAAGTAGTTATAAGGAAACATGCGTAAGCTAAGAACGTATAGCGTAGATTACATGTTTTACTTTGATGCGTTGTATATTCTTTTGTGTGTTTGTTGTCGTATTGTTTATTTCTGTGTGCAGTCTGTGTTTTTATTTATTTACTGCACAGCTGCCCCCCCCCCCTTTGCCAAATTGTAGACTTATATGTACTGTTCTTTATCAACTTTTAATCTGTTTTTAAACCAATGACCTCTTCCATCAGGAAAGGATTCCAAATAAGCCTTCTGGCTTCTTCCCTTCCCTTCCTTGCATTGTATTTTTGTTTGTTTGATATGTTATTGTCTATTTTTTGTACCACATGCTAAATAAATAAACCTAAACCTAAACCTAATAACGATGGAATATCTATATGAGACTATAAATATAAACTATACTCAGAGATGGGCAAAATACATTGAAAATGTAATTTGATACAAAATACAAATACTGGGTCAAAACAAGTATCTAAATACAAAATACAAAATACATCTTCCATCCCCATCGAAATACAAATTACAAAATACAAAAAAAGTATTTCAAATACGTATTTCAAATACATGTATTTCAAATACTGCCCATCTCTGATGGGCAAAATACATTGAAAATATTTTTTGACCCAGTATTTGTATTTTGTATCAAAATACATTGAAAATGTATTTTGATACAAAATACAAATACTACAAATACTTTTTTTAAATTTTTTGACCCAGTATTTGTATTTTGATACAAAATACAAATACTGGGTCAAAAAAATTATCTAAATACAAAATACATCTCATTTCTTCCATCCCAGCGAAATACAAATTAAAAAATACAAAAAAAGTATTTCAAATACATGTATTTCAAATACTGCCCATCTCTGACTATACTATGTACTATATGAAGTGCTATGACTACATACAGTCTACGTAACATGCTATAAGTCTGTATCAAATGCTATATCTACACTGTAAATCCCTGGAACATGTGACGCGTTTAAACCTAAACACCATGTGTTTAATAATAAAATGCCAAGTGTTTATTAATGGTCATAAAATACAGTAGAACACGAGTTCACTCAAACACCTCACGAGAACACCTAGTGTTCAAATTCTAAACACCTATATGACTGACTTTGATTGTAAAAACTAAACACGTTTATGTGTTTAAAAAGTGTTACAGGGATTAAACATGTTCTTCTGTTTATAATCTAAACACCTTGACACGTTTATTAAGTGTTACAATTAGGTGTTTAATATGTGTTCAGAACCTAAACGCTTGGGTTTAGTGTGTAAGTCCACAAAAAGTGCTTTTCTAAAAGGGGGTATATAGTTAAAATGAGTAAATCGATCTGTATAGCCACGCATGAGGAGACTCTGTACTGTAGGCTACACGGATGGGTGGATACAGAAAGAAGGCATGACAAAGTGTGTGTGTGTGTGTGTGTGTGTGTGTGTGTGTGTGTGTGTGTGTGTGTGTGTGTGTGTGTGTGTGTGTGTGCGTGCGCACAGATGAGGGGAAAGGTTGACAAGACTGCCATGTCACTGGGTGGCATTTGGTTGACAGGGGCTATGCAACAGATGGACGCTGGGCGTAAGAGCTAGCTTGCGTGCGTGTGTGCGTGTGTGTGTGTGTGTGTGTGTGTGTGTGTGTGTGTGTGTGTGTGTGTGTGTGTGTGTACGTGGGTGTGTGTGTGCGTGTGTGTGTGTGCGTGCGTGCGTGCGTACTGAGGACAGGGACACCTTTGCTTTCAGAAGTGATGCGACGCTAATTGCTCCGAGAGGTCACGGGGGTCAAGTTCCTCTGTTCGTCATGTGGACAGAGAGTCATCTCCAAATATGGTCGTCGTCACTTGACGTGACTTCCTGCTACCTTGGAGGTGGTGGTGTGTGTGTGTGTGTGTGTGTGTGTGTGTGTGTGTGTGTGTGTGTGTGTGTGTGTGTGTGTGTGTGTGTGTGTGTGTGTGTGTGTGTGTGTGTGTGTGTGTGTTCGTTCCTCTGCTGTTGGGAACCAACGGAACGGAAGTTTTGTTTTTGTTTTTGTCAGCAAAATTTCTCTTTTTCAGTTTTAGTAATTTTACTTTAGTAGTTTAAGTACTACTTACTACTTGACCAGTAGTAAGTAGTAAGTTGACCAGTAGTAAGTTGAGTTGTTAAAGTGACCAGTAGTAAGTAGTAAGTTGACCAGTAGTAAGTTGAGTTGTTAAAGTGACCAGTAGTAAGTTGAGTTGTTAAAGTGACCAGTAGTAAGTAGTAAGTTGACCAGTAGTAAGTTGAGTTGTTAAAGTGACCAGTAGTAAGTTGAGTTGTTAAAGTGACCAGTAGTAAGTAGTAAGTTGACCAGTAGTAAGTTGAGTTGTTAAAGTGACCAGTAGTAAGTAGTAAGTTGGTCCGAGGCCTCGTGGATGTGAAACGTGCCCGGAGATTTTGTCTTTTTTTCCAGGCAGGAAAAGAAGTGAATGAATGAATGCCTTCATTGCAGACTCTGCAGGGTCCACAGACAACACAGAATACAATGTATACATCCAATACAAAACTGTCCAAAATGGCATTTGTGACAGTTATGAATAAATAACTAAAAAAATGAATACATTTAAGCCAATGTCTTCTAAGGCTATAGAGGAGCATTGATTTTAAAATTGTTTTACTTGTCTATAAAGCTCTCAATGGTCTCGCACCTTAATCCTACCTACATGACTGCCTGCCTAAATATGTCCCAAACCGCCCCCTAAGGTCTTCCACTGCTGGCCTGCTCGCTTTGCCTAAAGAAATGGCAACTAAAAAAATACGGGGAAGCAGCTTTTTGCTTCTACGGGCCGACGGCATGGAACAAACTCCCTCTGTACCTTCGACAGGCAGCCTCTGTAGTTTAATAACACTGTACCTTCGACAGGCAGCCTCTGTAGTTTAATAAACTCCCACTGTACCTTCGTCAGGCAGCCTCTGTAGTTTAATAACACTGTACCTTCGACAGGCAGCCTCTGTAGTTTAATAACACTGTACCTTCGACAGGCAGCCTCTGTAGTTTAATAACACTGTACCTTCGACAGGCAGCCTCTGTAGTTTAATAACACTGTACCTTCGACAGGCAGCCTCTCTGTAGTTTAATAACATTGTACCTTCGTCAGGCAGCCTCTGTAGTTTAATAACACTGTACCTTCGTCAGGCAGCCTCTGTAGTTTAATAACACTGTACCTTCGACAGGCAGCCTCTGTAGTTTAATAACACTGTACCTTCGACAGGCAGCCTCTGTAGTTTAATAACACTGTACCTTCGACAGGCAGCCTCTGTAGTTTAATAACACTGTACCTTCGACAGGCAGCCTCTGTAGTTTAATAACACTGTACCTTCGACAGGCAGCCTCTGTAGTTTAATAACACTGTACCTTCGTCAGGCAGCCTCTGTAGTTTAATAACACTGTACCTTCGACAGGCAGCCTCTGTAGACATTTTTAAAGCTCAGCTCAAGACCTACTTCTACAACATTGCTTTTAATTGATATTTTATTTTTTATTATTCATGTCCTCACTGTATTGCATTAGCCTACTGCTTGTTTTTTAATGTCGTTGCCTTGCTTTTCTTTTATTCTCCATTGTTCTGTAAAGCACTTTGAGCTGCATTTCATGTCATGAAAGGTGGTATACAAATAAAGTTTTATTATTATTATTATTATTATTATTATTATTATTATCTATAGTGCAGCTTTTGACAGGGTTATTAATACTGACGATGATGCTACTGTATTCACAGACTCATCCAAGCGACACATGAATCTATGCATTAAGTTCCCGAGATAACAGCTTGAAAAGTATTGACTCTTGCAGCCACAAACATTTTCCTTGCTCTGCACCATCTATGGCTTTGTGAGTATAAGATTCTCATGGCATCGTCATCTACGCTAAGTAACGTTTCTCACGGTGGAAGGTTGTGAAGTATATATAGTTATGACTGCTCGTATATACACTAAACCCAAGCGTTTAGGTTATAAACAGTTTTAAACACATATTTGTACCACCTTTTAAACGTGTCAAAGTGTTTAGATTATAAACAGAAGAACATGTTTAATCCCTGTAACACTTTTTAAACACATAAACGTGTTTAGTTTTTACAATCAAAGTCAGTCATATTATAGGTCTTTAGAATTTGAACACTAGGCGTTTGAGTGAACTCGTGTTCTACTGTATTTTATGACCATTAATAAACACTTGGCATTTTATTATTACACACATGGTGTTTAGGTTTAAACGCGTCACATGTTCCAGGGATTTACAGTGATAGATAACTATTTTCAAAGGATTTTTATACATTTTGAAAACTTGTGTGAAATGGGACATTCTGCGTAATAATGCGTGCTTTCGGTTTTCCCATTTTTGCGTTGGCTCTGAAGGTCAGATGAGCAGCGATTAACGCCGGAGAGAGAACAAAAAAAAACAATAGATCTTGTTTAATTAATTTAAGTAAAACAATATGCAGAGCCCCTTATAATTATGGGGACCGGATTAAACAAACAAAAAAATAAAACGTCTGATCTATTGTACGTTAAGTGATTCTCGGGCGTAGCCTGCAGAGCGATTGGCCTAATTATTTTTCTTCCACTGGAAGGAAAAGAGAAGCCATGAAGCCCAAATGATGTTAATAAAAGATTGAATAAGGATTTTTTTCTAATCAGACCAGTGTGTGTCCAGTGGAAACCTCGTATGAATCTGATCTCAGGTCAGAAGGATTGATTTGGTCGCTGACATCAGTTAGTAGTATGAGCTTGTAGGTCTGCTAAAAAGAATGAATCGAAGTACCACTGACATAGAAACATAGCTTTTTCTGAAAACTGTCAGGATGTACAAGACATTTTATAGAATCTGATCTCAGGTCAGAATGGGTTAAAGCATTATGTTATACTTTAGCAGATCTACAAGCTCGTAGGCTAGCGCGTCACTGTGGCGCGGATCTTTGAATATATATTCTTTCAGAGCGAACGATTTGAACTCAAATATTAGCATGCGGGGGGGTCCCTGGAACAACATATTTTCAGATGGGGGTCCGCAGACAAATACAGATATTTATGGAGGTCCTTGACCTGAAAAAGGTTGAGCTAGAGACTTTAGGCCTTATTATGTCAGGTCTTATTACTTAACTTAAGACCTGGAGGCGTGATCAATGCCATTTGGCTATTCTGAGTGTATGCCAAAGAGCATTGACCACGCCTCCAGGTCTTAAAGGTATATTCAGTGATTTCACTCAAAAAACCTTAGGTTTCGTTTTTGGCTGTGGGACCCAGCCTTTCGTCCAATCAGGATAGAGAGTCAAAAATGAAACCTAAGGTTTTTTGACCCCCAGGGGTTAACTGGGGACAGGGAGGAACTCCTTATATGGTCAGCACACTCTATAGTAGAGAGGATTATCACAACAAAACAAAGAAATAAGTGATATTTGAATTAAGTGAAATCACTGAATATACCTTTAAGTTAAGTAATAAGACCTGGTACTTAAGACACGCTTAAGACACGCTTAAGACACGCAAAATAGGGTTTTCAGAAAACTGAGAACTTGGAAGACACTTTTTATAGAATCGGCCTCAGGTCGAAATGGGTTAAAAAGACAAGGAAGAAGAGGGGAAAGGAGTTGGGGAGGCGAAGGGCCAGAGGTGAGGAAGAGGAGGGAAAAGGAGTTGGGGAGGTGAAGGGCCAGAGGTGAGGAAGAGGAGGGAAAAGGAGTTGGGGAGGCGAAGGGCCAGAGGTGAGGAAGAGGAGGGAAAAGGAGTTGGGGAGGCGAAGGGCCAGAGGTGAGGAAGAGGAGGGAAAAGGAGTTGGGGAGGCGAAGGGCCAGAGGTGAGGAAGGATGAGATGAAAGATAACGCTAATGATGGAAAAATAATTAATAATTAATCATGTGGAACGGATGGAGAGACATGGGAGACGGAAGAGGAGATGAGGAGGAAGGAAGGAAGGAAGTGAGGAGGAAGGAAGTGAGGAGGAAGGAAGGAAGTGAGGAGGAAGGAAAGAAGTGAGGAGGAAGGAAGGAAGCGAGGAGGAAGGAAGGAAGTGAGGAGGAAGGAAAGAGCAAAAGAAAAGTGAGCAGAGGTGAAAAGATCAAAGGGAAGAAATCAAACAAGAAAGGGACTCATGATGTGATATTCCATCCATCTTCAATCCGTAGTCGGGTCGCGGGGGCAACAGCTCCACCAGAGAGCTCCAGACTTCCCTCTCCAGAGCAACTGGAGAGGGAAGTCTCCCGGGGTCTCCTCCCAGTGGGACGTGGTCCTTGGTCTGCCCCGGGGTCTCCTCCCAGTGGGACATGATCCTTGGTCTGCCCAGGGGTCTCCTCCCAGTGGGACGTGGTCCTTGGTCTTCCCCAGTGGGTCTCCTCCCAGTGGGATGTGGTCCTTGGTCTTCCCCGGGGGTCTCCTCCCAGTGGGACGTGGTCCTTGGTCTGCCCCGGGGTCTCCTCCCAGTGGGACGTGGTCCTTGGTCTGCCCCGGGGTCTCCTCCCAGTGGAACGTGGTCCTTGGTCTGCCCCGGGGTCTCCTCCCAGTGGGACGTGGTCCTTGGTCTGCCCCGGGGTCTCCTCCCAGTGGGATGTGGTCCTTGGTCTGCCCCGGGGGTCTCCTCCCAGTGGGACGTGATCCTTGGTCTGCCCCGGGGTCTCCTCCCAGTGGGACGTGGTCCTCGGTCCCTGGTTGGACGTAGCGCGTGGAAGGAACACGTTATTCCAACCAGTTCCTTTCCCCTCCATCAGGCGCCCCGGCTGGCCAGGGGGAGGCAGTTTAGAGACCAGGATTACTGCATGTTTTTGTGAGGGTACCTACCCTAAGGGGACACGGGGAGAACATGTGAGGGTACCTACCCTAGGGGACACGGGGAGAACATGTGAGGGTACCTACCCTAGGGGACATGGGGAGAACATGTGAGGGTACTATACCCTAGGGGACACGGGGAGAACATGTGAGGGTACCTACCCTAGGGGACACGGGGAGAACATGTGAGGGTACCTACCCTAGGGGACACGGGGAGAACATGTGAGGGTACCTACCCTAGGGGACACGGGGAGAACATGTGAGGGTACCTACCCTAGGGGACATGGGGAGAACATGTGAGGGTACTATACCCTAGGGGACACGGGGAGAACATGTGAGGGTACCTACCCTAGGGGACACGGGGAGAACATGTGAGGGTACCTACCCTAGGGGACACGGGGAGAACATGTGAGGGTACCTACCCTATAGGGGACACGGGGAGAACATGTGAGGGTACCTACCCTATAGGGGACACGGGGGGAGAACATGTGAGGGTACCTACCCTAGGGGACACAGGGAGAACATGTGAGGGTACCTACCCTAGGGGACACGGGGAGAACATGTGAGGGTACCTACCCTAGGGGACACGGGGAGAACATGTGAGGGTACCTACCCTAGGGGACACGGGGAGAACATGTGAGGGTACCTACCCTAGGGGACACGGGGAGAACATGTGAGGGTACCTACCCTAGGGGACACGGGGAGAACATGTGAGGGTACCTACCTTAGGGGACACGGGGAGAACATGTGAGGGTACCTACCTTAGGGGACACGGGGAGAACATTTGGTGGCATATAGGAGCGAAATTAAGTTTTAAGTACCAAGAATTTAAAACGGAACCTGTTCTTGAACCAAATTTCTCTTTGGTGGAAAAGGGCCTCTCTCTCTCTCTCTCTCTCTCTCTCTCTCTCTCTCTCTCTCTCTCTCTCTGTGCTGTAAGATGAATAAGACATAATAAGGACACTCTGAGGTGTCAGCTCATGAGATCACCTCCAGAGCCCCCCCCCCCCCCCCCCCTCTGTCACGACCTGCCCACGCCATGCAGACTACAGATGTCACGCACACACACGCACACACGCAACGCACACACGCAACGCACACACGCAACGCAGGCACGCAGGCAACGCACGCACGCACACACACACACACGGCCTGATCCTCCAGCATATACTTTAGGTATGGATACTGTAGGCTACATGTTCAGTGATGGAAGATACTTACATTTTGTTTTTACTTTTACTGTAAGTAAAAAGTATCAATCTACACTGTAAATCCCTGGAACATGTGACGCGTTTAAACCTAAACACCATGCGCGTAATAATAAAATGCCAAGTGTTTATTAATGGTCATAAAATACAGTAGAACACGAGTTCACTCAAACACCTCACGAGAACACCTAGTGTTCAAATTCTAAACACCTATAATATGACTGACTTTGATTTGTAAAAACTAAACACGTTTATGTGTTTAAAAAGTGTTACGGGCAATTAAACATGTTCTTCTGTTTATAATCTAAACACTGTGACACGTTTAAAAAGTGTTACGGGCGATTAAACAGGTTCTTCTGTTTATAATCTAAACACTGTGACACGTTTAAAAAGTGTTACAGGGATTCTGTTTATAATCTAAACACTTTGACACGTTTAAAAAGTGTTACAGGCGATTAAACATGTTCTTCTGTTTATAATCTAAACACTGTGACACGTTTAAAAAGTGTTACAGGCGATTAAACATGTTCTTCTGTTTATAATCTAAACACTGACACGTTTAAAAAGTGTTACGGGCGATTAAACATGTTCTTCTGTTTATAATCTAAACACTGTGACACGTTTAAAAAGTGTTACAGGCGATTAAACATGTTCTTCTGTTTATAATCTAAACACTGTGACACGTTTAAAAAGTG
>NC_139711.1:47201677-47210002 GCF_964188405.1 Protomyctophum parallelum | reverse complement strand
GGGACAGGTGTATTGCAGTAGTACGCTAAAACTCTATTATTAAGCCTAATTAGCCTTATCACACTAAAATAGTCCACGTGTCACTGATACGGCGCGCTGTGGGCTTGTAGGTTGGCTATTCTCGGTGCCACCAATTCCCAGCCAGCCTCATCCTAATCTCTCTCTCTCTCTCTCTCTCTCTCTCTCTCTCTCTCTCTCTCTCTCTCTCTCTCTCTCTGTCTCTGTCTCTGTCTCTGTCTCTGTCTCTGTCTCTGTCTCTGTCTCTGTCTCTGTCTCTCTCTGTCTCTGTCTCTGTCTCTGTCTCTGTCTCTGTCTCTGTCTCTCTCTCTCTCTGTCTCTCTGTCTCTCTGTCTCTCTGTCTCTCTGTCTCTCTGTCTCTGTCTCTGTCTCTGTCTCTGTCTCTGTCTCTGTCTCTGTCCTCTGTCTCTGTCTCTCTGTCTCTCTGTCCTCTCTGTCTCTCTGTCTCTCTGTCTCTGTCTCTGTCTCTGTCTCTCTGTCTCTGTCTCTGTCTCTGTCTCTGTCTCTGTCTCTCTGTCTCTGTCTCTGTCTCTGTCTCTGTCTCTGTCTCTGTCTCTGTCTCTGTCTCTGTCTCTGTCTCTGTCTCTGTCTCTGTCTCTGTCTCGTCTCTGTCTCTGTCTCTCTCTCTCTCTCTCTCTCTCTCTCTCTGTCTCTCTGTCTCTCTCTCTCTGACCTTGGCAGGTCGTTTCTGATGCCATGGCGTCGCCGCGTGAATCCTCGTGTCATTCGTATAGCGTTCATATATAAATCCCTGGAACATGTGACGTGTTTAAACCTAAACACCATGTGTGTAATAATAAAATGCCAAGTGTTTATTAATGGTCATAAAATACTGTAGAACACGAGTTCACTCAAACAGCTCACGAGAAACACCTAGTGTTCAAATCTAAACGCCTATAATATGACTGACTTTGATTTGTTAAAACTAAACACGTTTGTGTTTAAAAAGTGTTGGCGATTAAACATGTTCTTCTGTTATAAATCTAAACACTGACACGTTTAAAAAGTGTTACAAATATGTGTTTAAAACTGTTTATAACCTAAACGCTTGGGTTTAGTGTGTAGCGCTACAAAATGACGTCGGACTTAAATACTGAATGGTGCTGGTGTGTGCGTGTGTGACTGTGCATGTGCGTGCGTGCGTGTGCGTGGGTGCGTGCGTGCGTGTGTATTACTGGTGTTTTATGGTCCATTAGCAGAGCGTTGCTGCCTCACGGCGTCGTGCACTGCGTTCATTTCCTGTCTCTTCATGGCGCTAAGTGGACGAATAATGATCTGGACCGCTGGCGCTTATAGTTTATACAGTTTATAGTGCGACAAGCAGAGTATTATCACCACGCACTTAAAGACACTTTAACTGACGCGTGTGCGTGTGTGTGTGTGTGTGCGTGCGTGTTTGTTTGTTTGTTTGTTTGTTTGTGTGTGTGTGTGTGTTTGTGTGTGTGTGTGTGTGTGTGTGTGTGTGTGTGTGTGTGTGTGTGTGTGTGTGTGTGTGTGTGTGTGTGTGTGTGTGTGTGTGTGTGTGTGTGTGTGTGTGTGTGTGTGTGTGTGTGTGTGTGTGTGTGTGTGTGTGTGTGCGTGCGCGTGGACCATTTCCCTGCTCCTCTGGAGGGAAACGGTGGGTTTTGTGAGTTATTTACAATTGGCAAAAAGTGTCGTATTATACGATTAGCATTTATGGGTTAGGTATACGTTCTGATCAGTTTATTTAATCTGATCTAAAGCACACAATACAACTACATGCAGGTGCTGTGACACGCTGTGAGCTTGTAGATCCAATACATGGTGCTGTGAGCTTGTATATAGATCCCTTAATCAGAGCAGTGTGTGTCCAGTGAAAACCTCGTTATGAATCTGATCTCAGGTCAGAATGGGTTAGCGGCTCTTTTCTTTGTTGGTTTATATGCGGTTAAAATAAAAATGGCATTCATAAAATCGTCGTCCTAAACGTCAATGTCCTCACAAGTATTGTTATACAAACGCGTGCGTGCGTGCGTGCGTGCGTGCGTGCGTGCGTGCGTGCGTGCGTGCGTGCCTGTGTGTGCGTGCGTGTGTGCCTGTGTGTGTGTGTGTGTGCGTGCGTGCGTGCGTGCGTGCGTGCGGTATAAAATGAACGACCTCCTCTCACTGTATACCAAAGAGTTGGGTCCCAACAGCAGAGGAACACACACACACACACACACACCCACACACACACACACACACACACACACACACACACACACACACACACACACACACACACACACACACACACACACACACCGCAGACTTCACATCGCTGCACCTCCAAGGTAGCAGGAAGTCACGTCACGTCACGACGACCATATTTGGAGATGACTCGCTGTCCACATGACGAACCGAGGAACTTGACCCCGGTGACCTCTCGGAGCAATTAGCGTCGCATCACTTCTGAAAGCAAAGGGGTCCCTGGTCCTCAGTACGCACGCACGCACGCACACACACACACACACACACACACACACACACACACACGCACACGCACACGCACACGCACACACACACACAGGTCCGTGTGTCCATAAGCGCACACAACTGAATCTATGAACAAACAACAATATTGCATTTATAAGTTATTTGAAGCTTCCTCGACCTGTATATTGTGTGCGTGTGTGCGCGCGTGCTTGCATGTGCGTGCGTGCATGCGCGTGCATGTGCGTGCGTGCATGTGCGTGCATGTGCGTGTGCGCCGACCCCCATCTGATTTGAGTTAAAAACATGTTTCACTGTAAACAGTGTGATAGGAGTTTCAGTCAGGTGTGTCACCAGAAGACACACCAGCGTGTCCACACAGGGGAGAGGCCTTCGTCTGTAACACTGTGACAAGAGCTTCAATACGTTAGGCCATCTCAAGAGACACCAGCGTGTCCACACTGGAGAAAAAGCCTTCTAGAGGGGGCACGGTGGCACAGTTGGTAGTGCTGTCGCCTCACAGCTAGAAGGTCTGCATGGGTTCGATTCCCGCTGGGACGCTGTGGGCACTGGCGGCGTGTTTCCTCCTCCGCGTCAGTGCCCATACGCGAAGGCGGGGTTGGCGAAAGGGCCTTTCTGTGTGGAGTTTGCATGTTCTCCCCGTGTCCCCTAGGGTAGGTACCCTCACAAAAAAACATGCAGTAATCCTGGTCTCTAAACTGCCTCCCCTGGCCAGCCGGGGCGCCTGATGGAGGGGGAAAGGAACTGGTTGGAATAACGTGTTCCTTCCACGCGCTACGTCCAACCAGGGAAACTCCCCCCTGTCAGGTGTAAAGGAGCAACTTGGACACTCAAGCATGAAGGAAGCATGAGTTCAAGTCTGTTGCTCTCCCTAGGTTGGTGGAGGGTGTGTAGAGGCCCAGGATCACATCACAGGATGATTGACACAGGGGTGAAAAATGGTTACAAAATCGTGGGACAAAAAATATAAATTAAAAAAGAAAGAAAAAAGCCTTCAGTGTGACAAGCGTTTTAGTGAGTTAAGCAGCCTCAAGGCACACCAGCGTGATTTGTGCAAGTCGACTGTGACAGTATGTCAGTGAAGGTCAAAGTTGTGACAGTATGTCAGTGAAGGTCAAAGTTGTGACAGTATGTCAGTGAAGGTCAAAGTTGTGACAGTATGTCAGTGAAGGTCAAAGTTGTGACAGTATGTCAGTGAAGGTCAAAGTTGTGACAGTATGTCAGTGAAGGTCAAAGTTGTGACAGTATGTCAGTGAAGGTCAAGTTGTGACAGTATGTCAGTGCAGGTCAAAGTTGTGACAGTATGTCAGTGAAGGTCAAAGTTGTGACAGTATGTCAGTGAAGGTCAAAGTTGTGACAGTATGTCAGTGAAGGTCAAAGTTGAAAAACGACACAAGGGGGGGGGGGGGGGGGGGGGGGATCAGAAATGACAGCATGTTTGAGAGGCGCTATAGAAATTGCATCATAGGCCAGCCAAGTCTAACCCTAACCCTTTGTTTAAAGGACAACTTTAGTTTTTTCAACCACGGTTCATGTTTTAGGTTGTTATTAGAGAAACTAAAAGGTGAATGTTAATTTCTTTCATTTTCTGCTTTCTTTCGTTGTAGGGCTGTTTTTGACAGGGGGGCGGGGGCATTCGAGCATGGGGCTAAATATGTATTTTTTTTACAGAATTGTATGGTGATTTTATTTTTTTATTATGTACTATAGTCCTACTAGACCCCAAGAAATTACACCTGGCCACAAAAGATCACAGGATCTACTGAATGTGACATATTGAGCCTATACAGTACCTTGGTTGAAAAAAACTAAAGTTGTCCTTAACACAATTAAGACATACGACGTCTGAGAACGTCATAAGGATCACGAAATATTAGTACTATTGATGTGTGAGGACGTCCTAGCGACGTCCAGCGACGCGGGGCGAGATAAGAATATTCAGAATGTTTCCTATTTATTTTTTTTGGCATTTTGCTTTTCGCTTGCCGTATGCTAACGCTCAGTGCAACTATTAGCTTGTCATGACTCCCATGTTAGCGCGGCGGAAAGAATGACTCGTATCTCCTAATCCAGGGCGCTCTCCTTGGTGATGAATGGATCGATATGCTGGCGCTTCATTTCTGCTCCTCATCCGTCTCTCCCGCAAAATATGAACTCTTTTTGGAGCGTAAAAAATATATATTAAGATGATCGGGGATGTGAAGTCTCTTTGTAAAGTCAACTTTTTTAGGAAAGTGTTTCCTGTTTCATGGCTTTCAAAGTAAAAGCGATCAGACAACTCTGGCACCCAGAGCTTATATTTTGAAGGCACTTCCGGCACTAAATGTGTTTGGGTTGTTATGATGACATGTTTTTGCAAACAAAGCCTATGGACTTTAAAACCCTTTGACTGCCAATGACGTGATTTTTTTCCTAATGTCGATTCCTGCCATTGACGTGATTGATGTGATTGAAGAGTTTTTTTTTTTTATTGATTCAGAATGGTCTGGCTAATATCTACCGAGTAGCAGCTTACCAGTCGCTAGAGAGGCAATACCGCTGGCAGCCAGCCAGAGGTGTTTTTGAGCAGCCTGCACCGCTCAGTTCACACAAGTGTGATTTTTTTATCCACCCCCCCCCCCTTCCTTTTCTTTCCTTTTGTGGAAACAATCAAAAATATAGCTGCAAGCAGTTATAAAATGGGGCCAAGCCCGAAAAAGGAAAAAAAAGCTATACGCAAAATAGAAACAGAGATATCATAATTATTGATGACGTAATTCTTGCCCAAATATGGAGTGGGCGGCGGCCTGCAATGCGCACATCGGTGTAGTCAGGCATGTGCACGGCAGCCGTTGTGTTGTGAGTGAGGTCAGATCAGAACATCTGCTCAGTATTATAATTATTCAAACAAAAATAAATCAATTCCACTTCATTCCACAGAGACCAGGACCTATCTATCCCCTTTAGCCGGCTTTATTCTCAGTTCTGTGAGAGAAGAGAGAGAGAACATATTAAAGGGAGTCAAACAAAGAGAGGATAAATAAAGTGACCATAAGGAGTCAGACGAGAGGATAATAGGGAGACGAGAGAGAGAAGATTGTCCATTCCCCGACAGAACCTACAACGCCATCACGGTCCATTTATAGATGAGGAACCACCTCAATCTTCCCAGGCTAAGGTCCACCGTTCTGGTTGTACACACAGATCGAGCCACGACGACCTCTACTGCCGAATGCCCAGAAAGGGACCGACCGATCCCCTCAGAATCCTGTCAGCAAATCACCAGCACTGTAATAACCAGCCGGGAACAAGGAGACGGAGACGGACCTAGATTGTACAGTCATCAACTGTTTACCGAGACTTTGACTCCACCAGGAGAAGTGAAGACACGTCAGATGACCTATACAGGAATGACAACTCACGTCTGTAAACAGTGTGAGAAGAGTTTCAGTCAGATAGGTCACCTGAAGAGACACCAGCGTGTCCACACTGGAGAAAAGCCCTTCTGTTGTAAACAGTGTGACAAGAGTTTTAGTGAGATGTGTTCCCTGATGACACACTAGCGTGTCCACACTGGAGAAAAGCCCTTCTGTTGTAAACAGTGTGGGAAGAGTTTCTCTGTGTTAGATAGCCTCAAGACACACCAGCGTGTCCACACTGGAGAAAAGCCCTTCTGTTGTAAACAGTGTGGGAAGAGTTTCTCTGTGTTAGATAGCCTCAAGACACACCAGCGTATCCACACTGGAGAAAAGCCCTTCTGTTGTAAACAGTGTGACAAGAGTTTTAGTGAGATGTGTTCACTGATGACACACCAGCGTGTCCACACTGGAGAAAAGCCCTTCTGTTGTAAACAGTGTGACAAGAGTTTTAGTAAGTTAGGTAACCTGAAGACACACCAGCGTGTCCACACTGGGGAGAGGCCTTTCGTCTGTAAAGACTGTGACAAGAGCTTCAATACGTTAGGCCAACTCAAGGGCCACCAGCGTATCCACACTGGAGAAAAGAGTGTGACAAGAGTTTTTGTCACATAGGTAACCTGAAGACACACCATCGTGTCCACACAGGAGAGAGGCCTTTCGTCTGTAAACAGTGTGACAAGAGTTTCAAGCACACACAAAATGAAAGAATATATAATTCAAAGATTTGCACCACAATTTGACGATTTTTCAAAAAATAGCAGACCTACAAGTTCATAGCGTGGCTTATATGAGCTTGGGAGATCTGCTATTTTTCAACCAGCCAAAGCATAAGATAATGCTTACAAACCCCAGAAAATGGGTGCCCGGTCAGAATGGGTTCAATAAAGCAACCGGATGCAGAGTAACTTCTTCTAAGGACCGGATTTCCGGTGTTTTGTGACTGTGACCGATCCGCTTGGATGCCTTTTTATTTCATGACAAAAAGTGCTTTAGTTGTAGAGAGAAGCTGTGGAAACTGAGACACTTCCCAGCTTTGAGAATATATAGACTTTTACCGTAACCGTTTCAGCGCTATAGCATTTATTGAAAGATCTGGTCACATCGCATCGCATTGATTAGCATTGCTTAACCCAATGATTAAAACATTAGACATAGTGACTTGTTTAAAGGTATATTCAGTGATTTCACTTAATTCAAATATCACTTATTTTTTTGTTTTGTTGTGATAATCCTCCCTACTATAGAGTGTGCTGACCATATAAGGAGTTCCTCCCTGTCCCCAGTTAACCCCTGGGGGTACAAAAACCTTAGGTTTCGTTTTTGGCTCTCTATCCTGATTGGACGAAAGGCTGGGTCCCACAGCCAAAAACGAAACCTAAGGTTTTTTGAGTGAAATCACTGAATATACCTTTAAGCAATTAGAACGACTTAATGACACTAAAACGACTTTCTGATGGAATAAAAACATTCTTTAACATTCCAACTGTGTTAATGTGGCTAAAACGTAAACCAGTGCCGACTTGTGGTTGAAAATACTGGCACTGGTCACATATATGTAATTGGCCGCCGACCCCCATCTGAAAATATGAACCCCCCCCCCCCCAAAAAAAAAGCAAATATTTGAGGTAAAAACGTTCGCTCTGAAAGAAAAGGGGGTGGGGGGGGGTGGTGTTGGTGTAGAGATCCTTGGATTCCCATATGGGAGGAAACCTGGGTTCACACACACACACACACACACACACACACACACACACACACACACACACACACACACACCACGCACACACGCGCGCGCACCCTCCCAGTTTGACACTACTGGGTTGCAATCAGGAAATAGCTTGATAATTGAGAAGGGCATCTCTCACTGTGACCGCACACACACACGCACGCACACACACACACACACACACACACGCACGCGCACGCACGCACGCACGCACGCACGCACGCACGCACGCACGCACGCACGCACGCACACACACACACACACACACACACACACACACACACACACACACACACACACACACACACACACACACACACACACACACACACACACACACACACACACACACACACACACACACACACGTTTGTGTGTGTCTGACAGATCACTGTAGTGTGACAGTGTCTGTTCTGCTGTCAAACAGCTGTCTCCTGCTGTGAAGGGCCAGAGAGGTGATTTGTCTGCCTCGACTGTGCGCCATGTGCTTGTGAGCGAGCGAGCACGCGCGGGTGTGTGTGTGTGTGTGTGTGTGTGTGTGTGTGTGTGTGCAGTTCTGTGCACTACATGTTCATTGTGTGCGGACCACGCCAGGGTTCAGGGACCAATAAGGTCAGATGGTAACCGCAAGGTTGCCAGTTCGAACCCTGTGGGCTCCTCCCCCAGAGTTACTGTCGAAGTGTCCTTGAGCAAGACACTGAACCCCTAATTGCTCCTGATGTGCTGGTT
>NC_139711.1:47164177-47199177 GCF_964188405.1 Protomyctophum parallelum | reverse complement strand
CTACCATTATGAATAAACACTCAAACCCACAGTTCCACCAAGGCTCGTGAAAATAGTAATAATATTACTTTTGGAAAAAAGTAAATGTAATATTATTACTCAAAATGTGAAAGTAACTATAGTTAAGTTACATATTACTGGAAAAAAGTAATAATATTACTGAAAGTAGTATATTACTTAAGTTACTTGCCAACACTGGGGTTCAGGGGGTGCAGTGCACCCCCTGGCAAAAAAACCCTGTAACTTCTGTCTTCTGACTGTTGTTTGTAATCATCTCTCTTATCATGATATGATGACTCGCTGTACGGCTGTAGTGCATGTGTGTATGTGTGTGAGCTGCTGTACTACCTAAATAACTCGTTTTAGGGGTTAGGGCATTGTAAAAACGCTAAAATAATAAAATAAAGGTCAAAAGAATCGCACTTCGTGTGCGCGCGGGTGTCGTTGGCCAAGCAGTCGCACCCCCAGGCGTCAAGTTCAAGCTCCGCCTATAAGCTGGCCAGACTAATTAAATCAGTGCCGCGCTATGAGCTTGTAGATCTGCTATTTTTGAATAAAATCGTGAAAATGTGCTGCAAATCTTTGAATATATATATTCTTTCAGAGCGGTCATTTTGAACTCAAATCTTTGCTTGAGTAGTAAAGTGTGCCGCTTGGGTTATTATTTACATTATGAAGAGAGAGGATATATACAAAAGGATTATAATTTTGAGCGATGGAAATAAGTGAATTAGCACAACACCCCATAGCCCCATTCAATTCAATGCATTTCATTGAGGGCTTATGGTAGGGGAAATAGCCAATAAGGAGCTTTTGCACAAAATAACACTTGATGGGGACGTAACAACTACAAAGAAAGGTAGGAAAGCCTTTTAGTATGGAATTCTCCTTTAATGTGTCAGGGTGAATCACGTCCTCTCTAATTAATAACAGATACAACGAGATAAGACGTTTATTGATCCTGCCGGGGGGGAATTAACCCATTCTGAACGGGAACCCATTTTGGTGTCAGCATCATGTCATGCTTTGTTTAGCTATTGAAAAATAGCAGATCTACAAGCTCATAGCGCGCCACCGAGTGGCGCGCTACGAGCTTGTAGGTCTGCTATTTTTTGAAAAATCGAAGAACGACTGTGACATTTTTATAGAATCTGATCTCAGGTCAGAATGGGTAAATCAGACCAGTGTGTGTGTCCCAGTGGAAACCTCATATGAATCTGATCTCAGGTCAGTAATGGGTTAAGATGCCAAAGACAGAGGGATTATCCTTCAATCAAGAGGGCAACAAACTTGATTTATGGAGAGACTAAAAAAGCCACAATCAATTGAAATAAATCAATGGAAAATAAATCTCTCTTTGAAGAAGACTTTAGAGTCGTTTTAAGAGCATGGCCATTACTGGAGTCTTTGATGTCATATTAATGCCACATTATGGGAAAGGCTGGTTTTTGGCAAACGCTCTGCTTAACCCATTCTGAACGGGAACCCATTGTTGTGTCAGCATCACGTTGTGCTTTAGCTATTGAAAAATAGCAGATCTACAAGCTCATAGCGCGCCACCGAGTGGCGCGCTATGAGCTTGTAGGTCTGCTATTTTTGAAAAATCGAAGAGCGACTGACATAGAAGACATTTTTAGAATCTGATCTCAGGTCAGAATGGCTTAATAAACTCATGCTTTTTACAGCAAGTGTAGAGGTAACTGTACAGTGCAGAACAACAGTGTTGTTTTTGGCAGCAGATTTAGATTTTAGTCATATATAGTCTCTTGAATAGTTTTAATTTAGTCTCATTTAGTCACATTTTTTGTCTACTGGAATGTTTTAGTGTTGGTCTAGTTTTAGTCGACTAAATATCATAAGATTTGTTGACGAAATTGTCAGTATATTTATAGTCTCAGTTTTAGTCATCATAGCTTCGTTTTCATTTAGTTTCCATTTAGTTTTCTTCAGTGAGGAAAAGGTAGTCGACGAACATTTTTCGTCTTAGTTTTAGGTGACGAAATCAACAATGAGCTTTTTTTTTTAATCAGTCAATTATTGTTCCTGTATATTAATCACCAATTAGGGCAATAATGTACCACCAGTTATAGTTTTATAGACATGAAGGGCTTTGTTTACTATTTACAATTTAACAATTTCGGCATTTATCAGACGCTCTTAATCCAGAGCGACTTACATTAAGCAAGAACAAAAAGCATGGGAATACATCACATACATTAAAAAAAGGTAGTTATAAGGAAACATGCGTAAGCTAAGAACGTATAACGTAGATTACATGTTTTATCTGTTTTATTTAGAATCTGATCTCAGGTCAGAATGGGTTAATCAGACCAGTGTGTGTCCAGTGGAAACCTCGTATGAATCTGATCTCAGGTCAGAATGGGTTAAGTGCCACAGCAGGTCAAGTCGAGGTGAACGATGAAACATGTAGTTTACATGTTTCACTTTGATGCGTTATATTTTCTTTTGTGTGTTTGTTGTCGTATTGTTTATTTCAGTTTTTTGTGCAGTCTGTGTTTTTATTTATTTACTGCACAGCTGCCCCCTTTGCCAAATTGTAGACTTATGTACTGTTCTTTATCAACTTTTAATCTGTTTAAATCAATGACCTCTTCCTTCAGGAAAGGATTCCATAATATAAGCCTTATGGCTTCTTCCCTTCCTTTCCTTGTATTGTATTTGTGTTTCTTTGATATGTTATTGTCTATTTTTTGTACCACATGCTAAATAAATAAACCTAAACCTAAACCTAATAACGATGGAATATCTATATGAGACTATACATATAAACTATACATATATACTATATACTATGTACTATATGTAGGGATGCACCAATCCGGCTTTTTGGCATTCGATACCGATTTGGATACATGGGGGTCCAGTATCTGCCGATACAGAGTACCGATCCGATCCCCCCCACAGAGAAACGTAATAACCTATTAAGCTGTATGCCTCCCTGTGTGGAGTCTGGAATCATTATTTTGTGTAAGGCAACATCAAGGCTTGACTTAAACATTACTTTCCCAACTTTGTAAAACAAAATGTAACAAACACAGATATAAATGCACTGAATTATTTATTAAATAACTGTGCAACAATTAGACCAGGTTAATGTGTGCGCAGGCTAGCCTGGCTGCATTCCACACGTTATACTGTCAATACTACACTGCTGTGTCACAGAGGAGGTAGAGTTGTTTTCATACTGTAATTACACATAATGATCGGATCGGATAATGGATCGGCCACCGATCCGATACCCGATCTAGAATTTTAGCCTGGATCGGCGCCGATCTCCGATACGAGTATCGGATCGGTGCATCCCTAACTATATGAAGTGCTATGACTACATACAGTACAGTCTACAGTCTACGTAACATGCTATAAGTCTGTATCAAATGCTATCTAAGTCCACAAAAAGTGCTTTCTAAAAGGGGGTATATAGTTAAAATGAGTAAATCGATCTGTATAGCCACGCATGAGGAGACTCTGTACTGTAGGCTACACGGATGGGTGCATACAGAAAGAAGGGATGACTGTGTGTGTGTGTGTGTGTGTGTGTGTGTGTGTGTGTGTGTGTGTGTGTGTGTGTGTGTGTGTGTGTGTTTGCGCACGCAGAGATGAGGGGAAAGGTTGACAAGACTGCCATGTCACTGGGTGGCATTTGGTTGACAGGGGCTACGCAACAGATGGACACTGGGCGTAAGAGCTAGCTTGCGTGTGTGTGTGTGTGTGTGTGTGTGTGCGTGTGTGCGTGGGTGTGTGTGTGTGCGCTGAGGACAGGGACACCTTTGCTTTCAGAAGTGATGCGACGCTAATTGCTCAGAGAGGTCACGGGGGTCAAGTTCCTCTGTTCGTCATGTGGACAGAGAGTCATCTCCAAACATGGTCGTCGTCACTTGACGTGACTTCCTGCTACCTTGGAGGTGGTGTGTGTGTGTGTGTGTGTGTGTGTGTGTGTGTGTGTGTGTGTGTGTGTGTGTGTGTGTGTGTGTGTGTGTGTGTGTGTGTGTGTGTGTGTGTGTGTGTGTGTGTGTGTGTGTGTGTGTGTGTGTGTGTGTGTGTGTTCCTCTGCTGTTGTTGGGAACCAACGCTTTGGAACGGCAGTGTTTGTTTTTGTCAGCAAAATTTCTCTTTTTCAGTTTTAGTAATTTTACTTTAGTAGTTTACTAAGTAACTTAGTTACTTACTACTTGACCAGTAGTAAGTAGTTCCAGTAGTAACCAGTGACCAGTAGTAAGTAGTAAGTTGAGTTGTTAAAGTGACCAGTAGTAAGTAGTAAGTTGGTCCGAGGCCTCGTGGATGTGAAACGTGCCCGGAGATTTTGTCTTTTTTTCCAGCCAGGAAAAGAAGTGAATGAATGAATGCCTTCATTGCAGACTCTGCAGGGTCCACAGACAACACAGAATACAATGTATACATCCAATACAAAACTGTCCAAAATGGCATTTGTGACAGTTATAAATAAATAACTAAAAAATGAATACATTTAAGCCAATGTCTTCTAAGGCTATAGAGGAGCATTGATTTTAAAATTATTTTACTTGTCTATAAAGCTCTCAATGGTCTCGCACCTTAATCCTACCTACATGACTGCCTGCCTAAATATGTCCCAAACCGCCCCCTAAGGTCTTCCACTGCTGGCCTGCTCGCTTTGCCCAAAAAAATGGCAACAAAAAAATACGGGGAAGCAGCTTTTTGCTTCTACGGGCCGTCGGCATGGAACAAGCTCCCACTGTACCTTCGACAGGCAGCCTCTGTAGTTTAATAACACTGTACCTTCAACAGGCAGCCTCTGTAGTTTAATAACACTGTACCTTCGACAGGCAGCCTCTGTAGTTTAATAACACTGTACCTTCGTCAGGCAGCCTCTGTAGTTTAATAACACTGTACCTTCGTCAGGCAGCCTATGTAGTTTAATAACACTGTACCTTCGTTAGGCAGCCTCTGTAGTTTAATAACACTGTACCTTCGTCAGACAGCCTCTGTAGACATTTTTAAAGCTCAGCATTTTTAAAGACCCACTTCTACAACATTGCTTTTAATTGATCTTTTATTTTTTGTTATTCATGTCCTCACTGTATTGCATTACTGCTTGTTTTTTAATGTTGTTGCCTTGCTTTTCTTTTATTCTCCATTGCTCTGTAAAGCACTTTGAGCTGCATTTCATGTCATGAAAGGTGCTATACAAATAAAGTTTTATTATTATTATTATTATTATTATTATTATCTATAGTGCAGCTTTTGACAGGGTTATTAATACTGACGATGATGCTACTGTATTCACAGACTCATCCAAGCGACACATGAATCTATGCATTAAGTTCCGATATAACAGCTTGAAAAGTATTGACTCTTGCAGCCACAAACATTTTCCTTGCTCTGCACCATCTATGGCTTTGTGAGTATAAGATTCTCATGGCATCGTTATCTACGCTAAGTAACGTTTCTCATGGTGGAAGGTTGTGAAGTATATATAGTTATGACTGCTCGTATATAGATCACTATTTTCAAAGGATTTTTATACATTTTGAAAACTTGTGTGAAATGGGACATTCTGCGTAATAATGCGTGCTTTCGGTTTTTCCATTTTTGCGTTGCCTCTAAAGGTCCTTTCAGATGAGCAGCGATTAACGCCGGAGAGAGAACAAAAAAATAAATAGATCTTGTTTAATTAATTTAAGTAAAACAATATGCAGAGCCCCTTATATGGGGACCGGATTAAACAAACAAAAAAATAAAACGTCTGATCTATTGTACGTTAAGTGATTCTCGGGCGTAGCCTGGAGAGCGATTGGCCTAATTATTTTTCTTCCACTGGAAGGAAAAGCGAAGCCATGAAGCCCAAATGATGTTAATAAAAGATTGAATAAGGATTTCTTTCTAACCCACTAAGACCTATAACTTAATCCTAACAGTTTTCTGAAAAACTGTTCAGAAACTATCTGTGGCTTTAAACAAGGATTGATTTAATCGAAGAACCACTGACATGGAAACATAGCTTTTTCTGAAAACTGTCAGGATGTAGAAGACATTTTATAGAATCTGATCTCGGGTCAGAATGGGTTAAAGCATTATGTTATACTTTAGCAGATCTACAAGCTCGTAGGCTAGCGCGTCACTGTGGCGCGGATCTTTGAATATATATTCTTTCAGAGCAAACGATTTGAACTCAAATATTAGCATGCGGGGGGGTCCCTGGAACAACATATTTTCAGATGGGGGTCCGCAGACAAATACAGATATTTATGGAGGTCCTTGACCTGAAAAAGGTTGAGCTAGAGACTTTAGGCCTTATTGTGTCTTAAGTACCAGGTCTTATTACTTAACTTAAGACCTGGAGGCGTGATCAATGCCATTTGGCTATTCTGAGTGCATGCCAAAGAGCATTGACCACACCTCCAGGTCTTAAGTTAAGTAATAAGACCTGGTACTTAAGACACGCTTAAGACACGCAAAATAGGGTTTTCAGAAAACTGAGAACTTGGAAGACACTTTTTATAGAATCGGCCTCAGGTCGAAATGGGTTAAAAGGACGCCAAAGGAAGAGGAGGGAAAATGAGTTGGGGAGGCGAAGGGTCAGAGGTGAGGAAGAGGAGGGAAAAGGAGTTGGGGAGGCGAAGGGTCAGAGGTGAGGAAGAGGAGGGAAAAGGAGTTGGGGAGGCGAAGGGCCAGAGGTGAGGAAGAGGAGGGAAAAGGAGTTGGGGAGGCGAAGGGCCAGAGGTGAGGAAGAGGAGGGAAAAGGAGTTGGGGAGGCGAAGGGTCAGAGGTGAGGAAGAGGAGGGAAAAGGAGTTGGGGAGGCGAAGGGTCAGAGGTGAGGAAGAGGAGGGAAAAGGAGTTGGGGAGGCGAAGGGCCAGAGGTGAGGAAGAGGAGGGAAAAGGAGTTGGGGAGGCGAAGGGCCAGAGGTGAGGAAGAGGAGGGAAAAGGAGTTGGGGAGGCGAAGGGTCAGAGGTGAGGAAGGAGGAGATGAAAGATAACGCTAATGATGGAAAAACTATTAATAATTAATCATGTGGAACGGATGGAGAGATATGGGAGACGGAAGAGGAGATTAGCAGGAAGGAAGGAAGGAAGTGAGGAGGAAGGAAGGAAGCGAGGAGGAAGGAAGGAAGTGAGGAGGAAGGAAAGAAGTGAGGAGGAAGGAAAGAGCAAAAGAAAAGTGAGCAGAGGTGAAAAGATCAAAGGGAAGAAATCAAACAAGAAAGGGACTCATGATGTGATATTCCATCCATCCTCAATCCGTAGTCGGGTCGCGGGGGCAACAGCTCCACCAGAGAGCTCCAGACTTCCCTCTCCAGAGCAACTGGAGAGGGAAGTCTCCCGGGGTCTCCTCCCAGTGGGACGTGGTCCTTGGTCTGCCCCGGGGGGTCTCCTCCCAGTGGGACGAGGTCCTTGGTCTGCCCCGGGGTCTCCTCCCAATGGGACGTGGTCCTTGGTCTGCCCGGGGTCTCCTCCCAGTGGGACGAGGTCCTTGGTCTGCCCCGGGGTCTCCTCCCAGTGGGACGTGGTCCTTGGTCTGCCCTGGGGTCTCCTCCCAATGGGACGTGCCTCGAGGACCTCCCTAGGGAGACGCCCGAGAGGCATCCTAACCAGATGCTACAAGCTCATAGCGCGCCACCGAGTGGCGAGCTATGAGCTTGTAGGTCTGCTATTTTTGAAAAATCGAAGAGCGACTGACATAGAAGACATTTTTTAGAATCTGATCTCAGGTCAGAATGGAAACCTATCAGGATGTATAGAAGACATTTTTAGAATCTGATCTCAGGTCAGAATGGAAAACTGTCAGGATGTATAGAAGACATTTTTTAGAATCTGATCTCAGGTCAGAATGGAAAACTGTCAGGATGTATAGAAGACATTTTTAGAATCTGATCTCAGGTCAGAATGGAAAACTGTCAGGACGTAGAAGAACATTTTTAGAATCTGATCTCAGGTCAGAATGGAAAACTGTCAGGATGTATAGAAGAACATTTTTTGAATCTGATCTCGGGTCAGAATGGAAAACTATCAGGATGTATAGAAGACATTTTTAGAATCTGATCTCAGGTCAGAATGGAAAACTGTCAGGATGTATAGAAGACATTTTTAGAATCTGATCTCAGGTCAGAATGGAAAACTGTCAGGACGTAGAAGAACATTTTTAGAATCTGATCTCAGGTCAGAATGGGACACTATCAGGATGTATAGAAGACATTTTTAGAATCTGATCTCAGGTCAGAATGGAAAACTGTCAGGATGTATAGAAGAACATTTTTAGAATCTGATCTCAGGTCAGAATGGAAAACTATCAGGACGTAGAAGAACATTTTTAGAATCTGATCTCAGGTCAGAATGGAAAACTGTCAGGATGTATAGAAGAACATTTTTTGAATCTGATCTCGGGTCAGAATGGAAAACTATCAGGATGTATAGAAGACATTTTTAGAATCTGATCTCAGGTCAGAATGGAAAACTGTCAGGATGTATAGAAGACATTTTTAGAATCTGATCTCAGGTCAGAATGGAAAACTGTCAGGACGTAGAAGAACATTTTTAGAATCTGATCTCAGGTCAGAATGGGACACTATCAGGATGTATAGAAGACATTTTTAGAATCTGATCTCAGGTCAGAATGGAAAACTGTCAGGATGTATATAAGACATTTTTAGAATCTGATCTCAGGTCAGAATGGAAAACTATCAGGATGTATAGAAGACATTTTTAGAATCTGATCTCAGTTCAGAATGGAAAACTGTCAGGATGTATATAAGACATTTTTAGAATCTGATCTCAGGTCAGAATGGGATAAGGACACTCTGAGGTGTCACCAGATGGCTGTCAGCTCATGAGATCACCTCCAGAGCCCCCCCCCCCCCCCCCCCCCCTCTGTCACGACCTGCCCACGCCATGCAGACTGCAGATGTCACGCACACACACACACACGCACACACACACACCACACGCACGCACGCACGCACGCACGCATGCACGCACGCACACACGCACGCACGCATGCAGGCAACGCACGCACGCACGCACACACACACGGCCTGATCCTCCAGCATATACTTTAGGTATGGATACTGTAGGCTACATAGATTATGTTCAGTGATGGAAGAGATACTTACATTTTGTTTTTACTTTTACTGTAAGTAAAAAGTATCAATATACACTGTAAATCCCTGGAACATGTGACGCGTTTAAACCTAAACACCATGTGTGTAATAATAAAATGCCAAGTGTTTATTAATGGTCATAAAATACAGTAGAACACGAGTTCACTCAAACACCTCACGAGAACACCTAGTGTTCAAATTCTAAACAACGGCTATAATATGACTGACTTTGATTGTAAAAACTAAACACGTTCATGTGTTTAAAAAGTGTTACAGGGATTAAACATGTTCTTCTGTTTATAATCTAAACACTGTGACACGTTTAAAAAGTGTTACAAATATGTGTTTAAAACCGTTTATAACCTAAACGCTTGGGTTTAGTATATATAGTCAACAAACACATCGTCTAAATAATAGTCTTAGAGTAGTGTGTGCGTGAGTGCGTGCGTGCGCGCGGTTACACTCGTGCGCGGACACACCCACATCATATTATATCTCATATTGATCCCAGACTGCAGGCTACTGTACAATGCAGGCCTTACAGTACATACAATACTGTAAATCTTTCTCTGCCTCGGAGCTATATCGTATCCCTATAAACATATTATCCACGCACGCATTTTGCACTCGGTGCCACGCTATGTGAGCTTGTAGATCTGCTATTTTCCATATATATATGCTTAACCTATTCTGAACGGGAACCCATTTTGGTCTGGTCTGAGTTAAACGTGTCAAAGTCCAAACACGAAAGGCCCAGAGACGGAGCTGCACCATGGGACCCATGCATTTCCAAATCCCGCTCCTATAAGGCCACCGCATGGAGCTGCGCGACAGGGCCCATGCAGTGATCATGACTCATTCTCGCATTATGCTTTTCTTGTTGCCTTGCAGTGGAAAGACTAATTATAGCAGGTTAAGCAAAGCCAATAGCATTTTCCTTAAGCCTGCAGCAGACGTATGGGGTGGAATTTCATTTATTTTATCCCAAATGGGAATGAAACGGCTTTGAAATGTATAATATTATCCCTAATCAATCCCGCCCGCCTCTACAGACCTATTTTATCTGTTTTTGTGTTCTCTCTTCCATGTGCCTCTGCCTCAGCAGATCTACAAGCTCATAGCGCGCCACCGAGTGGCGCGCTATGAGCTTGTAGGTCTGCTATTTTTGAAAAAATCGTTAAAATGTGCCTCGAATCTGTCCGAAAATTGTCATGATTTCGAAGACTTTTTTTTTTCTTTTTAATTTCGACGTCAGGCCTAAATGGGTTAACACTTTGACTTCTATTCACGAGTTTCCCCGAGTTAGTTAATTGTAGAAACACTTTCCGTGCGATTCGTGAGTTCCCCCGAGCTATGTTTTCATTGTTTAATCCATGTTTATTAATCAGTTTTAAGTCATACGGGGCAATCCACCGGACGGAATGGGATACGAGCATTCAGTTACACTGGACTGTTTGTGGTTTCAATAACGCCTCTGTATAGGAACCAATGAGTGATCCTTCCACTCACACACAAGCACGCACACGCACACACGTAAGCGCACACGTGCACACGCACACACTCATTCACTCGCACGCACGCACGATTGCACGCACGCGCACATTGGTTTTAGGTGCGCAATACGTGTAATTGTAACTCAGTGTATTTGAATAAGATGTGTCCGTGTGTGCCTGCGTGTGCGTGCGTGTGTGTGTGTTGGTGCCCTTTGCAATAATTAATTCTCCAACACAGAGTGTTTTAATTAGTTTGGACAGTCCAGAGAGGAAGGGAGGGTCTCTGGTAGTCTGTCAACTTTACACAGAGAGATGACATTAAACCAAGGAACAACATCTCTCTCTCTCTCTCTCTCTCTCTCTCTATCTCTCTCTCTCTCTCTCTCTCTCTCTCTCTCTCTCTCTCTCTCTCTCTCTCTCTCTCTCTCTCTCACACACGCACACGCTCGCACACACATACGCACGCACATGTATGCACATGCACACGCACATGCACACACGTACCCACATGCACACACATTGCACACACAGATGTGCTGTGTTGACAGCTACAGTGGCATCATGCATAGCCACATGCATATCTGTGGGAAGACACACACACGCGCGTGCGGTCGCGCACACACACACACACACACACACACACACACACACACACACACACACACACACACACACACACACACACACACACACACACACACACACACACACACACACACACACACACACACACGCTGAAAGACATTAACAAAGTGAGTGTGCTCATCACACCTCCTCCCCAGGTGTTAGCACTTAATTATAAACACTTACTGCAGTCTGCAAGGACTTCTGTCACCGCACGCACGCACGCACGCAGCACACACACACGCACGCAGCACACACACACGCACGCAGCACACACACACGCACGCACGCATGCAAGCATCACACACACACGCATACACGCAGCACGCAGCGCACGCACGCACGCAGCACACACGCGCGCATACACGCAGCACGCACACACACACGCATACGCGCAGCACGCACGCAGCACACACGCGCGCATACACGCACGCAGCACACACACAGCACGCGCACGCACACACGCACACACACACACACACACACACACACACACACACACACACAGGTGAGCTCCATTGAGAGCCTATCGTATAATTGCTTTGCCTTGAAATTGCCGTCAAATGATATGTGATATGTTTGCTCTCCCCGTGTGTGTGTGTGTGTGTGTGTGTGTGTGTGTGTGTGTGTGTGTGTGTGTGCGTGTGTGTGTGCGCACACACACACACGCAACATCTCTGACAAAATGAAAACATCCTCCCATGTGTCATTGTGGGATTGCCGGAGCCATCAAAGCGTGAGACGGATCAGGCTCGCTGTGATCCCCACCGGGACAAACATTAAAAGTGGAGATTTAATGAGAATGCCAGAGTTTATGTGTTACCAGCTCTGCTGTGTGCCACTCTTAACCCATTGAGAATGAGAATGCCAGAGTTTATGTATTACCAGCTCTGCTGTGTGTGCCACTCTTAACCCATTGAGAATGAGAATGCCAGAGTTTATGTGTTACCATGCTCTGCTGTGTGCCACTCTCTTAACCCATTGAGAATGAGAATGCCAGAGTTTATGTATTACCATGCTCTGCTGTGTGAGCCACTCTTAACCCGTTGAGAATGAGAATGCCAGAGTTTATGTTACCTCCTGGTAATGCTAACCAACCAAGCTACAAGCTCGAGCTTGTAGATCTGCTGTTTTTGAAAAAAATCGTGAAAAACGTGGCGCAAATCTTTGAATAATATATTATTCTTTCACAGTGAACGTTTTCAACTCAAATATTAGCTTCTGGGGGGGCGGGGGGGGGGTGCCTGGAACAACACATTTTCAGATGAGGGTCCACGGCCAAATACAGATAATAATTCCGGGGGAAAGGGTTGAGATCGAACCACTGACATAGAAACACGACGTGTTTTCAGAAAACCTTCAGGATTTAGAAAACCTTTTTTTTTCTTTTAGAATCGTGTTCAGGACTTTAATCTTCAATTTGTCTTTGTTTTAATTGAAGAATAATATTCTGTCACATCCGTTCGGTATGATATCAAATCGGCTAAAACCAGGTAACATCTACCAGGCAGATCTACAAGCTCGAGCACAGCGCGTAGATCTGCTTTTTTGAAAAAACGTGAAAAAAAACGTGGCGCAAATCTTTGAATAATTATATTATTCTTTCACAGTGAACGTTTTCAACAAAGATATTAGCTTCCACTGAGATAGAAACACAAGGTTTTTCCAAGGAAACCTTTAGGACTTAGAAAACCTTTTTTCTTTTTTAGAATCGTGTTCGGGACTTTAATCTTCAATTTGTCTTTGTTTTAATTGAAGAAGAATATTCTGTCACATCCGTTCGGTGTTTTTTTGTTCGACGCATGAATGCTTTTTCCTCTCCGTGCGTGCTTTTGCGTTGGACCGCGGTCCCCATGGCGATACGGCATATGTAAATGTGTGTATGTTGTCTGCATAATTATTATTGCAACATAATTTAGCTTGTTTTCCATAATATCTGGGCCATTGGGGAGCATGTTAATTGCTTAAAGGACAACTTTAGTTTTTTTTCAACCAAGGTTCATGTTTTACATTTGCTACTTTCTCTCGTTTTGGGAATTTTAGCAGTTTTTTACAGGGGGGCGGGGCATTCGAGCATGGGGCTAGATATGTATATTTTTACAAAATAATATGGCAATTTCTTTATTTATTATTTACTATAGTCCTAATAAACCCCAATAAATTACATCTGGCCACACAAGATCACAGGATCTATTGAATGTGACAAACTGACATATTGAGCCTATACACACAGTATAAGCCTTGCAGTAGGCTACCTTCACATTCCTGTGATCTTCTGTGGCCAGATGTAATTTCCTGGGGTTTATTAGGACTATAGTAAATAATACAAAAATAAATCACCATAAAATTTGGTAAAACAAATACATATTTAGCCCCATGCTCGAATGCCCCCGCCCCCCCCTGTCAAAAACAGCTAAAATCCCTAAAACGAAAGAAAGCAGCAAATGAAAGAAAATGAACACTCACCTTTTACTTTCTCTAATAACAACCTAAAACATGAACCTTGGTTGAAAAAAACTAAAGTTGTCCTTTAAGCCGAGTTTGCAGAAGATCCGACAGACTGCAGTTTCAGCATGGAACTGATTGACCAGGTGGAAGCTTATATGATTCCTTATTAATTTCACTGATTGAAATCTATCCTCGGCCACTCGGTCCTAATCACCAATTAATAGCTGGGATCTGTGCCTCGTGACTGACTGCTCAAAGTAGTAGGACTGCTTTTTGTTTTCTGCACATCGCTCATGTGTGCACACACACTCTCTCTCTCTCTCTCTCTCTCTCTCTCTCTCTCTCTCTCTCTCTCTCTCTCTCTCTCTCTCTCTCTCTCTCTCTCTCTCTCTCTCTCTCTCTCTGTCCCTCCTAACTGTCAGAGTCTCTTAACTGTTTGACCTTGGGGTCAGGGGGTCAGGGGGGTCAGTCAGTGCTTGTGAAACTGACCAAACAATCGAATCTGTTTCGCCGCCAACAAAAAAGATATACCGGCACATTTTGTCTCCCCTCCTCGCTGTCGCCCTGACCTGCTGTCCAGTGCTGTCCTCTCCTCTCCACCCCGTGCGCGTGCGTGCGTGCGTGCGTGCGTGCGTGCGTGCGTGCGTGCGTGCGTGCGTGCGTGCGTGCGTGCGTGCGTGCGTGCGTGCGTGCGTGCGTGCGTGCGTGCGTGCGTGCATGCGTGTGTGCGTGCATGCGTGTGCGTGTGTGCGTCAGCCTGTGTCAGGAGTTTGACCAGCAACACAAAAATCTGAGGGAAAAAAGGACATTGTCAGAAATGACAAAATAAATGAAAGTGTTATAAATGGTCTGGCTCTCTGCCTGGCGTCCACTTCGGTCTTTCCCACTTTTCCACTTCCCTTCTACACACCTGTCTTCAACTGCCTCGTCAGCCCAACAACTATTCCCTTCCTCGTTATCTCACCTGGGCGAGGCCAACTTCCCCCCATCAAAGCCGGGCGGGAAGGGAACCCCTTTTGGTGTTTTAACCCCATTCTGACCTGAGATCAGATTCATACGAGGTTTCCACTGGACACACACTGGTCTGATTAAAGCATTACTACCTGTATACGTGCCTGTCGCAGTCAACTTGGGAACGATGCAAGATATTATGTTGTCATATAGCTGTCAGCCGGTGTCCCACATAGAGACCTGTGTGTGTGTGTGTGCCCGTGTGTGTGCCCACTGGCAGAGCCTGGTTGGGCCCACTGGCAGAGCCTGGTTGGGCCCACTGGCAGAGCCTGGTTGGGCCCACTGGCAGAGCCTGGTTGGGCCCACTGGCAGAGCCTGGTTGGGCCCACTGGCAGAGCCTGGTTGGGCCCACTGGCAGAGCCTGGTTGGGCCCACTGGCAGAGCCTGGTTGGGCCCACTGGCAGAGCCTGGTTGGGCCCACTGGCAGAGCCTGGTTGGGCCCACTGGCAGAGCCTGAGCAGAGCTTTTTGTGGTGGTTCTGGTAGAATCGTATAAAGGGCCGACCCACTCGATACCGGGCTCTGCTCTCCCTGTGGGGGTGTGGACCGCATGGACACACACACACACACACACACACACACACACACACACACACACACACACACACACACACACACACACACACACACACACACACACACACACACACACACACACACACACACACACACACACACACACACACACACACACACACACGCATGCAGAGACGTGGATCATTTATAGTAGGATGTTAATACTTTAGCTATTGAGAAATGGCATATCTACAAGCTCGTAGCGCGGCCGAGCAAATCTTTGAATATATATATATACTTTCAGCAGAGCGAACATTTTTAACTCAATCTGTGTGCTTCTGGGAGGGGGGGTGTGTGTGTGTGTGTGTGTGTGTGTGTGTGTGAGGGTGTGTGTGTGTGTGTGTGAGGTTGTGTGTGTGTGTGTGTGTGTGTGTGTGTGTGTGTATATGGTTTAGAAAAAAATGCCATATCTCCAGCAAGAGCTGTCATTGCTGCTGTGTGTGAGGGGAGGTGCACTATCTATTCACTGGTGCACGCACACACGCACGCACGCACGCACGCACGCACGCACGCACGCACGCACGCACGCACGCTCACAAATAGATATTAATATGGAGAGAAAAGCAGAAAGGATTAAATGTGACATGCATTCATTTACATCAATAAGAATGCACGCAGGCACACACACACACACACACACACACACACACACACACACACACACACACACACACACACACACACACACACACACACACACAGCATTGAGCTAAAGAGTTCACAGCAGGACGCTACATGTGGTCTATTTTCGCTGTGGTTCACGTGATCACATGGTCTCTGATGTCAGTAGATAAGAACCGGAGGCGGGCTTTAATTAAGCAACTGATCGACTAGTGAGCTTGTAGATCTGCCGCGCTATATGAGCGCTATGAGCTTGTAGATCTGCCGCGCTATATGAGCACTATGAGCTTGTAGATCTGCTATTGCTGAAAAATCGTGAAAGTGCCTCCATTTTTTTATGTTGTTACAGAATCAATGTTTTTTTAGTCAAATCTTTGCCTCTGCGAAGGGGGGGGGGGGGGGGGGGGTACCTGGAACAACATATTTTCAGATGGGGTTTACATGACATATTGAGCACCACTTGATTATATACTAACATTATACATTATATTTCAGAAAACTGTCATGATTTAGAAGACTGTTTTTACATTTTTACATTTCTAAATGTTGCTCTGGAGAGCACTCTGGTGGAGCTGTTGCCCCCGCGACCCGACTACAGATAAGCGATTAAGCGAGACAGGCAAAAGAAGGGCAAAAGAAGTGCAAAAGACAGGCAAAAGACAGGCAAAAGAAGGGGCAAAAGACAGGCAAAAGAAGGGCAAAAGAAGGGCAAAGAAGGGCAAAAGAAGGGCAAAAGACAGGCAAAAGAAGGGGCAAAAGACAGGCAAAAGAAGGGCAAAAGAAGGGCAAAAGAAGGGCAAAAGAAGGGCAAAAGAAGGGGCAAAAGACAGGCAAAAGAAGGGCAAAAGAAGGGCAAAAGACAGGCAAAAGACAGGCAAAAGACAGGCAAAAGAAGGGCAAAAGAAGGGCAAAAGAAGGGCAAAAGAAGGGCAAAAGAAGGGCAAAAGAAGGACGGGCAAAGGACGGGCAAAAGACGGGCAAAAGAAGGGCAAAAGAAGGGCAAAAGAAGGGCAAAAGAAGGGCAAAAGAAGGGCAAAAGAAGGGCAAAAGACGGGCAAAAGAAGGGCAAAAGAAGGGCAAAAGAAGGGCAAAAGAAGGGCAAAAGAAGGGCAAAAGAAGGGCAAAAGAAGGGCAAAAGAAGGGCAAAAGAAGGGCAAAAGAAGGGCAAAAGAAGGGCAAAAGACGGGCAAAAGAAGGGCAAAAGAAGGGCAAAAGAAGGGCAAAAGAAGGGCAAAAGACGGGCAAAAGACGGGCAAAAGACAGGCAAAAGAAGGGCAAAAGAAGGGCAAAAAAGAAGGGCAAAAAGAAGGGCAAAAGAAGGGCAAAAGAAGGGCAAAAGACGGGCAAAAGACGGGCAAAAGACGGGCAAAAGAAGGGCAAAAGAAGGGGCAAAAGAAGGGCAAAAGAAGGGCAAAAGACGGGCAAAAGACAGGCAAAAGAAGGGCAAAAGACGGGCAAAAGACGGGCAAAAGACGGGCAAAAGACGGGCAAAAGACGGGCAAAAGACGGGCAAAAGACGGGCAAAAGAAGGGCAAAAGAAGGGCAAAAGACGGGCAAAAGAAGGGCAAAAGAAGGGCAAAAGACGGGCAAAAGAAGGGCAAAAGACAGGCAAAAGACAGGCAAAAGAAGGGCAAAAAGAAGGGCAAAAGACAGGCAAAAGACGGGCAAAAGAAGGGCCAAAAGACAGGCAAAAGAAGGGCAAAAGAAGGGCAAAAGACAGGCAAAAGAAGGGCAAAGACGGGGCAAAAGACGGGCAAAAGACGGGCAAAAGAAGAGGCAAAACAAGGGCAAAAGACAGACGGGCAAAAGACAGGCAAAAGACAGACGGGCAAAAGACAGACGGGCAAAAGACAGACGGGCAAAAGACAGACGGGCAAAAGACAGACGGGCAAAAGACAGACGGGCAAAAGACAGACGGGCAAAAGACAGACGGGCAAAAGACGGGCGGGCAAAAGACGGGCCGCTTCACTCATATGGATATGAAGAATCAACTGACTGAGAGAAAACGCTAATGTTACTGCTGCTGAATTAGTTACATTTTCGCTAGAAGCAGACTGTATCATATATGAGTGACTGACTGACGCAAACGATACAGAGACACCTCCCTGACAATAACGCCGAGACAGCTTGTTTATTTTTTGGACCACAACGCTTATAGTAGACGATCTTAAGATCACCCCATGTTATTCTCCATAGAGAAATTACTTCCATGAACCAGGGGAATCGAAGGGATGAGCGAGTTACGTCAGGACTTTAGAACCAGGGGAATGGAAGGGATGAGCGAGTTACGTCAGGACTTTAGAACCAGGGGAATGGAAGGGATGAGCGAGTTACGTCAGGATTTTAGAACCAGGGGAATGGAAGGGATGAGCGAGTTACGTCAGGATTTTAGAACCAGGGAATGGAAGGGATGAGCGAGTTACGTCAGGACTTTAGAACCAGGGGAATGGAGGGGATGAGCGAGTGACGTCAGGACTTTAGAACCAGGGGAATGGAAGGGATGAGCGAGTTACGTCAGGACTTTAGAACCAGGGGAATGGAGGGGATGAGCGAGTTACGTCAGGACTTCGGTGCTCTATATGTGCATGCTTAAAGTGAGTGGCAAATCGAGTGGCAAAGCAACATGCAACGTGAGTTTAACGTTGTTTAATGTTGTTTAATGCGATCAGAGAGGACTTTTCTGTGTGGATGTCTGGGCTGTTGAGGCCAGGAAGTAATAGTTTTTTGCCACTCAGTCGGCGTTCCTGCATAACTTCCTGGTTTGATGATGATGTCACGCACATTGATACTTTTGCTTGAGCAAGAAATGTGTGCACGTCGTCCATCACTGTGTTTACTGTGTGTATGTGACACGCACGCATGCACGTACGTACAGTGGCGTGCACAGACATTTAGAGGGGCAGGTGGGCACCTTGTGCAGCGCATTTTGGGGCGGGAACCCATTTTGGTGCGTTAGCTATTGAAAAATAGCAGATCTACAAGCTTGAGCTTGTAGGTCTGCTACTTTTTTTTTTAATCGAAGAACCACTGACATAGAAACATAGCTTTAGATTTAGATTGTGGGGGGGCCTAAATACAATTTACAATTTACAATTTAGGCATTTAGCAGACGCTCTTAATCCAGAGCGACTTACATTTAAGCAAGAACAAAAGCATGGGAATACATCACATAAAAGCATTTATCATGAAACATGCGTAAGCTAAGAAAGTAACAGTGGAATATCTATATAATGAAACTATACATACACTATACATATAAACTATACATATTTACTACTATGCTATACATATGTACTATGGCGTGCTATGACTATATACAATACAATTATAGTGCTGTCTACATAACATGCTATAAGTCTGTGTCAAATGCTATCTAAGCCAACAGAAATGCTATCGAAGGGGTTAGGGTAAGTGCTGTGGGCCATGATGGAGTCTGAAAAGGTGGGTTTTCAGGCTACGGCGGAAGATTGGGAGTGATCTTCCGCCGTAGCCTGAAAACCTGAAAAAAATATAGTAGAAGCGTTTTTATCAAGATTTGATCAATGTCACACTACAAATTAAGAAAAAAAATACATTTTTTTTTTTTTTTTTTAAAGAGCACATTGCCAAAAGGGCAGGTGTCTATCTGTGCACGCCACTGCGTACGTACGCATGTACGCGCACGCACGCACGCGCAGCGTAATTAGACACCCCCTCTCGCTCACTACGCACACATGATGTTTGTGTACGCGGAGCAGAATCCCATTTAGAGACGGACAGAGACTTTAAATTCTCAATCTGCCCTTTCTGTAGCGCTGTCGTCGTACAACAATCTGTCTGACAGCAAGAGCCCTTTCTAAGGGCTGTTTTCTTTATGCGTGGCATATGCAGCAGCATCGGGATTTCAGATTGCATTTAATTTTTTTATTACACGCGTAAATCAGCACAGTTTGTACACATCATTATGTTGTGGCTGTGCACGTTGGCCGGCCGCAGAACATGGTGTGTGTGTGTGTGTGTGTGTGTGTGTGTGTGTGTGTGTGTGTGTGTGTGTGTGTGTGTGTGTGTGTGTGTGTGTGTGTGTGTGTGTGTGTGTGTGTGTGTGTGTGTGTGTGTGTGTGTGTGTGTGTGTGTGTGTGTGTGTGTGTGTGTGTGTGTGTGTCTAACATCTTATTTATCTTAGAGTTGTCTGACTGTGAGAAGCAGGAGGAGAGAATAAAGGCGTATATGAAACACTTCGTACAGTATACGTACAGTACGTCATTTCGTTTTTTTTAGAGATTTAGATCCAAGCATGTCGTTTTTCCGGGTTTTGGTGGTGAGAGGTTTTCTTAGTCAATTTGGCCGTTCTAGTCTGTGATGATTTGAACATAGAGAGATACAGTGCAGGCTACAACAGAATGCTGCTATAGTCTATACTGCATGTCTAAATATAGCCAGTGAGAAGTAGATTAAGACAGAATTGGATTATGAATCATATTCCTGACATTGTTTCGTTTGCCTCTGATCGGCTGTGCATGTCTAACAACAACAAACAAGTTTGGTAAACAAACAAAACGAAACAAAAATAATGGAGATTATACGTGTGGAAAAACATTCAGAAATGAAGCCAACATCACAAAATGCTCTGGCATTCAGACAATGTGTCTCTAAACCGTTCGCTTGAAAATGACACCTGCGTTTGCATGTTCTCCCCGTGTCCCCTAGGGTAGGTACCCTCACATGTTCTCCCCGTGTCCCCTAGGGTAGGTACCCTCACATGTTCTCCCCGTGTCCCCTAGGGTAGGTACCCTCACATGTTCTCCCCGTGTCCCCTAGGGTAGGTACCCTCACATGTTCTCCCCGTGTCCCCTATAGGGTAGGTACCCTCACATGTTCTCCCCGTGTCCCCTATAGGGTAGGTACCCTCACATGTTCTCCCCGTGTCCCCTATAGGGTAGGTACCCTCACATGTTCTCCCCGTGTCCCCTAGGGTAGGTACCCTCACATGTTCTCCCCGTGTCCCCTAGGGTAGGTACCCTCACATGTTCTCCCCGTGTCCCCCCTAGGGTAGGTACCCTCACATGTTCTCCCCGTGTCCCCTATAGGGTAGGTACCCTCACATGTTCTCCCCGTGTCCCCTATAGGGTAGGTACCCTCACATGTTCTCCCCGTGTCCCCTATAGGGTAGGTACCCTCACATGTTCTCCCCGTGTCCCCTAGGGTAGGTACCCTCACATGTTCTCCCCGTGTCCCCTATAGGGTAGGTACCCTCACATGTTCTCCCCGTGTCCCCTAGGGTAGGTACCCTCACATGTTCTCCCCGTGTCCCATAGGGTAGGTACCCTCACATGTTCTCCCCGTGTCCCCGGCTAGGGTAGGTACCCTCACATGTTCTCCCCGTGTCCCCTAGGGTAGGTACCCTCACATGTTCTCCCCGTGTCCCCTAGGGTAGGTACCCTCACATGTTCTCCCCGTGTCCCCTAGGGTAGGTACCCTCACATGTTCTCCCCGTGTCCCCTAGGGTAGGTACCCTCACATGTTCTCCCCGTGTCCCCTATAGGGTAGGTACCCTCACATGTTCTCCCCGTGTCCCCTAGGGTAGGTACCCTCACATGTTCTCCCCGTGTCCCCTATAGGGTAGGTACCCTCACATGTTCTCCCCGTGTCCCCTAGGGTAGGTACCCTCACATGTTCTCCACCCGTGTCCCCTAGGGTAGGTACCCTCACATGTTCTCCCCGTGTCCCCTATAGGGTAGGTACCCTCACATGTTCTCCCTGTGTCCCCTATAGGGTAGGTACCCTCACATGTTCTCCCCGTGTCCCCTATAGGGTAGGTACCCTCACATGTTCTCCCCGTGTCCCCTATAGGGTAGGTACCCTCACATGTTCTCCCCGTGTCCCCTAGGGTAGGTACCCTCACATGTTCTCCCCGTGTCCCCTATAGGGTAGGTACCCTCACATGTTCTCCCCGTGTCCCTAGGGTAGGTACCCTCACATGTTCTCCCCGTGTCCCCTAGGGTAGGTACCCTCACATGTTCTCCCCGTGTCCCCTAGGGTAGGTACCCTCACATGTTCTCCCCGTGTCCCCTAGGGTAGGTACCCTCACATGTTCTCCCCGTGTCCCCTAGGGTAGGTACCCTCACAAAAAACATGCAGTAATCCTGGTCTCTATACTGCCTCCCCCTGGCCAGCCGGGGCGCCTGATGGAGGGTAAAGGAACTGGTTGGAATAACGTGTTCCTTCCATGCGCTACGTCCAACCAGGGAAACTCCCCCCTGTCAGGTGTAAAGGAACAACTTGGACTCCTCATGCATGAAGGAAGTATGAGTTCAAGTCCGTTGCTCTCCCCTTGTCCCCCATATATGGGGACTAGGTTGGTCTCCCCTTGTCCCCCATATATGGGGACTAGGTTGGTCTCCCCTTGTCCCCTATATATGGGGACTAGGTTGCTCTCCCCTTGTCCCCCATATATGGGGACTAGGTTGGTCTCCCCTTGTCCCCCATATATGGGGACTAGGTTGCTCTCCCCTTGTCCCCCATATATGGGGACTAGGTTGCTCTCCCCTTGTCCCCCATATATGGGGACTAGGTTGCTCTCCCCTTGTCCCCCATATATGGGGACTAGGTTGCTCTCCCCTTGTCCCCCATATATGGGGACTAGGTTGGTGGAGGGTGTGTAGAGCCCAGGATCACATTAGATGATTGACACAGGGGTGAAAAATGGGTTACAAAATCGTGGGATAAAAAATATATATATAAAAAAAAGAAAATGACACCCATGCGTTCCTCGATCGTTTAACAAGATATTTTCTCTCTCATGTCGTCTCTACAGCAACGGCTTCCGAGGTGGGGTCCCCGGACCCCTAGGGGTCCGTGAGAGAGTTATGGGGGGTCCCCAGCTAAACGATAATTAGGAACCAAATGGACCCATAATGTGTCTGTGTGTTACACAAGGCTATAGGAAAGGACCAGCAAGGAGAGGATGTGTAAACAAGCAGTGTTGTTTTTGGCAGCAAATTTCTATTTTAGTTTTAGTCATTTAGTCTTTGGACTGAAACCTCATTTAGTTTTAGTCACATTTTAGTCACCTGGAAATGTCTTAGTGTTAGTCTAGTTTAAGTCGACTAAATGTCATAAGATTTTAGTCGACTAAATCTACAGTAGATTTAGTCGACTAAAATGTATTTTGGCGGGTATTGATGCCGTAAGTGTTTTTACACTTGCTGAAAATAGCAGATCTACAAGCTCACAACGCGTCGCGACGCTATTTTCAGCATACAACCAAGTGTAAAATGACTTATACTGGATCTCTCGTCCACTAGTCCCTTCCTAACATTTTAGTCTAGTTTATATTTTTCTACGAAATTGTCAGTATATTTAGTCTTAGTTTTAGTTTCCATTTAATTTTTGTCAGTGAAAAAAGGTAAGTCGACGGACATTTTTCGTCTCAGTTTTAGTCGACGAAAACAACACTGGTAAACAAGACTGTGTAGGAGGGACCAGTAAGGAGAGGATGTGTGAACAAGCAGCTAAATGCTGTAGCTGTGCAGAGCTGAGCAGAGCTGAGCAGGGGGAGGCAGAGCAAATCACACAGGCTTTTGGATCAAACAAGAAAATATAATTTCCCCTCTGTTTCAGATCTCTGTGTGTGTGTGTGTGTGTGTGTGTGTGTGTGTGTGTGTGTGTGTGTGTGTGTGTGTGTGTGTGTGTGTGTGTGTGTGTGTGTGTGTGTGTGTGTGTGTGTGTGTGTGTGTGTGTGTGTGTGTGTGCGTGCGTGTGTGCGTAGGCTTAGCCATGTGGGTTGCAAACACTCCAGGCTATTCCGCTTTTGTGTGTGTGTGTGTGTGTGTGTGTGTGTGTGTGTGTGTGAGTGTGTGTGTGTGTGTGTGTGTGTGTGCGCGTGCACTGTGCACTGTGAGTATTCCGCTGGTGAGTGTGGGTGTGCGTCAGGGTTGCCATGTCTGCTTATTCTATAAGCGACTTTGCGGGCTTTCGGAAAGATGCTTGTAAATACTGAATTGGGTTGCGTTTTTCGGGGGGCTTGTTCAGATTCAGATTCAGATTCAGATTCAGATACCTTTATTAGCCATTTGTGTATACACACATAGGAATTTGTTTTGACATAACATGAGTGCATTCAATTCTTTTTTCACGTATAGAGACAACATAAGACAACACCGTGCAGGGAAATACATATAAAGTGCAGTGCATTAATGTTGCCGGTGATTTCTAAACAGTGTAGTTAACCAAACCAGGTGGTCTGAGAGCGGATCGATAGATCCACTGATCCTCAGCCATTTTACCCAAATTAACCCATTCTGACCTGAGGTCAGATTCTAAAAATGTCAGTCGTTCTTCGATTTTTTTCAAAAATAGCAGATCTACAAGCTCGTAGGTCTGCTATTTTTCAATAGCTAAAGCACGACATGATGCTAACACCAAAATGGGTTCCTGTTCAGAATGGGTTAAATGTATATGAATTAGCCTATAGGGTGACAGGGTCCTATAGGCCATTTCATTATGATTTTCATCTCTGCAGTGGGACCCCATGTTGCAGACATGTTTACAATATTTTACATCAGCTACCTGTGACTCTGTCCATGGTGCTGAACTCATGTTATAGTATTGAGACTAGCTGTGACTCTGTCCATGGTGCTGAAGTCATGTTGTAGCATTGAGACTAGCTGTGACTCTGTCCATGGTGCTGAACTCATGTTATAGTATTGAGACTAGCTGTGACTCTGTCCATGGTGCTGAAGTCATGTTGTAGCATTGAGACTAGCTGTGACTCTGTCTATGGTGCTGAAGTCATGTTGTAGCATTGAGACTAGCTGTGACTCTGTCCATGGTGCTGAATTCATGTTGTAGCATTGAGACTAGCTGTAGCTACTTATATGTTGTTATTTAAAGCTGTGATTATTTATTTAGGAAGCACTGTTCTGAACCAATGTTCGCCTTTAAAAAAAATGTAATCATCCTTAACCTTTAAGCTAAAATGATGATGAGCGGGGCAAATCATTGTTTTAATTGATGAGAGAGAGAGAGAGAGAGAGAGAGAGAGAGAGAGAGAGAGAGAGAGAGAGAGAAAGGAGAGAGACAGAGGAGGTGTTAACCCATTCTGACCTGAGATCAGATTCTAAAAATGTCTTCTACATCCTGACAGTTTTCATTCTGACCTGAGATCAGATTCTAAAAATGTCTTCTACATCCTGACAGTTTTCCATTCTGACCTGAGATCAGATTCTAAAAATGTCTTCTACATCCTGACAGTTTTCATTCTGACCTGAGATCAGATTAAAAAAATGTCAGTCGTTCTTCGGTTTTTCAAAAATAGCAGACCTACGAGCTCATAGCGCGCCACTCGGTGGTGCGCTATGAGCTTGTAGGTCTGCTATTCTTCAATAGCTAAAGCATGACATGATGCTGACACCAAAAGGGGTCCCCGCCCAAAATGGGTTAAAGTGCGTGCGTGCGTGTGTGCGTGCGTGCGTGCGTGCGTGCGCAGTGTGTAAGAGGTGTCAGGTGGTGTGAGAGCGGATCGATAGACGTGTGGCAGGAAAGTAAAAGCCAGCAAGGAAGGAAGGAAGGAAGGAGGGAGGGAGGGAGGGAGGGAGGGAGGGAGGGAGGGAGGGAGGGAGGGAGGGAGGGAGAGAGAGAGAGAGAGAGAGAGAGAGAGAGAGAGAGGAGAGAGAGAGAGGAGAGAGAGAGAGAGAGAGAGAGAGAGAGAGAGAGAGAGAGAGAGAGAGAGAGAGAGAGAGAGAGAGAGAGAGAGAGAGAGAGAGAGAGAGACAGAGAGACAGAGAGACAGAGAGACACACAGAGAGACACACAGAGAGACAGAGAGAGAGACACACACACAGAGAGACAGAGAGAGAGACACACACACAGAGAGAGAGACAGAGACAGAGAGAGAGAGAGAGAGAGGAGGCAGCGAGGATATAAGACACCACAGAGGTAACAGAGAAACCTCTGGGCGTTTCAAAGAGCAGAAGGGATTGATAGTTGTGTGACAGACGGAAGGAAGGAAGGATCCAAGGAAGGAAGGAAGGATCCAAGGAAGGAAGGAAGGACGGACGGATGTGTAGATAGATGATAGGAAGCGGAGGAATGAGGGAGGATGAAGGAAGGAGAGAGAGAGCGTTAAAAGAGTGGGAGAACGAGGAAGACGGAACTGCCGAGAGAGAGAGAGAGAGAGAGAGAGGTGTGAAACCCACGTACCCACACTTCAAAGAGCAGCCCATCAAAGTGTAAGTGTGCGTGGGGACGACTGGAAATTCGACAAAAGGTGGTTTACACATTTCCGCTGCCTTTTGGAGATCTGAAAGTAGTCGACTATCACTAGCCTGTCACCATCACGGGATGGATTGGGGCCAAACACATGAACGCGCTGCTGTGCCGTTGACTATCATCATCGCACGCGTTCAGCGTTCACGTGTCATCGTGAACGCTGCGCAATGATAGTCAACGGACCAGCAACGCCTTCATGTGTTTGGGACCCACCGCTGCAATACCAAAATGCGGCCACTATAATAATAATAATAATAATAATAAAACTTTATTTGTATAGCACCTTTCATGACATGAAATGCAGCTCAAAGTGCTTTACAGAACAATGGAGAATAAAAGAAAAGCAAGGCAACGACATTAAAAAAACAAGCAGTAATGCAATACAGTGAGGACATGAATAACAAAAAAATAAAAGATCAATTAAAAGCAATGTTGTAGAAGTGGGTCTTGAGCTGAGCTTTAAAAATGTCTACAGAGGCTGCCTGTCGAAGGTACAGTGTTATTAAACTACAGAGGCTGCCTGTCGAAGGTACAGTGTTATTAAACTACAGAGGCTGCCTGACGAAGGTACAGTGTTATTAAACTACAGAGGCTGCCTGTCGAAGGCACAGTGTTATTAAACTACAGAGGCTGCCTGACGAAGGTACAGTGTTATTAAACTACAGAGGCTGCCTGACGAAGGTACAGTGTTATTAAACTACAGAGGCTGCCTGTCGAAGGTACAGTGTTATTAAACTACAGAGGCTGCCTGACGAAGGTACAGTGTTATTAAACTACAGAGGCTGCCTGTCGAAGGCACAGTGTTATTAAACTACAGAGGCTGCCTGACGAAGGTACAGTGTTATTAAACTACAGAGGCTGCCTGTCGAAGGTACAGTGTTATTAAACTACAGAGGCTGCCTGACGAAGGTACAGTGTTATTAAACTACAGAGGCTGCCTCGCCTGCCTGTCGAAGGTACAGTGTTATTAAACTACAGAGGCTGCCTGACGAAGGTACAGTGTTATTAAACTACAGAGGCTGCCTGTCGAAGGTACAGTGGGAGTTTGTTCCATGCCGACGGCCCGTAGAAGCAAAAAGCTGCTTCCCCGTATTTTTTAGTTGCCATTTTTTTTAGGCAAAGCGAGCAGGCCGGCGGTGGAAGACCTTAGGGGTTAGGGGGCGGTTTGGGACATATTTAGGCAGGCAGTCATGTAGGTAGGAAGGTTTGGGACATATTTAGGCAGGCAGTCATGTAGGTAGGAAGGTGTGAGACCATTGAGAGCTTTATAGACAAGTAAAATAATTTTAAAATCAATCCTAAAAACAACAGGAAGCCAGTGCAGTGATGCCAGAACTGGAGTAATATGTTCTCTCATCTTAGTTCTAGTTAAAACTCTGGCTGCTGCATTTTGGACTATGTCTATTGGCCTCAGGGTTTCCCCTGGACACACACACACACACACACACACACACACACACACACACACACACACACACACACACACACACACACACACACACACACACACACACACACACACACACACACACACACACACATCATATGCTCTGTAAGGTGACCTTAGCTTGGAGAAGCCCACCCAGACATATCACAACATCTTACAGAAACGTATATATCAACAACGTATTGAGTGTTATTTCTTATGACATGAAATATAATGCTACATTTTTACTTTGAGCCGTTGGGACGTTGTTGGCAAAAGAATGTCACGGAAAAGTTTTCTAAAATACCGACCCAGCGGTGTGCATGCGTGCGTGCGTGCGTGCGTGCGTGCGTGCGTTGCGTGCGTTGCGTGCGTGCGTGTGTGCGTGTGTGTGTGCACGCAAGGTACGAAGCTCAAAGCGTAATATCTCCCCACTAGCCCAAACAACGCGCTGATTGGCTCAGCAGAGTTATTACATTCCGGTGCTCGCATGGGAGACTTAAACATATCAAAGCATTCTCCCTGCTCTGAACACAGTGATCATCAAACATATCAAAGCAGCTAAATGATAGTTTGGAACCAAATGGACCCTTATGGGTCTGGGTGACTTGTGGCTCAGGAGGTAGAGCACGTCGTCCAATGATCCATGGGTCAGCGGTTCGAATCCCGGCTCCTCCTCCTCCTGTCTACATGTCGAAGTGTCCTTGGGCAAAGACTCTGAACCCCAAATTGCTCCTGATGTGCTGGTTGGTGCCTTGCATGGCTTCCGCCGCAATCGGTGTATGAATGGGTGAATGTAATGCACAATCTATGTAAAGGTGTGTGAATGTGTGTGTTTGAATGGGTGAATGTAATGCACAATCTATGTAAAGGTGTATGAATGTGTGTGTGAATGGGTGAATGTAATGCACAATCTATGTAAAGGTGTGTGAATGTGTGTGTGAATGGGTGAATGTAATGCACAATCTATGTAAAGGTGTGTGAATGTGTGTGTGAATGGGTGAATGTAATGCACAATCTATGTAAAGGTGTGTGAATGTGTGTGTGAATGGGTGAATGTAATGCATAGTCTATGTAAAGGTGTGTGAATGTGTGTGTGAATGGGTGAATGTAATGCACAGTCTATGTAAAGGTGTGTGAATGTGTGTGTGAATGGGTGAATGTAATGCACAGTCTATGTAAAGGTGTATGAATGTGTGTGTGAATGGGTGAATGTAATGCACAATCTATGTAAAGGTGTATGAATGGGTGTGTGAATGGGTGAATGTAATGCACAATCTATGTAAAGGTGTATGAATGGGTGTGTGAATGGGTGAATGTAATGCACAATCTATGTAAAGGTGTATGAATGTGTGTGTGAATGGGTGAATGTAATGCACAATCTATGTAAAGGTGTATGAATGTGTGTGTGAATGGGTGAATGTAATGCACAATCTATGTAAAGGTGTATGAATGGGTGTGTGAATGGGTGAATGTAATGCACAATCTATGTAAAGGTGTATGAATGTGTGTGTGAATGGGTGAATGTAATGCACAATCTATGTAAAGGTGTATGAATGTGTGTGTGAATGGGTGAATGTAATGCACAATCTATGTAAAGGTGTATGAATGGGTGTGTGAATGGGTGAATGTAATGCACAATCTATGTAAAGGTGTATGAATGTGTGTGTGAATGGGTGAATGTAATGCACAATCTATGTAAAGGTGTATGAATGGGTGTGTGAATGGGTGAATGTAATGCACAGTCTATGTAAAGGTGTATGAATGTGTGTGTGAATGGGTGAATGTAATGCACAATCTATGTAAAGGTGTATGAATGGGTGTGTGAATGGGTGAATGTAATGCACAATCTATGTAAAGGTGTATGAATGTGTGTGTGAATGGGTGAATGTAATGCACAGTCTATGTAAAGGTGTATGAATGTGTGTGTGAATGGGTGAATGTAATGCACAGTCTATGTAAAGGTGTGTGAATGTGTGTGTGAATGGGTGAATGTAATGCACAATCTATGTAAAGGTGTATGAATGTGTGTGTGAATGGGTGAATGTAATGCACAATCTATGTAAAGGTGTATGAATGTGTGTGTGAATGGGTGAATGTAATGCACAATCTATGTAAAGGTGTATGAATGTGTGTGTGAATGGGTGAATGTAATGCACAATCTATGTAAAGGTGTATGAATGTGTGTGTGAATGGGTGAATGTAATGCACAATCTATGTAAAGGTGTATGAATGTGTGTGTGAATGGGTGAATGTAATGCACAATCTATGTAAAGGTGTATGAATGTGTGTGTGAATGGGTGAATGTAATGCACAATCTATGTAAAGGTGTATGAATGTGTGTGTGAATGGGTGAATGTAATGCACAATCTATGTAAAGGTGTATGAATGTGTGTGTGAATGGGTGAATGTAATGCACACTATGTAAAGCGCCTTGATAAAGGTGCTATATAAATGCACCATTTACCATTTGTAACTCAGTTTGGGTCCATTTGGTTCCATTTGTACTCTCTCTACAGAGTTACATTAACATTGATTTTTAAGTGGTGCAACCCCTTCCTTAATGACTATGTGTGTGTGTGTGTGTGTGTGTGTGTGTGTGGGTCTGAGCATGAAAACAGCATGGTTGTTCTTCACCACCTGTGCGCAACCTAACAAACACACGCACATATTAACTGTGTGGTGATTTCGGGTGTGCCAGTACAGTACAGTACAGTACAGTACAGTACAGTGACAGTACAGTACAGTACAGTACAGTACAGTACAGTACAGTACAGTACAGTACAGTACAGTACAGTACAGTACAGTACAGTACAGTACAGTACAGTGACAGTAGAGGGTGTACAGTAGAGGGACCCCCCACACTGTATATAACTCGGTCATTTCTCAACCGTTTCGGACCCGGGGCGGCTCGCCGGAATCGGACCGGCACCTTGCAGGGTGCGTTCCTGTGGGTCTGGAACCCCCCCCCCCCCCCCCCCCATGCATATAAATCGAGGGTCCCAGAGATATAAGGAATACCATTAAATGGTAGGGTCCGTAGACTAATGCATGTCAAGCTGGGTGTGTACTTAAGCAATAAGCCACGAGAGGTGTCAGCTTACTGGGTATTTTACACTGGCTGGGGGCGTAGGCAGACCCCACGCGCAGCGGAGGGTCTTCTACCTCCCAGCCAGTGTAAAATACCCGCTAAGCTGGGGCCTCCAGTGGCGTATTGCTTTTCTAAAAGGGTTACAAACACATAGCAATATTAACCTAATAAAACTATTAAATTCACAAAAGTATAGCTACGCTTTGTGCCACCAGAGCGAGCGACCCAGAGCCACAACACTTCCTTGTTTTGCTCGGCAAGTAGCCTATGTGACGGGAGAATATAGCGCTTGATGTATTTACGGGGCTGCCTGGAGCCACACATTCACAGTCATATATGAGCCGGGCGGTGCTTATAGACGCCCCGCACGGCATGTGTTTTGTAAAGCAATCAAGCGCTCCCCTTCCCCCAGTTCAGCTACAAGGCTGCAGGAGGATACAAAGTGATGGAAGGAGTGGGTTTGTTATCGGTGGAATTTACACCGGTCACGTGACGGTAACCAGCCAATCAGAATGAAGTATTGGGACTACCCGTTTTAGAATTGACATTAAACGGGTTGAGAATCACTGCTAGAGATGTAAAATCTTCTCTTATGGGGGGTCCCTTATGGGGGGTCCCTTATGGGGGGTCCCTCCTTGCAGGCATTAAAAAAAATAGCAGACCTACAAGCTCGTAGCGCACCACTCGGTGGCGCGCTATGAGCTTGTAGATCTGCTATTTTTCAGTAGCTAAAGCATGACATGATGCTATAACACCAAAATGGGTTCCCGTTCAGAATGGGTTAAACTATATATATTATTATATATTACATAATACCTGTGATCGAACAAGTATACTCAGGTCTGTTGTTGTTTTAACTTAACTAAAAGTATATCAATACCCATATATTGTGGAAAGTATACTTGTAATATTTCACCATAGGTTTTCAAATGTATTAAAATCATGCGTGTGTGAGAGTCGAAAAGAACCCGGAGTTTTCCAGCTGGTCTCTTGACTCTCCCACACACACGTACTAGCTTCTTTCATCTTAAATATCGGTCGTCCCACTAGGCGAGCAGAAGGAAGGAAGGAAGGTACACCTCTTCAAAACATCTCTCTTGTTGTGATCAAAGCAGTGAGCCACCCACTAAGGGGGCAGGGTGGTGGAGGCAAGTAGGTAGCTAGGGCCTGACTGACATAGAAGACATTTTTTTAGAATCTGATCTCAGGTCAGAATGGAAAACTGTCAGGATGTAGAAGAACATTTTTAGAGTCTGATCTCAGGTCAGAACGGGTTAAATATCGGTCGTCCCACTAGGCGAGCAGAAGGAAGGAAGGAAGGAACACCTCTTCAAAACATCTCTCTTGTTGTGATCAAAGCAGTGAGCCACCCACTAAGGGGGCAGGGTGGTGGAGGCAAGTAGGTAGCTAGGGCCTAGGGACTAGGGCCTAGGGCCTAGGGACTAGGGCCTAGGGACTAGGGATCCAGACATGGGGACATGCCGAGGGTGTTAGAGAGGCAGGGGCACTTTTGAACAAAAATAGCGAGGAAAAAAATGCCGATCTATACAAGCTATCTCGCTCTCTCTCTCTCTCTCTACAAGCTGTCCCAACGAGCCGCGCTGCGACGCGATGAGAGCTTGTAGATCAGCCATTTGAAGCCATCTGAAGACAGCCCAATTATCCACCTCATGGCCGAGACACACATCCAGGGCTCTACCATATGGGCACTTTGGGCACGTGCCCAGGGGCCCCTAAAAAAAAAAAAAATCTCACAGAAAATGTCCCTGCTAATCCGAATGAAATAAATGGTGTCTAAAAAGATTAGTGTTTTATTGTTGCATTTGTTGGTGAGAAGGGCAGCTGAAAAGTGCAAATTGTGTGTGTAAAGCAGCCACAATGCGCTAGATTGGCTGTCACTCTGGGGGGGGGGGCAGGCGACCTAAGGCCAATATAACGGCATAAAACCGCCCCAAAACGGCTCCAAAAAACAGCAGAAATGTTGCGCGCAGGTGAAGGGGGGGGGGGGGGGCCTTCGAGCTTCAGTGCCCAGGGGCCCTCAGAGGTGTTAATCCGGCCCTGCACAAATCTGCCAGTATGTTTGTGTCGTGTTGGTAGTCGGTATAGAGCACGGTGACCTTTCCACCACAAGGCCATATGCGTTCCATATGCGTTAGGCAGCGCTGGCCGAACGAATGCCTGGTCAGTTGATCAAGTCCGGCATCAAGTCAGGCTATATACTGTAGACCAGAGATTAAAATAGACGACCTCTGCATCTCTACTGTACTACTGTACTGTTTTTTTTATTATAGTTTATTTTGCTATAGCTTTAGTTATAATGTTTTAGTCACCTGGAATGTTCTAGTGTTTAGTCTAGTTTTATTCGACTGAATGTCATACGATTTTAGTCGACTAAATCTACAGTTGATTTAGTCGACTAAAATGTGTCTTGATGTCGTTGTAATGACATACTTTACACTTTGGTTGCATGCTGAAAATAGAAGATCTACAATCTCGCAATCTTGCGAGATTGTAGATCGGCTATTTTCAGCATGCAACCCAGCATAAAACTGGATCTCTTGTCCACTAGTCCCTTCCTAACATTTTAGTCTAGTTTTTATTTGTTGACAAAATCGTCAGTATATTTAGTCTTAGTTTTAGTCACCATAGATTCATTTTTATTTAGTTGATTTATTTTTAGTCAGTGTAAAAAGGTCGTCTTAGTTTTAGTCGACGAAAACAACACTGCTACTGAGTAAACATTTGAGTATACATTTGTTCACGAACATGAAATATTGTAGAATTATGGATTTTTACAGATTCCACACATCACTGATATAGAGTCTAGCCAGTTTATCCACGGTGACATCATGTTTATCCCATTCTGACCGGGCACCCATTTTGGTGTTATATGCTTTATAGCTATTGAAAAATAGCAGATCTACAAGCTCGTAGCGCGCCACCGAGTGGCGCGCTATGAGCTTGTAGGTCTGCTATTTTTTTTTTGAAAGATCGAAGAACGACTGACTTTTTTTTTTAGAATCTGATCTCAGGTCAGAATGGGTTATAATCAGACCAGTGTGTGTCCTGCAGTGGAAACCTCGTATGAATCTGATCTCAGGTCAGAATGGGTTATGGGAAAGAGTGCCAGTGTATGAAAAGCTGTGACAAGCATTGTACTGCAATGAGACAGTGTTACATCTATCACAGCGAGGCCGCAGCCAGCATCGTATGTCAAAGGATCACTGCAGTTCATCTGGCTTTTTAACAGTGTGCCCTTGGATTTTGTGAGCGGTTGTAACCCACGCGCACGCACACGGGCACGCACGCATGCACGCACGCACGCACGCACGCACGCACGCACGCACGCACGCATGCACGCACGCATGCACGCATGCACGCACGCATGCACGCACGCACGCACGCATGCACGCACGCACGCACGCACGCACGCACGCACGCACGCACACACACACACACACACTCACGCACAAAGTCTGAGTGGTAAATGTACTGTGTGGCAGTTCCTTCTCTCAAAGTAAATTCAAATTGTCACAAATTGTCTCAAGAGCAGATTCTGTGCTGCGCTACTGAATCTGTCAGCAAGGCCATTCAGAATGTGTATAGAGGGGGGGGGGGGGGTTAATTATTCTGTATTGTATTGTATATGTTGCAGAGTTATATTATTTAGACTTTATAATCGTCGCTGAAATTTTTTGAGGTTTTTGATTAATTTTTAGCATAAATCGAACAGTATACACCCTTTATTACGTCTGTGTGTTGTTTCGAAATGATTTATTTTGAACCAATGGAAAGTAGTACAAAAGTGCTTTGGACAAAACCTCTTAACTCCATTGGACCCTCAAAATGTCTGCTATAAAGCAGCTAACTCCACCACCTCTCCCCCCCCTCTCATGGAAGTAATTGATGAGTATATGAAGTTACAACACCGACTCTGATGAGGCTGTATTGCTTTGTTTTGAAAAATATAATGTTTTCTTAATTTCCTGAAAAATGTATATTTGAAAAAAAATTCCAACAGTGTTGTTCTCGTCGACTAAAACTGAGACGAAAAATGTTCCGTCGACTACCTTTTTTCACTGACAAAAAAATGGAAACTAAATGAAAACTAAGCTATGGTGACTAAAACTAAGACTAAATATACTGACAATTTCGTCGACAAACACAAACTAGACTAAAATGTTAGGAAGGGACTAGTGGACAAGAGATCCAGTTTTATGCTGGGTTGTATGCTGAAAATAGCAGATCTACAATCTCACAACGCGTCGCAGTTTGTATATCTGCTATTTTCAGCATACAACCGAAGTGTAAAATATGTCATTACAACGACATCAAGGCCTGTCAAAACACATTTTAGTCGACTAAA
>NC_139711.1:47154177-47159177 GCF_964188405.1 Protomyctophum parallelum | reverse complement strand
TCTGTGACGCTGTGTCTGTGACTCTGTGTCTGTGACTCTGTGTCTGTGACTCTGTGTCTGTGACGCTGTGTCTGTGACTCTGTGTCTGTGACGCTGTGTCTGTGACTCTGTGTCTGTGACGCTGTGTCTGTGACGCTGTGTCTGTGACTCTGTGTCTGTGACTCTGTGTCTGTGACTCTGTGTCTGTGACGCTGTGTCTGTGACTATGTGTCTGTGACTCTGTGTCTGTGACTCTGTGTCTGTGACTCTGTGTCTGTGACGCTGTGTCTGTGACTCTGTGTCTGTGACGCTGTGTCTGTGACTCTGTGTCTGTGACGCTGCATGTGTCTGTGACTCTGTGTCTGTGACTCTGTGTCTGTGACGCTGTGTCTGTGACTCTGTGTCTGTGACGCTGCATGTGTCTGTGACTCTGTGTCTGTGACGCTGTGTCTGTGACTCTGTGTCTGTGACGCTGTGTCTGTGACTCTGTGTCTGTGACTCTGTGTCTGTGACTCTGTGTCTGTGACTCTGTGCCTGTGACTCTGTGTCTGTGACTCTGTGTCTGTGACGCTGTGTCTGTGACGCTGTGTCTGTGACTCTGTGTCTGTGACGCTGTGTCTGTGACTCTGTGTCTGTGACTATGTGTCTGTGACGCTGTGTCTGTGACTCTGTGTCTGTGACTCTGTGTCTGTGACTCTGTGTCTGTGACTCTGTGTCTGTGACTCTGTGTCTGTGACACTGTGTCTGTGACTCTGTGTCTGTGACTCTGTGTCTGTGACTCTGTGTCTGTGACGCTGTGTCTGTGACTCTGTGTCTGTGACTCTGTGTCTGTGACTATGTGTCTGTGACTCTGTGTCTGTGACTCTGTGTCTGTGACGCTGTGTCTGTGACTCTGTGTCTGTGACTCTGTGTCTGTGACTCTGTGTCTGTGACTCTGTGTCTGTGACGCTGTGTCTGTGACTATGTGTCTGTGACTCTGTGTCTGTGACTATGTGTCTGTGACTCTGTGTCTGTGACTCTGTGTCTGTGACTCTGTGTCTGTGACTCTGTGTCTGTGACTCTGTGTCTGTGACTCTGTGTCTGTGACGCTGTGTCTGTGACTCTGTGTCTGTGACTCTGTGTCTGTGACTCTGTGTCTGTGACTCTGTGTCTGTGACGCTGTGTCTGTGACTCTGTGTCTGTGACGCTGTGTCTGTGACTCTGCAGTCTGTGACTCTGTGTCTGTGACTCTGTGACACTGTGTCTGTGACGCTGTGTCTGTGACTCTGCAGTCTGTGACGCTGTGTCTGTGACTCTGTGTCTGTGACACTGTGTCTGTGACTGTGTGTCTGTGACTCTGTGTCTGTGACTGTGTCTGTGACACTGTGTCTGTGACGCTGTGTCTGTGACGCTGTGTCTGTGACGCTGTGACTCTGTGTCTGTGACTCTGTGTCTGTGACTCTGTGTCTGTGACACTGTGTCTGTGACACTGTGACTCTGTGTCTGTGACTCTGTGTCTGTGACGCTGTGTCTGTGACTCTGTGTCTGTGACTCTGTGTCTGTGACTCTGCAGTCTGTGACGCTGTGTCTGTGACTCTGTGTCTGTGACTCTGTGTCTGTGACACTGTGTCTGTGACTCTGTGTCTGTGACTCTGTGTCTGTGACTCTGCAGTCTGTGACGCTGTGTCTGTGACTCTGTGTCTGTGACTCTGTGTCTGTGACGCTGTGTCTGTGACACTGTGTCTGTGACTCTGTGACTCCGTGTCTGTGACTCCGTGTCTGTGACTCTGTGTCTGTGACGCTGTGTCTGTGACTCTGTGTCTGTGACGCTGTGTCTGTGACTCCGTGACTGTGACTCTGTGTCTGTGACTCTGTGACTCCGTGTCTGTGACTCTGTGTCTGTGACTCTGTGTCTGTGACGCTGTGTCTGTGACGCTGTGTCTGTGACGCTGTGTCTGTGACTCTGTGTCTGTGACTCTGTGTCTGTGACTCTGCAGTCTGTGACGCTGTGTCTGTGACTCTGTGTCTGTGATGCTGTGTCTGTGACTCTGTGTCTGTGACTCTGTGTCTGTGACTCTGTGTCTGTGACGCTGTGTCTGTGACTCTGTGTCTGTGACTCTGTGTCTGTGACACTGTGTCTGTGACTCTGTGTCTGTGACTCTGTGTCTGTGACGCTGTGTCTGTGACTCTGTGTCTGTGACTCTGTGTCTGTGACGCTGTGTCTGTGACACTGTGTCTGTGACTCTGTGTCTGTGACTCTGTGTCTGTGACGCTGTGTCTGTGACGCTGTGTCTGTGACGCTGTGTCTGTGACTCTGTGTCTGTGACTCTGTGTCTGTGACTCTGTGTCTGTGACTCTGTGTCTGTGACGCTGTGTCTGTGACTCTGTGTCTGTGACTCTGTGTCTGTGACTCTGTGTCTGTGACGCTGTGTCTGTGACTCTGTGTCTGTGACACTGTGTCTGTGACTCTGTGTCTGTGACGCTGTGTCTGTGACTCTGTGTCTGTGACTCTGTGTCTGTGACACTGTGTCTGTGACGCTGTGTCTGTGACTCTGTGTCTGTGACTCTGTGTCTGTGACTCTGTGTCTGTGACTCTGTGTCTGTGACTCTGTGTCTGTGATGCTGTGTCTGTGACGCTGTGTCTGTGACTCTGTGACGCTGTGTCTGTGACTCTGTGTCTGTGACTCTGTGTCTGTGACGCTGTGTCTGTGACTCTGTGTCTGTGACACTGTGTCTGTGACTGTGACTCTGTGTCTGTGACTGTGACTCTGTGTCTGTGACTCTGTGTCTGTGACTGTGACTCTGTGTCTGTGACTCTGCAGTCTGTGACGCTGTGTCTGTGACTCTGTGTCTGTGACTCTGTGTCTGTGACGCTGTGTCTGTGACACTGTGTCTGTGACTCTGTGACTCCGTGTCTGTGACTCCGTGTCTGTGACTCTGTGTCTGTGACGCTGTGTCTGTGACTCTGTGTCTGTGACGCTGTGTCTGTGACTCCGTGACTGTGACTCTGTGTCTGTGACTCTGTGACTCCGTGTCTGTGACTCTGTGTCTGTGACTCTGTGTCTGTGACGCTGTGTCTGTGACGCTGTGTCTGTGACGCTGTGTCTGTGACTCTGTGTCTGTGACTCTGTGTCTGTGACTCTGCAGTCTGTGACGCTGTGTCTGTGACTCTGTGTCTGTGATGCTGTGTCTGTGACTCTGTGTCTGTGACTCTGTGTCTGTGACTCTGTGTCTGTGACGCTGTGTCTGTGACTCTGTGTCTGTGACTCTGTGTCTGTGACACTGTGTCTGTGACTCTGTGTCTGTGACTCTGTGTCTGTGACGCTGTGTCTGTGACTCTGTGTCTGTGACTCTGTGTCTGTGACGCTGTGTCTGTGACACTGTGTCTGTGACTCTGTGTCTGTGACTCTGTGTCTGTGACGCTGTGTCTGTGACGCTGTGTCTGTGACGCTGTGTCTGTGACTCTGTGTCTGTGACTCTGTGTCTGTGACTCTGTGTCTGTGACTCTGTGTCTGTGACGCTGTGTCTGTGACTCTGTGTCTGTGACTCTGTGTCTGTGACTCTGTGTCTGTGACGCTGTGTCTGTGACTCTGTGTCTGTGACACTGTGTCTGTGACTCTGTGTCTGTGACGCTGTGTCTGTGACTCTGTGTCTGTGACTCTGTGTCTGTGACGCTGTGTCTGTGACTCTGTGTCTGTGACTCTGTGTCTGTGACTCTGTGTCTGTGACTCTGTGTCTGTGACTCTGTGTCTGTGATGCTGTGTCTGTGACGCTGTGTCTGTGACTCTGTGACGCTGTGTCTGTGACTCTGTGTCTGTGACTCTGTGTCTGTGACGCTGTGTCTGTGACTCTGTGTCTGTGACACTGTGTCTGTGACTGTGACTCTGTGTCTGTGACTGTGACTCTGTGTCTGTGACTCTGTGTCTGTGACTGTGACTCTGTGTCTGTGACTCTGTGTCTGTGACTGTGACTCTGTGTCTGTGACTCTGTGTCTGTGACTGTGACTCTGTGTCTGTGACGCTGTGTCTGTGACGCTGTGTCTGTGACGCTGTGTCTGTGACTCTGTGTCTGTGACTGTGACTCTGTGTCTGTGACTCTGTGTCTGTGACGCTGTGTCTGTGACTCTGTGTCTGTGACTATGTGTCTGTGACTCTGTGTCTGTGACTGTGACTCTGTGTCTGTGACTCTGTGTCTGTGACTCTGTGTCTGTGACGCTGTGTCTGTGACGCTGTGTCTGTGACTCTGTGTCTGTGACTGTGACTCTGTGTCTGTGACTCTGTGTCTGTGACTCTGTGTCTGTGACTCTGTGTCTGTGACTGTGACTCTGTGTCTGTGACTCTGTGTCTGTGACGCTGTGTCTGTGACTGTGACTGTGTGTCTGTGACTCTGTGTCTGTGACTCTGTGTCTGTGACTGTGACTCTGTGTCTGTGACTCTGTGTCTGTGCCTCTGTGTCTGTGACTCTGTGTCTGTGACTCTGTGTCTGTGACTCTGTGTCTGTGACGCTGTGTCTGTGACTCTGTGTCTGTGACTGTGACTCTGTGTCTGTGACTCTGTGTCTGTGACTCTGTGTCTGTGACTCTGTGTCTGTCTCCAGGCTGCTGTTTGTTTTCCCCTCGGTATTAACTCATTCTGAACGGGAACCCATTTTGGTGTTAGCATCATGTTATGCTTTAGCTATTCAAAAATAGCAGATCTACAAGCTCATGAGCTATGAGCTTGTAGATCTGCTATTTTTGAAAAATCGAAGAGCGACTGACACAGAAACATAGCTTTTTCAGAAAACTGTCAGGATGTAGAAGACATTTTTAGAATCTGATCTCAGGTCAGAATGGGTTAATATCGCCTCACACAGATTCGTGTTAGCTAATATCTAACAGACAGGTTAATTCTCACTGATGTTGTGAGTATATGGCTAAAGACTGCTGGTTTCAGGCTCCAGCATTCGCTATAAAGAAATCAATGCTAATTTATAATAAGGGTCCATTTGGTTCCATTTGTACACTCTCAGAGTTACAGACCCCATAAGGGTCCATTTGGTTC
>NC_139711.1:47134177-47149177 GCF_964188405.1 Protomyctophum parallelum | reverse complement strand
GGTGAGTCAGTATAGATACAACAGTATGTCCTCCCGGTAGGGGCTCCTCACTGAAAGGTGAGTCAGTATAGATACAACAGTATGTCCTCCCGGTAGGGGCTCCTCACTGAAAGGTGAGTCAGTATAGATACAACAGTATGTCCTCCCGGTAGGGGCTCCTCACTGACAGGTGAGTCAGTATAGATACAACAGTATGTCCTCCCGGTGGGGGCTCCTCACTGACAGGTGAGTCAGTATAGATACAACAGTATGTCCTCCCTGTGGGGGCTCCTCACTGACAGGTGAGTCAGTATAGATACAACAGTATGTCCTCCCGGTGGGGGCTCCTCACTGACAGGTGAGTCAGTATAGATACAACAGTATGTCCTCCCGGTGGGGGCTCCTCATTGACAGGTGAGTCAGTATAGATACAACAGTATGTCCTCCCGGTGGGGGCTCCTCACTGACAGGTGAGTCAGTATAGATAAAACAGTATGTCCTCCCTGTAGGGGCTCCTCACTGAAAGGTGAGTCAGTATAGATACAACAGTATGTCCTCCCGGTAGGGGCTCCTCACTGACAGGTGAGTCAGTATAGATAAAACAGTATGTCCTCCCTGTGGGGGCTCCTCACTGACAGGTGAGTCAGTATAGGACACAACAGTATGTCCTCCCTGTGGGGGCTCCTCACTGACAGGTGAGTCAGTATAGGACACAACAGTATGTCCTCCCTGTAGGGGCTCCTCACTGAAAGGTGAGTCAGTATAGATACAACAGTATGTCCTCCCGGTGGGGGCTCCTCACTGACAGGTGAGTCAGTATAGATACAACAGTATGTCCTCCCGGTGGGGGCTCCTCACTGACAGGTGAGTCAGTATAGATACAACAGTATGTCCTCCCGGTGGGGACTCCTCACTGACAGGTGAGTCAGTATAGATACAACAGTATGTTCTCCCGGTGAGATTTGTGCCACATTTTAACGATTTTTCAAAAAATAGCAGACCCACAAGCTTGTATATCTGCTATTTTCCGATAGCTAAAGTGTAACATAATGTAACATAAACCCCAGAATGGGTTATACTAATAAAGTGTTTTAAAGTGTGGCGAGATTTACAGTTTTAGTGGGAGCTTGTTTTATAGATTAAAAGAAAACATCAAAGATCAAACTTGCTTTTTAACGATGCATCTTTGTTCTGTTTGACAACACGGATTTGCATATATTATAATTGTAGTCATTGCAGGCCTGAGGGGAGCAATGTTGTAATTAGCTGGAGAGTCTTTGAACACGCATCACGCCTGACGCCTCTTCTGGAGCTGCTGTCATGAACGTTTGTCCAGGAACCAGTTCCAACTGTCCCAGAGTTTACAGCAGGGATTCTCAGAGTGGGTATACGTGGTAGTGGTAGTGGGTAGATTGGGAGTGAGACTGCAGTTCTGACTGCGATGGGAAGTGCATTCCACAGTTTTGGAGCCAGAAGGGAGAAGAGTTTGGGACGTGTGGAGCGTTGTTGTCCGGGTGTTTTTAGTGAGGGTACTTCCAGCTTCCCTGCGTTGGCTGATCTGAATGTGCGGGAGGGTTTGTAGGGTTCAATCATAGTTGTGAGATATGGGGGAGCCATACCTTTGGTTGCTTTGAATGCCAGCTTCAGAGTTTTGTATTCTGTGTGGGCAGCGACCGGGAGCCAGTGGAGGGAGCGGAGAAGGGGGGAGGCTGGTTGAAGACCAAGCGAGCTGCGGCATTTTGGATCAGCTGGAGAGGCTTAAGTGCACATGCTGGTAGGCCAGTAAGGAGGGAGTTACAATAGTCAAGTTTTGACAAGACTGTTCTGACTCCTGGGTGAGGAACGGTCTAATTCGTCGTATGTTTTAGAGTGTGAACCTACAGGATGGAGTGACAGCTGTGATGTGAGTTTTGAACGAGAGCTGACTGTCCAGGACAACACCAAGAAGGTTCCTGGCTGTCAGGACAGACGTTACCAGGGCGTTGTCTACGGAGAAAGTTAGCTCCCGCATAGGGCAGGACTTAGCTGGGAAGAACAGAAGCTCAGTCTATACATAACATAGGGCAGGACTTAGCTGGGAAGAACAGAAGCTCAGTCTATACATAACATAGGACAGGACTTAGCTGGGAAGAGGAGAAGCTCAGTCTATACATAACATAGGGCAGGACTTAGCTGGGAAGAGGAGAAGCTCAGTCTATACATAACATAGGGCAGGACTTAGCTGGGAAGAACAGAAGCTCAGTCTATACATAACATAGGGCAGGACTTAGCTGGGAAGAACAGAAGCTCAGTCTATACATAACATAGGGCAGGACTTAGCTGGGAAGAGGAGAAGCTCAGTCTATACATAACATAGGACAGGACTTAGCTGGGAAGAGGAGAAGCTCAGTCTATACATAACATAGGACAGGACTTAGCTGGGAAGAGGAGAAGCTCAGTCTATACATAACATAAGGCAGGACTTAGCTGGGAAGAACAGAAGCTCAGTCTATACATAACATAGGACAGGACTTAGCTGGGAAGAACAGAAGCTCAGTCTATACATAACATAGGGCAGGACTTAGCTGTTAAGAACAGAAGCTCAGTCTATACATAACATAGGGCAGGACTTAGCTGGGAAGAACAGAAGCTCAGTCTATACATAACATAGGGCAGGACTTAGCTGGGAAGAAGAGAAGCTCAGTCTATACATAACATAGGACAGGACTTAGCTGGGAAGAAGAGAAGCTCAGTCTATACATAACATAAGGCAGGACTTAGCTGGGAAGAAGAGAAGCTCAGTCTATACATAACATAGGACAGGACTTAGCTGGGAAGAACAGAAGCTCAGTCTATACATAACATAGGGCAGGACTTAGCTGTTAAGAACAGAAGCTCAGTCTATACATAACATAGGGCAGGACTTAGCTGGGAAGAACAGAAGCTCAGTCTATACATAACATAGGACAGGACTTAGCTGGGAAGAACAGAAGCTCAGTCTATACATAACATAGGGCAGGACTTAGCTGGGAAGAAGAGAAGCTCAGTCTATACATAACATAGGACAGGACTTAGCTGGGAAGAAGAGAAGCTCAGTCTATACATAACATAGGGCAGGACTTAGCTGGGAAGAAGAGAAGCTCAGTCTATACATAACATAGGACAGGACTTAGCTGGGAAGAACAGAAGCTCAGTCTATACATAACATAGGGCAGGACTTAGCTGTTAAGAACAGAAGCTCAGTCTATACATAACATAGGGCAGGACTTAGCTGGGAAGAACAGAAGCTCAGTCTATACATAACATAGGACAGGACTTAGCTGGGAAGAACAGAAGCTCAGTCTATACATAACATAGGGCAGGACTTAGCTGGGAAGAACAGAAGCTCAGTCTATACATAACATAGGGCAGGACTTAGCTGGGAAGAACAGAAGCTCAGTCTATACATAACATAGGGCAGGACTTAGCTGGGAAGAACAGAAGCTCAGTCTATACATAACATAGGGCAGGACTTAGCTGTTAAGAACAGAAGCTCAGTCTATACATAACATAGGACAGGACTTAGCTGGGAAGAGGAGAAGCTCAGTCTATACATAACATAGGGCAGGACTTAGCTGGGAAGAGGAGAAGCTCAGTCTATACATAACATAGGGCAGGACTTAGCTGGGAAGAACAGAAGCTCAGTCTATACATAACATAGGACAGGACTTAGCTGGGAAGAGGAGAAGCTCAGTCTATACATAACATAGGGCAGGACTTAGCTGGGAAGAAGAGAAGCTCAGTCTATACATAACATAGGACAGGACTTAGCTGGGAAGAACAGAAGCTCAGTCTATACATAACATAGGACAGGACTTAGCTGGGAAGAACAGAAGCTCAGTCTATACATAACATAGGGCAGGACTTAGCTGGGAAGAGGAGAAGCTCAGTCTATACATAACATAGGGCAGGACTTAGCTGGGAAGAGGAGAAGCTCAGTCTATACATAACATAGGACAGGACTTAGCTGGGAAGAGGAGAAGCTCAGTCTATACATAACATAGGGCAGGACTTAGCTGGGAAGAGGAGAAGCTCAGTCTATACATAACATAGGGCAGGACTTAGCTGGGAAGAACAGAAGCTCAGTCTATACATAACATAGGGCAGGACTTAGCTGGGAAGAACAGAAGCTCAGTCTATACATAACATAGGGCAGGACTTAGCTGGGAAGAGGAGAAGCTCAGTCTATACATAACATAGGGCAGGACTTAGCTGGGAAGAGGAGAAGCTCAGTCTATACATAACATAGGACAGGACTTAGCTGGGAAGAGGAGAAGCTCAGTCTATACATAACATAGGGCAGGACTTAGCTGGGAAGAGGAGAAGCTCAGTCTATACATAACATAGGACAGGACTTAGCTGGGAAGAGGAGAAGCTCAGTCTATACATAACATAGGACAGGACTTAGCTGGGAAGAGGAGAAGCTCAGTCTATACATAACATAGGGCAGGACTTAGCTGGGAAGAACAGAAGCTCAGTCTATACATAACATAGGACAGGACTTAGCTGGGAAGAGGAGAAGCTCAGTCTATACATAACATAGGGCAGGACTTAGCTGGGAAGAAGAGAAGCTCAGTCTATACATAACATAGGACAGGACTTAGCTGGGAAGAACAGAAGCTCAGTCTATACATAACATAGGGCAGGACTTAGCTGGGAAGAACAGAAGCTCAGTCTATACATAACATAGGGCAGGACTTAGCTGGGAAGAACAGAAGCTCAGTCTATACATAACATAGGACAGGACTTAGCTGGGAAGAAGAGAAGCTCAGTCTATACATAACATAGGGCAGGACTTAGCTGGGAAGAGGAGAAGCTCAGTCTATACATAACATAGGGCAGGACTTAGCTGGGAAGAGGAGAAGCTCAGTCTATACATAACATAGGGCAGGACTTAGCTGGGAAGAGGAGAAGCTCAGTCTATACATAACATAGGGCAGGACTTAGCTGGGAAGAGGAGAAGCTCAGTCTATACATAACATAGGACAGGACTTAGCTGGGAAGAGGAGAAGCTCAGTCTATACATAACATAGGGCAGGACTTAGCTGGGAAGAACAGAAGCTCAGTCTATACATAACATAGGGCAGGACTTAGCTGGGAAGAACAGAAGCTCAGTCTATACATAACATAGGACAGGACTTAGCTGGGAAGAACAGAAGCTCAGTCTATACATAACATAGGGCAGGACTTAGCTGGGAAGAGGAGAAGCTCAGTCTATACATAAACATAGGGCAGGACTTAGCTGGGAAGAACAGAAGCTCAGTCTATACATAACATAGGACAGGACTTAGCTGGGAAGAGGAGAAGCTCAGTCTATACATAACATAGGGCAGGACTTAGCTGGGAAGAACAGAAGCTCAGTCTATACATAACATAGGACAGGACTTAGCTGGGAAGAGGAGAAGCTCAGTCTATACATAACATAGGGCAGGACTTAGCTGGGAAGAAGAGAAGCTCAGTCTATACATAACATAGGGCAGGACTTAGCTGGGAAGAACAGAAGCTCAGTCTATACATAACATAGGACAGGACTTAGCTGGGAAGAGGAGAAGCTCAGTCTATACATAACATAGGGCAGGACTTAGCTGGGAAGAACAGAAGCTCAGTCTATACATAACATAGGGCAGGACTTAGCTGGGAAGAACAGAAGCTCAGTCTATACATAACATAGGGCAGGACTTAGCTGGGAAGAACAGAAGCTCAGTCTATACATAACATAGGACAGGACTTAGCTGGGAAGAGGAGAAGCTCAGTCTATACATAACATAGGGCAGGACTTAGCTGGGAAGAACAGAAGCTCAGTCTATACATAACATAGGACAGGACTTAGCTGGGAAGAACAGAAGCTCAGTCTATACATAACATAGGACAGGACTTAGCTGGAAGAGGAGAAGCTCAGTCTATACATAACATAGGGCAGGACTTAGCTGGGAAGAGGAGAAGCTCAGTCTATACATAACATAGGGCAGGACTTAGCTGGGAAGAACAGAAGCTCAGTCTATACATAACATAGGACAGGACTTAGCTGGGAAGAGGAGAAGCTCAGTCTATACATAACATAGGACAGGACTTAGCTGGGAAGAGGAGAAGCTCAGTCTATACATAACATAGGGCAGGACTTAGCTGGGAAGAACAGAAGCTCAGTCTATACATAACATAGGACAGGACTTAGCTGGGAAGAAGAGAAGCTCAGTCTATACATAACATAGGGCAGGACTTAGCTGGGAAGAACAGAAGCTCAGTCTATACATAACATAAGGCAGGACTTAGCTGGGAAGAACAGAAGCTCAGTCTATACATAACATAGGACAGGACTTAGCTGGGAAGAACAGAAGCTCAGTCTATACATAACATAGGACAGGACTTAGCTGGGAAGAGGAGAAGCTCAGTCTATACATAACATAGGGCAGGACTTAGCTGGGAAGAACAGAAGCTCAGTCTATACATAACATAGGACAGGACTTAGCTGGGAAGAACAGAAGCTCAGTCTATACATAACATAGGACAGGACTTAGCTGGAAAGAGGAGAAGCTCAGTCTATACATAACATAGGGCAGGACTTAGCTGGGAAGAGGAGAAGCTCAGTCTATACATAACATAGGGCAGGACTTAGCTGGGAAGAACAGAAGCTCAGTCTATACATAACATAGGACAGGACTTAGCTGGGAAGAGGAGAAGCTCAGTCTATACATAACATAGGACAGGACTTAGCTGGGAAGAGGAGAAGCTCAGTCTATACATAACATAGGGCAGGACTTAGCTGGGAAGAACAGAAGCTCAGTCTATACATAACATAGGACAGGACTTAGCTGGGAAGAGGAGAAGCTCAGTCTATACATAACATAGGGCAGGACTTAGCTGGGAAGAAGAGAAGCTCAGTCTATACATAACATAGGGCAGGACTTAGCTGGGAAGAGGAGAAGCTCAGTCTATACATAACATAGGGCAGGACTTAGCTGGGAAGAGGAGAAGCTCAGTCTATACATAACATAGGGCAGGACTTAGCTGGGAAGAGGAGAAGCTCAGTCTATACATAACATAGGGCAGGACTTAGCTGGGAAGAACAGAAGCTCAGTCTATACATAACATAGGGCAGGACTTAGCTGGGAAGAACAGAAGCTCAGTCTATACATAACATAGGGCAGGACTTAGCTGGGAAGAAGAGAAGCTCAGTCTATACATAACATAGGGCAGGACTTAGCTGGGAAGAGGAGAAGCTCAGTCTATACATAACATAGGGCAGGACTTAGCTGGGAAGAAGAGAAGCTCAGTCTATACATAACATAGGACAGGACTTAGCTGGGAAGAGGAGAAGCTCAGTCTATACATAACATAGGGCAGGACTTAGCTGGGAAGAACAGAAGCTCAGTCTATACATAACATAGGGCAGGACTTAGCTGGGAAGAACAGAAGCTCAGTCTATACATAACATAGGGCAGGACTTAGCTGGGAAGAGGAGAAGCTCAGTCTATACATAACATAGGGCAGGACTTAGCTGGGAAGAAGAGAAGCTCAGTCTATACATAACATAGGGCAGGACTTAGCTGGGAAGAGGAGAAGCTCAGTCTATACATAACATAGGGCAGGACTTAGCTGGGAAGAACAGAAGCTCAGTCTATACATAACATAGGGCAGGACTTAGCTGGGAAGAACAGAAGCTCAGTCTATACATAACATAGGGCAGGACTTAGCTGGGAAGAGGAGAAGCTCAGTCTATACATAACATAGGGCAGGACTTAGCTGGGAAGAAGAGAAGCTCAGTCTATACATAACATAGGGCAGGACTTAGCTGGGAAGAGGAGAAGCTCAGTCTATACATAACATAGGGCAGGACTTAGCTGGGAAGAACAGAAGCTCAGTCTATACATAACATAGGGCAGGACTTAGCTGGGAAGAGGAGAAGCTCAGTCTATACATAACATAGGACAGGACTTAGCTGGGAAGAACAGAAGCTCAGTCTATACATAACATAGGACAGGACTTAGCTGGGAAGAGGAGAAGCTCAGTCTATACATAACATAGGGCAGGACTTAGCTGGGAAGAACAGAAGCTCAGTCTATACATAACATAGGGCAGGACTTAGCTGGGAAGAACAGAAGCTCAGTCTATACATAACATAGGGCAGGACTTAGCTGGGAAGAGGAGAAGCTCAGTCTATACATAACATAGGACAGGACTTAGCTGGGAAGAGGAGAAGCTCAGTCTATACATAACATAGGGCAGGACTTAGCTGGGAAGAACAGAAGCTCAGTCTATACATAACATAGGGCAGGACTTAGCTGGGAAGAACAGAAGCTCAGTCTATACATAACATAGGGCAGGACTTAGCTGGGAAGAACAGAAGCTCAGTCTATACATAACATAGGGCAGGACTTAGCTGGGAAGAACAGAAGCTCAGTCTATACATAACATAGGACAGGACTTAGCTGGGAAGAGGAGAAGCTCAGTCTATACATAACATAGGACAGGACTTAGCTGGGAAGAACAGAAGCTCAGTCTATACATAACATAGGACAGGACTTAGCTGGGAAGAGGAGAAGCTCAGTCTATACATAACATAGGACAGGACTTAGCTGGGAAGAACAGAAGCTCAGTCTATACATAACATAGGGCAGGACTTAGCTGGGAAGAGGAGAAGCTCAGTCTATACATAACATAGGGCAGGACTTAGCTGGGAAGAGGAGAAGCTCAGTCTATACATAACATAGGGCAGGACTTAGCTGGGAAGAACAGAAGCTCAGTCTATACATAACATAGGACAGGACTTAGCTGGGAAGAGGAGAAGCTCAGTCTATACATAACATAGGACAGGACTTAGCTGGGAAGAACAGAAGCTCAGTCTATACATAACATAAGGCAGGACTTAGCTGGGAAGAGGAGAAGCTCAGTCTATACATAACATAGGACAGGACTTAGCTGGGAAGAACAGAAGCTCAGTCTATACATAACATAGGACAGGACTTAGCTGGGAAGAACAGAAGCTCAGTCTATACATAACATAGGGCAGGACTTAGCTGGGAAGAACAGAAGCTCAGTCTATACATAACATAGGACAGGACTTAGCTGGGAAGAACAGAAGCTCAGTCTATACATAACATAGGGCAGGACTTAGCTGGGAAGAACAGAAGCTCAGTCTATACATAACATAGGGCAGGACTTAGCTGGGAAGAACAGAAGCTCAGTCTATACATAACATAGGACAGGACTTAGCTGGGAAGAACAGAAGCTCAGTCTATACATAACATAGGACAGGACTTAGCTGGGAAGAACAGAAGCTCAGTCTATACATAACATAGGACAGGACTTAGCTGGGAAGAGGAGAAGCTCAGTCTATACATAACATAGGACAGGACTTAGCTGGGAAGAACAGAAGCTCAGTCTATACATAACATAGGACAGGACTTAGCTGGGAAGAACAGAAGCTCAGTCTATACATAACATAGGGCAGGACTTAGCTGGGAAGAACAGAAGCTCAGTCTATACATAACATAGGGCAGGACTTAGCTGGGAAGAACAGAAGCTCAGTCTATACATAAACATAGGGCAGGACTTAGCTGGGAAGAGGAGAAGCTCAGTCTATACATAACATAGGGCAGGACTTAGCTGGGAAGAGGAGAAGCTCAGTCTATACATAACATAGGGCAGGACTTAGCTGGGAAGAACAGAAGCTCAGTCTATACATAACATAGGGCAGGACTTAGCTGGGAAGAACAGAAGCTCAGTCTATACATAAACATAGGGCAGGACTTAGCTGGGAAGAGGAGAAGCTCAGTCTATACATAACATAGGGCAGGACTTAGCTGGGAAGAGGAGAAGCTCAGTCTATACATAACATAGGGCAGGACTTAGCTGGGAAGAGGAGAAGCTCAGTCTATACATAACATAGGGCAGGACTTAGCTGGGAAGAACAGAAGCTCAGTCTATACATAACATAGGGCAGGACTTAGCTGGGAAGAACAGAAGCTCAGTCTATACATAACATAGGGCAGGACTTAGCTGGGAAGAACAGAAGCTCAGTCTATACATAACATAGGACAGGACTTAGCTGGGAAGAGGAGAAGCTCAGTCTATACATAACATAGGGCAGGACTTAGCTGGGAAGAACAGAAGCTCAGTCTATACATAACATAGGACAGGACTTAGCTGGGAAGAACAGAAGCTCAGTCTATACATAACATAGGACAGGACTTAGCTGGGAAGAAGAGAAGCTCAGTCTATACATAACATAGGACAGGACTTAGCTGGGAAGAGGAGAAGCTCAGTCTATACATAACATAGGGCAGGACTTAGCTGGGAAGAACAGAAGCTCAGTCTATACATAACATAGGGCAGGACTTAGCTGGGAAGAAGAGAAGCTCAGTCTATACATAACATAGGGCAGGACTTACCTGGGAAGAGGAGAAGCTCAGTCTATACATAACATAGGGCAGGACTTAGCTGGGAAGAGGAGAAGCTCAGTCTATACATAACATAGGACAGGACTTAGCTGGGAAGAACAGAAGCTCAGTCTATACATAACATAAGGCAGGACTTAGCTGGGAAGAGGAGAAGCTCAGTCTATACATAACATAGGGCAGGACTTAGCTGGGAAGAACAGAAGCTCAGTCTATACATAAACATAGGGCAGGACTTAGCTGGGAAGAGGAGAAGCTCAGTCTATACATAACATAGGGCAGGACTTAGCTGTTAAGAACAGAAGCTCAGTCTATACATAACATAGGGCAGGACTTAGCTGGGAAGAACAGAAGCTCAGTCTATACATAACATAGGGCAGGACTTAGCTGGGAAGAACAGAAGCTCAGTCTATACATAAACATAGGGCAGGACTTAGCTGGGAAGAGGAGAAGCTCAGTCTATACATAACATAGGGCAGGACTTAGCTGGGAAGAGGAGAAGCTCAGTCTATACATAACATAGGGCAGGACTTAGCTGGGAAGAGGAGAAGCTCAGTCTATACATAACATAGGGCAGGACTTAGCTGGGAAGAACAGAAGCTCAGTCTATACATAACATAGGACAGGACTTAGCTGGGAAGAAGAGAAGCTCAGTCTATACATAACATAGGGCAGGACTTAGCTGGGAAGAACAGAAGCTCAGTCTATACATAACATAGGGCAGGACTTAGCTGGGAAGAACAGAAGCTCAGTCTATACATAACATAGGACAGGACTTAGCTGGGAAGAGGAGAAGCTCAGTCTATACATAACATAGGGCAGGACTTAGCTGGGAAGAACAGAAGCTCAGTCTATACATAACATAAGGCAGGACTTAGCTGGGAAGAGGAGAAGCTCAGTCTATACATAACATAGGACAGGACTTAGCTGGGAAGAACAGAAGCTCAGTCTATACATAACATAGGACAGGACTTAGCTGGGAAGAGGAGAAGCTCAGTCTATACATAACATAGGGCAGGACTTAGCTGGGAAGAGGAGAAGCTCAGTCTATACATAACATAGGGCAGGACTTAGCTGGGAAGAACAGAAGCTCAGTCTATACATAACATAGGACAGGACTTAGCTGGGAAGAACAGAAGCTCAGTCTATACATAACATAGGGCAGGACTTAGCTGGGAAGAACAGAAGCTCAGTCTATACATAACATAGGGCAGGACTTAGCTGGGAAGAGGAGAAGCTCAGTCTATACATAACATAGGACAGGACTTAGCTGGGAAGAACAGAAGCTCAGTCTATACATAACATAAGGCAGGACTTAGCTGGGAAGAGGAGAAGCTCAGTCTATACATAACATAGGGCAGGACTTAGCTGGGAAGAGGAGAAGCTCAGTCTATACATAACATAGGACAGGACTTAGCTGGGAAGAACAGAAGCTCAGTCTATACATAACATAAGGCAGGACTTAGCTGGAAAGAGGAGAAGCTCAGTCTATACATAACATAGGACAGGACTTAGCTGGGAAGAGGAGAAGCTCAGTCTATACATAACATAGGACAGGACTTAGCTGGGAAGAACAGAAGCTCAGTCTATACATAACATAGGACAGGACTTAGCTGGGAAGAGGAGAAGCTCAGTCTATACATAACATAGGGCAGGACTTAGCTGGGAAGAGGAGAAGCTCAGTCTATACATAACATAGGGCAGGACTTAGCTGGGAAGAACAGAAGCTCAGTCTATACATAACATAGGACAGGACTTAGCTGGGAAGAACAGAAGCTCAGTCTATACATAACATAGGGCAGGACTTAGCTGGGAAGAGGAGAAGCTCAGTCTATACATAACATAGGGCAGGACTTAGCTGGGAAGAAGAGAAGCTCAGTCTATACATAACATAGGGCAGGACTTAGCTGGGAAGAACAGAAGCTCAGTCTATACATAACATAGGGCAGGACTTAGCTGGGAAGAGGAGAAGCTCAGTCTATACATAACATAGGGCAGGACTTAGCTGGGAAGAGGAGAAGCTCAGTCTATACATAACATAGGACAGGACTTAGCTGGGAAGAGGAGAAGCTCAGTCTATACATAACATAGGGCAGGACTTAGCTGGGAAGAACAGAAGCTCAGTCTATACATAACATAGGGCAGGACTTAGCTGGGAAGAGGAGAAGCTCAGTCTATACATAACATAGGGCAGGACTTAGCTGGGAAGAGGAGAAGCTCAGTCTATACATAAACATAGGGCAGGACTTAGCTGGGAAGAGGAGAAGCTCAGTCTATACATAACATAGGACAGGACTTAGCTGGGAAGAGGAGAAGCTCAGTCTATACATAACATAGGACAGGACTTAGCTGGGAAGAACAGAAGCTCAGTCTATACATAACATAGGACAGGACTTAGCTGGGAAGAGGAGAAGCTCAGTCTATACATAACATAGGGCAGGACTTAGCTGGGAAGAGGAGAAGCTCAGTCTATACATAACATAGGGCAGGACTTAGCTGGGAAGAACAGAAGCTCAGTCTATACATAACATAGGACAGGACTTAGCTGGGAAGAACAGAAGCTCAGTCTATACATAACATAGGGCAGGACTTAGCTGGGAAGAGGAGAAGCTCAGTCTATACATAACATAGGGCAGGACTTAGCTGGGAAGAAGGAGAAGCTCAGTCTATACATAACATAGGGCAGGACTTAGCTGGGAAGAACAGAAGCTCAGTCTATACATAACATAGGGCAGGACTTAGCTGGGAAGAGACAGAAGCTCAGTCTATACATAACATAGGCAGGACTTAGCTGGGAAGAGGAGAAGCTCAGTCTATACATAACATAGGCAGGACTTAGCTGGGAAGAGGAGAAGCTCAGTCTATACATAACATAGGGCAGGACTTAGCTGGGAAGAACAGAAGCTCAGTCTATACATAACATAGGGCAGGACTTAGCTGGGAAGAGGAGAAGCTCAGTCTATACATAACATAGGGCAGGACTTAGCTGGGAAGAGGAGAAGCTCAGTCTATACATAACATAGGACAGGACTTAGCTGGGAAGAACAGAAGCTCAGTCTATACATAACATAGGGCAGGACTTAGCTGGGAAGAAGAGAAGCTCAGTCTATACATAACATAGGGCAGGACTTAGCTGGGAAGAACAGAAGCTCAGTCTATACATAACATAGGGCAGGACTTAGCTGGGAAGAGGAGAAGCTCAGTCTATACATAACATAGGACAGGACTTAGCTGGGAAGAACAGAAGCTCAGTCTATACATAACATAGGGCAGGACTTAGCTGGGAAGAACAGAAGCTCAGTCTATACATAACATAGGGCAGGACTTAGCTGGGAAGAGGAGAAGCTCAGTCTATACATAACATAGGACAGGACTTTAGCTGGGAAGAACAGAAGCTCAGTCTATACATAACATAGGACAGGACTTAGCTGGGAAGAGGAGAAGCTCAGTCTATACATAACATAGGACAGGACTTAGCTGGGAAGAACAGAAGCTCAGTCTATACATAACATAGGACAGGACTTAGCTGGGAAGAACAGAAGCTCAGTCTATACATAACATAGGACAGGACTTAGCTGGGAAGAGGAGAAGCTCAGTCTATACATAACATAGGGCAGGACTTAGCTGGGAAGAACAGAAGCTCAGTCTATACATAACATAGGGCAGGACTTAGCTGGGAAGAACAGAAGCTCAGTCTATACATAACATAGGACAGGACTTAGCTGGGAAGAACAGAAGCTCAGTCTATACATAACATAGGACAGGACTTAGCTGGGAAGAACAGAAGCTCAGTCTATACATAACATAGGGCAGGACTTAGCTGGAAAGAACAGAAGCTCAGTCTATACATAACATAGGGCAGGACTTAGCTGGGAAGAGGAGAAGCTCAGTCTATACATAACATAGGACAGGACTTAGCTGGGAAGAACAGAAGCTCAGTCTATACATAACATAGGGCAGGACTTAGCTGGGAAGAGGAGAAGCTCAGTCTATACATAACATAGGGTAGGACTTAGCTGGGAAGAACAGAAGCTCAGTCTATACATAACATAGGACAGGACTTAGCTGGGAAGAACAGAAGCTCAGTCTATACATAACATAGGGCAGGACTTAGCTGGGAAGAACAGAAGCTCAGTCTATACATAACATAGGGCAGGACTTAGCTGGGAAGAACAGAAGCTCAGTCTATACATAACATAGGGCAGGACTTAGCTGGGAAGAACAGAAGCTCAGTCTATACATAACATAGGACAGGACTTAGCTGGGAAGAACAGAAGCTCAGTCTATACATAACATAGGACAGGACTTAGCTGGGAAGAACAGAAGCTCAGTCTATACATAACATAGGGCAGGACTTAGCTGGGAAGAACAGAAGCTCAGTCTATACATAACATAGGACAGGACTTAGCTGGGAAGAACAGAAGCTCAGTCTATACATAACATAGGACAGGACTTAGCTGGGAAGAGGAGAAGCTCAGTCTATACATAACATAGGGCAGGACTTAGCTGGGAAGAGGAGAAGCTCAGTCTATACATAACATAGGGCAGGACTTAGCTGGGAAGAACAGAAGCTCAGTCTATACATAACATAGGGCAGGACTTAGCTGGG
>NC_139711.1:47126677-47129177 GCF_964188405.1 Protomyctophum parallelum | reverse complement strand
TGTAACACTTCCTCTAGGGGGACCCTTTACTTATAACACTTCCTCTAGGGGGACCCTTTACTTATAACACTTCCTCTAGGGGGACCCTTAACTTGTAACACTTCCTCTAGGGGGACCCTTTACTTTGTAACACTTCCTCTAGGGGGACCCTTTACTTTGTAACACTTCCTCTAGGGGGACCCTTAACTTGTAACACTTCCTCTAGGGGGACCCTTTACTTGTAACACTTCCTCTAGGGGGACCCTTTACTTTGTAACACTTCCTCTAGGGGGACCCTTTACTTGTAACACTTCCTCTAGGGGGACCCTTAACTTGTAACACTTCCTCTAGGGGGACCCTTTACTTGTAACACTTCCTTGTTTTGTCATTCTGGTTTGAGCTTCAGAGCTAGCAGCAGCAGAACTATTATCTCCTCACACAGGACCTAGAGAGTCATGAGACTGTAAGTTTCTGTTTAGCTTTCTTAAAATGATTGTACTGTGCAGCAAGATGTATGACATGTGACAAGAAGCTATGTATGACATATAAGTTTGATTCGAGACATTACAGATTACAATAAAAACACGGGTAACAGTAGGGTTTGTGAAACCGCTTGTGTTTTCTGTTCGTTGATTCTTTCCTAAATTTAACTTGCCTGTTTGTTGCCAAGAAAGTACAATTTAAGTTTATGTCAATTGTTTGGCCATGCTGGCTTCAGTGCAATTGTTGTTAATTTACTGTGCATAATTAGACCTAGCCGCAATTTGCAACTCTAGATTTTTTTTACAATGGGATGAATCTAGAGTTGCAATACCCTCCATTGACTCCCCACTCATCTGTTTTGGTTTGTGATCTGCTTGTCTTAAACGACGTTAAACTCACCAACATTGCAGCTGAAGTACAAGCTTGAATTATCCTCTTTCAATCTGCAGAGCTTGTTTTTCATAAAAATCCACCGTAGAGATGTTATGAGCTACTTTCTGTCAAGACATCCTCTGCAAGTGATTATTTTTTTAAGTGTTGCAGTTTGGAAGCACTCGTTTCTGTTAACGGGTCGCGCTGCTGCCTCCTGCATTATGTGCAAATTCGAAACAGGTGGAATGCAGGGCCGTTCAGTGACGTACGACGAGTGCTTCCAAACTCCAGCACTTAGAAAAAATAATCACTTGCAGAGGATGTCTTGACAGAAAGTAGCTGGTCAGAGTCAGTTCAGTTCAAGCCAGCACACTGTCTGTCAAGAGCTCTCTCACTGCATGTTGAGTTAACTCCTTCTATCAGGCCTTCGACAGGATAAGTCTGTAAGTTTGTGTGTTATTTGTTAAACTTTATGGCTCTTAATTCAAGCATATCTTGGCTCTTAAAGCAATATGCTTGTAAGTTGGTTTGATCTTTTCTAAAACGTTGAATGCATTTAGTACAGTGAGTACAACATGTTCTTTTTGTAATCGTGTGTGATACATACTAATGTTTGGTTTATTGATTGTACAGTAGGCTGACACCAATGTTGTGTTTTCTATTTTTTAATGTATTGCAGTTTTACAAATTGAAGTTATCACCAGTGCAGTCACTGCCTTCTGGAGCTTTATTGGGAACTTTGTTAGCTGTCTGCCAAGCCATACAGACTGTACACCAAACGTATCGTAAGGGCAGAACAACCAGTATATATATATATATATATATATATATATATATAGTACTGTATACAGTATTTACCCCACCCTGAGTCTATCGCCCTCCTCGGGGTCATCATCATTACACCCACATCTCACTTCGTGGAATGATGAATACTCCTGAACTTGAGCAGTTGTTGTGGTCGCTATACTGGTGAATTACTGTGAGTCACTGTGTGCATACGTCAGTGTTTTTGTGCGTGCGTGCGTGCGTGCGTGCGTGCGTGCCTGCCGTGCATGCGTGCGTGCGTGCGTGCGTGCGTGCGTGCGTGCGTGCGTGCCTGCCGTGCGTGCGTGCGTGCTGTGCGTGCGTGCGTGCGTGCGTGCCGTGCGTGTGTGCGTGCGTGCGTGCGTTGATAGGGGCTGAGTTCAAAACGTTCGCTCTGGAAGAATATAATGTATTCAAACTGATTTCAGGCACATTTTGCGCTTGTAGATCTGCTATTTTTCAATAGCTTTTTGGCAGCAAATTTCTATTTTAGTTTTAGTCATAATAGTCTCTTGAAAACGTTTTCATTTAGTTTTAGTCACAGTTTAGTCCCCTGGAATGTTTTAGTGTTTTAGTGTTTAGTCTTTAGTTTAACCCATTCTGACCTGAGACCAGATTCATACGAGGTTTCCACTGGACACACACTGGTCTGATTAACCCATTCTGACCTGAGATCAGATTCATACGAGGTTTCCACTGGACACACACTGGTCTGAGTAACCCATTCTGACCTGAGATCAGATTCATACAAGGTTTCCACTGGACACACACTGGTCTGATTAACCCATTCTGACCTGAGATCAGATTCATACGAGGTTTCCACTGGACACACACTGGTCTGAGTAACCCATTCTGACCTGAG
>NC_139711.1:47116677-47121677 GCF_964188405.1 Protomyctophum parallelum | reverse complement strand
TCAACTTGTTGTTTTTTCCTCTTTCCTCTCTTTCAAATAAATCTATCAAACGTAATCCATTTATCCCATTCTGAACGGGAACCCATTTTGGTGTTAGCATCATGTTATGCTTTAACTATTGAAAAATAGCAGATCTACAAGCTCATAGCGCGCCACCGAGTGGCGCGCTACGAGCTTGTAGGTCTGCTATTTTTGAAAAAAATCGAAGAACGACTGACATTTTTTTTTAAATCTGATCTCAGGTCAGAATGGGGTTAATCAGACCAGTGTGTGTCCTCCAGTGGAAACCTCGTATGAATCTGATCTCAGGTCAGAATGCGTTAAAATGGGCTAATACAGCGAAGCCAACCTGGGCAGAGAACAGAGAGGTGTGTATCTCTGCTAGTCTCCACCATGTGCAGTCTGAGATCAATAGACTCTGACAGACTCTGTTAACCCATTCTGACCTGAGATCAGATTCATACGAGGTTTTCCACTGGACACACACTGGTCTGATGAACCCATTCTGACCTGAGATCAGATTCTAAAAAATGTCAGTCGTTCTTCGATTTTTCAAAAATAGCAGACCTACAAGCTCGTATCGCGCCACTCGGTGGCGCGATATGAGCTTGTAGATCTGCTATTTTTTCAATAGCTAAAGCACGACATGATGCCAACACCAAAATGGGTGCCCGTTCAGAATCGGTTAAAAAGCACCAAAGTGTAAGTGAAATGGGGGATTTTAACCAATTTTGGGCAGGAACCCCTTTTGGTGTTTTAAAGAATCATATGTTATTACAGCCTACTTTAGCTATTGGAAAATAGCAGATCTACAAGCTCGTAGCGCGGTACCGAGTGCCGCGCTATGAGCTTGCAGGTCTGCTATTTTTTGAAAAATCGTGAAAATGTGCCTCAAATCTTTGAATAGATTATTACAGAGTGAACAGTTTTAACTCAAATCTTTGAATAGATTATTACAGAGTGAACAGTTTAACTCAAATCTTTGCTTCTGGGAGGAGGGGGGGGCGGGGGGGGGGGTCCCTGGAACAACGTATTTTCAGATGAGGGGATCGGTGGCCAATTACATATAATTGTTGGGGGTCCTTGACATGAAATATTGATACAGAAACATGAGGTTTTTCTGAAAACTGTCAGGAGTTTGAAGATTTTATTTCTTTCCAGGTCTAAATGGGTTAACTTCACACAGATGGGCCTGCAGGAACTGATGAAAGGAATAAGTCTTCACTGCTCTGGCTTCGCTATAGACTATATTTCACACTGCGGTGCTGTTTGGTGAGTGAGCTGTACAGTACAGTACAGTACAGTACAGTACAGTACAGTACAGTACAGTACAGTACAGTACAGTACAGTACAGTACAGTACAGTACAGTACAGTACAGTACAGTACAGTACAGTACAGTACAGAAAGTCTTGAAAGTGCTCATTCTATCTCAATGGGATATAGTTCCAGCCACAGGAGCAATGTTTGAAACTATAGTCCATATACTGTATAGGCACCCGCTTTGTCTCAACTACAATCCCCATAATGCTTTGGTCCACTGCTCCTCCTTGTGGATAGGGGGAGGTGTTTGTTGTTTGAAAGTGTTTGTTTCACAAACATCATTCAATTAAGATCTGGTTGCTAAAGGGGTGAGGTGGCCCTTTTAACGCATAGACACACACACAAAAGAAAAAGTACAACAATCACGGCGACACAAAAAACCATTATGCTAAACCATTATTTTAGCAAAAGGTAATCCCAATCTGGGGCGGGAACCCATTTTGGTGTTATAGCATCATGTTATGCTTTAGCTATTGAAAAATAGCAGATCTACAAGCTCATAGCGCGCCACCGAGTGGCGCGATACGAGCTTGTAGGTCTGCTATTTTTTGAAAAATCGAAGAACGACTGACATTTTTTTAGAATCTGATCTCAGGTCAGAATGGGTTAATCAGACCAGTGTGTGTCCAGTGGAAACCTCGTATGAATCTGATCTCAGGTCAGAATGGGTTAATCAGACCAGTGTGTGTCCAGTGGAAACCTCGTATGAATCTGATCTCAGGTCAGAATGGGTTAAGTGTATATGCTGCTGAACTTGAGGTTTACGGGGCAAAATACAGTGCCCATAACTTCCCGTAATAACTCCTCTTTGTGAGGACAAAAACGACGAAGCCGTTCTCTGCGTGTTCAGACATTTATAGCAGCAGGTTTTCCCCCCCGACAGAAAAGGGACATGTGGGAGTGGAGCTAATCGTCTAAACGTCTGTCACGGCTTTGATCAGGAGACGTGTGTGTGTGCGTGTGCGTGCGTGCGTGTGTGTACTGTATACGCATACATGCACTCGCTTGCATGCACGTCCATTTCTGTGTTCTTATATCAGTGTGCATAATATGCAAAAGAGTGTCCATCATTTCCACCTGTGCGTGTGTGTGTGTGCGCATGCATGTGTGTGCGCATGCATGTGTGCGCATGCGCCAGGCAGATATGGTATCTTTTATTTTATCAGTGTCACGCACACACACTAAGCTACGCACGCACACACACGCACGCCCGAGCGCACACGCACGCACGCACGTTCTCAGAAAGACTCGCAGACTCTTCCTTGTAATCAACAGGGTTGCTTGACACTCACGGCTGCAAACCCTCTTCATTGCATTTCCTGGATGTGTGTCTCTCTCGGTAAATGCTTTGTTATAGTAGGATGGAGGAGAATAATGCTCATTGTGTTGCCGAGGACAACACAGTTCTCCATTGCATTCGTCCGTCTGTTCGTCCGTCCGTCCGTCTGTCCGTGTGTTTATTCACGAAAGGATATGATCAGCAAATGACTGCCTGGGTCAGCCCAGGTTAGAAGGTTTGGAGATAAATGACTGCCTGGGTCAGCCCAGGTTAGAAGGTTTGGAGATAAATGACTGCCTGGATCAGCCCAGATTAGAAGGTTTGGAGATAAATGACTGCCTGGGTCAGCCCAGGTTAGAAGGTTTGGAGATAAATGACTGCCTGGGTCAGCCCAGGTTAGAAGGTTTGGAGATAAATGACTGCCTGGGTCAGCCCAGGTTAGTTAGAAGGTTTGGAGATAAATGACTGTCTGGGTCAGCCCAGGTTAGAAGGTTTGGAGATAAATGACTGCCTGGGTCAGCCCAGGTTAGTTAGAAGGTTTGGAGATAAATGACTGTCTGGGTCAGCCCAGGTTAGTTAGAAGGTTTGGAGATAAATGACTGTCTGGGTCAGCCCAGGTTAGTTAGAAGGTTTGGAGATAAATGACTGTCTGGGTCAGCCCAGGTTAGAAGGTTTGGAGATAAATGACTGCCTGGGTCAGCCCAGGTTAGTTAGAAGGTTTGGAGATAAATGACTGCCTGGGTCAGCCCAGGTTAGTTAGAAGGTTTGGAGATAAATGACTGCCTGGGTCAGCCCAGGTTAGTTAGAAGGTTTGGAGATAAATGACTGCCTGGGTCAGCCCAGGTTAGTTAGAAGGTTTGGAGATAAATGACTGCCTGGGTCAGCCCAGGTTAGTTAGAAGGTTTGGAGATAAATGACTGCCTGGGTCAGCCCAGGTTAGGTTTGGAGATAAATGACTGCCTGGGTCAGCCCAGGTTAGAAGGTTTGGAGATAAATGACTGTCTGGGTCAGCCCAGGTTAGTTAGAAGGTTTGGAGATAAATGACTGCCTGGGTCAGCCCAGGTTAGTTAGAAGGTTTGGAGATAAATGACTGCCTGGGTCAGCCCAGGTTAGTTAGAAGGTTTGGAGATAAATGACTGTCTGGGTCAGCCCAGATTAGAAGGTTTGTAGATAAATGACTGTCTGGGTCAGCCCAGGTTAGTTAGAAGGTTTGGAGATAAATGACTGTCTGGGTCAGCCCAGGTTAGTTAGAAGGTTTGGAGATAAATGACTGCCTGGGTCAGCCCAGGTTAGTTAGAAGGTTTGGAGATAAATGACTGTCTGGGTCAGCCCAGATTAGAAGGTTTGTAGATAAATGACTGTCTGGGTCAGCCCAGGTTAGTTAGAAGGTTTGGAGATAAATGACTGCCTGGGTCAGCCCAGGTTAGTTAGAAGGTTTGGAGATAAATGACTGCCTGGGTCAGCCCAGGTTAGTTAGAAGGTTTGGAGATAAATGACTGCCTGGGTCAGCCCAGGTTAGTTAGAAGGTTTGGAGATAAATGACTGTCTGGGTCAGCCCAGGTTAGTTAGAAGGTTTGGAGATAAATGACTGTCTGGGTCAGCCCAGGTTAGTTAGAAGGTTTGGAGATAAATGACTGCCTGGGTCAGCCCAGGTTAGTTAGAAGGTTTGGAGATAAATGACTGCCTGGGTCAGCCCAGGTTAGTTAGAAGGTTTGGAGATAAATGACTGCCTGGGTCAGCCCAGGTCAGAAGGTTTGGAGATAAAGCAAGACAAGTGAGTTTGAGATGGTTTGCATCACTTCAGCGATGCTTTGCGGAACTCGACTCCGTCTCGTTCCTGACCGCATCCCTGTCGTGGCAATAATCACGTTAACCCCTTAACACCCTCTCTCGTGTAATATTGCTTAAAGGACCACTTCACCATTTCTCAACCTATCTTCATATAATAGGTCCTCACTAATAATCTTGAAAAAATGGCGCAATGTTTTTCTACTCGGTCTGTGTCTCATAGGAGGGCTGTGTGGGCAGTTCAGAAACCAGTCTGTGTCTCATAGGAGGGCTGTGGGCAGTTCAGAAACCAGTCTGTGTCTCATAGGAGGGCTGTGGGCGGTTCAGAAACCAGTCTGTGTCTCATAGGAGGGCTGTGGGCAGTTCAGAAACCAGTCTGTGTCTCATAGGAGGGCTGTGTGGGCAGTTTAGAAACCAGTCTGTGTCTCATAGGAGGGCTGTGGGCAGTTCAGAAACCAGTCTGTGTCTCATAGGAGGGCTGTAGGCAGTTTAGAAACCAGTCTGTGTCTCATAGGAGGGCTGTGGGCAGTTCAGAAACCAGTCTGTGTCTCATAGGAGGGCTGTGTGGGAAGTTTAGAAACCGTCTTCCAGTGACATCATCGATGGGGAATA
>NC_139711.1:47096677-47111677 GCF_964188405.1 Protomyctophum parallelum | reverse complement strand
GATACAGAACCTTGCCCTGGAAAAAGGTCCGTTTCAGTAGGACTTTTGTCCCCTCAGCCATCAGGACAAAGATACAGAACCTTGCCATGGAAAAAGGTCCGTTTCAAAGGAGTTTTGTCCCCTCAGCCATCAGGACAAAGATACAGAACCTTGCCCTGGAAAAAGGTCCGTTTCGTTGCCTCAGCCATCGCGGCATTAACCGTTTCCGTCCCTAGGACATAGCCACTCTTCCCACGACGAGATGCAAAACGTTCTATTATATCAACCCGATCGCAAGGACTGAGAGAGTGAGAGGAGCCCATTCACATTAATTAAAGACAGCTGTTTACGGCGCTGCATCATGACGTTCATAGAGTGTTGTAGTTCTGAACAGCGCTGCATGACGTTCATAGAGTGTTGTAGTTCTGAACAGCGCTGCATGACGTTCATAGAGTGTTGTGGTTCTGAACAGCGCTGCATGACGTTCATAGAGTGTTGTAGTTCTGAACAGCGCTGCATGACGTTCATAGAGTGTTGTAGTTCTGAACAGCGCTGCATGACGTCCATAGAGTGTTGTAGTTCTGAACAGCGCTGCATGACGTCCATAGAGTGTTGTAGTTCTGAACAGCGCTGCATGACGTTCATAGAGTGTTGTAGTTCTGAACAGCGCTGCATGACGTTCATAGAGTGTTGTAGTTCTGAACAGCGCTGCATGACGTCCATAGAGTGTTGTAGTTCTGAACAGCGCTGCATGACGTTCATAGAGTGTTGTAGTTCTGAACAGCGCTGCATGACGTTCATAGAGTGTTGTAGTTCTGAACAGCGCTGCATGACGTCCATAGAGTGTTGTAGTTCTGAACAGCGCTGCATGACGTTCATAGAGTGTTGTAGTTCTGAACAGCGCTGCATGACGTTCATAGAGTGTTGTAGTTCTCGAGACATGGTCTCGTCTCGAGACCACATCTTCGTGGTCTCGGTCTTGTCTCGGTCTCGCGCTTCTCGCCTTTTTTGTCTTGTGGTCTCGTCTCGGTCTCAACCCTCCAGGTCTTGGTCTTGGTCTTGGTCTCGGCCCCCTATAGGCTCGCATTGGTCTTGGTCTCGGTCTCGGTCTCAACCCTCCTAGGTCTTGGTCTTGGTCTCGGCCCCCTATAGGCTCGCATCGGTCTTGGTCTCGGTCTCGGTCTCAACCCTCCTAGGTCTTGGTCTTGGTCTCGGCCCCCTATAGGCTCGCATCGGTCTTGGTCTTGGTCTTGGTCTTGGTCTCGGCCCCCTATAGGCTCGCATCGGTCTTGGTCTCGGTCTTGGTCTTGGTCTCGGCCCCCTATAGGCTCGCATCGGTCTTGGTCTCGGTCTCGGTCTCAACCCTCCTAGGTCTTGGTCTTGGTCTTGGTCTCGGTCTCAACCCTCCTAGGTCTTGGTCTTGGTCTTGGTCTCGGTCTCAACCCTCCTAGGTCTTGGTCTTGGTCTCGGTCTCAACCCTCCTAGGTCTTGGTCTTGGTCTCGGTCTCAACCCTCCTAGGTCTTGGTCTTGGTCTCGGTCTCAACCCTCCTAGGTCTTGGTCTTGGTCTCGGTCTCAACCCTCCTAGGTCTTGGTCTTGGTCTCGGTCTCAACCCTCCTAGGTCTTGGTCTTGGTCTCGGTCTCAACCCTCCTAGGTCTTGGTCTTGGTCTTGGTCTCAACCCTCCTAGGTCTTGGTCTTGGTCTCGGTCTCAACCCTCCTAGGTCTTGGTCTTGGTCTCGGTCTCAACCCTCCTAGGTCTTGGTCTTGGTCTTGGTCTCAACCCTCCTAGGTCTTGGTCTTGGTCTCGGTCTCAACCCTCCTAGGTCTTGGTCTTGGTCTCGGTCTCAACCCTCCTAGGTCTTGGTCTTGGTCTCGGTCTCAACCCTCCTAGGTCTTGGTCTTGTCTTGGTCTCGGTCTCGGTCTCAACCCTCCTAGGTCTTGGTCTTGTCTTGGTCTCGCGTTAGGTGGTCTCGACTACAACACTACTGACTATCCAGAAAATGAAAACATGGCACGTAATTCCAAAAACGGTTGCAGACCCCCTGCTGCCCCAGCTGATCATTAGCTATATACCATGAGATCAATGGGAGAAATGTCAGAACGGTTAAGAAACCAGGTACACATTTGGGGGTCAGAAGTGGAAATTATTACATAATAGTGTTGCTTAATCCATTCTGAACGGGAACCCATTTTGGTGTTAGCATCAAGTTATGCTTTAGCTATTGAAAAAATTGCAGATCTACAAGCTCATAAGAGCTTGTAGGTCTGCTATTTTTGAAAAATCGAAGAACGACTGACACAGAAACATAGCTTTTTCAGAAAACTGTCAGGATGTAGAAGACATTTTTGTAGAATCTGATCTCAGGTCAGAATGGGTTAAAGAATTGTAATGAGACTGCGGGGCACTTCCCTGCATGGGACTATATAATTCAATAATTAATTATTATGTGTTGTTAAACCCATTTTGACCTGAGATCAGATTCTTTAAAAAAAAAGAAAAAAAAATCAAAAATAGCAGACCTACAAGCTCATAGCGCGCCACTCGGTGGCGCGCTACGAGCTTGTAGATCTGCTATTTTTCAATAGCTATAAAGCATAACATAAGGCTATAACACCAAAAGGGGTTCCCGCCCCAAAATGGGTTAATAATGACGAACGTCACGTTCGGAAGAGAATCAAAACCTATATATATATATTGTATAGAAATTCGGTTCAAATCATTTGCCATGCTTTAAATATTCCCATCTGGTTGTGTGTGTGCAGTGATTTCCCATGGGAAGGGTATTGTAATAAAGGATTCCACTGGGGCACACATGCAGTTTCTTATTCTCGTTATTATTTGCATCTCAATGGGATTCTTCCGTTGTCATTTAAAGCTTGTATAATGTAAGCGTTCTGTATTTGATGTCACTCACACACAGAGACAGTAAAGTCCCCAGTGATAGTATACAGTAAGTGTATACAGTCGGAACATCGCACGAGACCCTCCGTAGATTTCGAGTTATTCAGCTTTTTGAGTGGTGCAACCACTCCCTTACGGAGCTATGTGTGTAAGGAAAGGAAAGGTACTATGTTTACCCAGGGTAACTGGTCTAAGGAAAGGAAAGGTACTGTGTTTACCCTGCAGGGTAACTGGACTAAGGAAAGGAAAGGTACCATGTTTACCCAGGGTAACTGGACTAAGGAAAGGAAAGGTACTATGTTTACCCAGGGTAACTGGACTAAGGAAAGGAAAGGTATTATGTTTACCCAGGGTAACTGGACTAAGGAAAGGAAAGGTACTATGTTTACCCAGGGTAACTGGACTAAGGAAAGGAAAGGTACTATGTTTACCCAGGGTAACTGGACTAAGGAAAGGAAAGGTACTATGTTTACCCAGGGTAACTGGACTAAGGAAAGGAAAGGTACTATGTTTACCCAGGGTAACTGGACTAAGGAAAGGAAAGGTACTATGTTTACCCAGGGTAACTGGACTAAGGAAAGGAAAGGTACTATGTTTACCCAGGGTAACTGCATGGACTAAGGAAAGGAAAGGTACTATGTTTACCCAGGGTAACTGGACTAAGGAAAGGAAAGGTACTATGTTTACCCAGGGTAACTGGACTAAGGAAAGGAAAGGTACTATGTTTACCCAGGGTAACTGGACTAAGGAAAGGAAAGGTACTATGTTTACCCAGGGTAACTGGACTAAGGAAAGGAAAGGTACTATGTTTACCCAGGGTAACTGGACTAAGGAAAGGAAAGGTACTATGTTTACCCAGGGTAACTGGACTAAGGAAAGGAAAGGTACTATGTTTACCCTGCAGGGTAACTGGACTAAGGAAAGGAAAGGTACTATGTTTACCCAGGGTAACTGGACTAAGGAAAGGAAAGGTACTATGTTTACCCAGGGTAACTGGACTAAGGAAAGGAAAGGTACTATGTTTACCCAGGGTAACTGGACTAAGGAAAGGAAAGGTACTATGTTTACCCAGGGTAACTGGACTAAGGAAAGGAAAGGTACTATGTTTACCCAGGGTAACTGGACTAAGGAAAGGAAAGGTACTATGTTTACCCAGGGTAACTGGACTAAGGAAAGGAAAGGTACTATGTTTACCCAGGGTAACTGGACTAAGGAAAGGAAAGGTACTATGTTTACCCAGGGTAACTGCATGGACTAAGGAAAGGAAAGGTACTATGTTTACCCAGGGTAACTGGACTAAGGAAAGGAAAGGTACTATGTTTACCCAGGGTAACTGGACTAAGGAAAGGAAAGGTACTATGTTTACCCAGGGTAACTGGACTAAGGAAAGGAAAGGTACTATGTTTACCCAGGGTAACTGGACTAAGGAAAGGAAAGGTACTATGTTTACCCAGGGTAACTGGACTAAGGAAAGGAAAGGTACTATGTTTACCCAGGGTAACTGGACTAAGGAAAGGAAAGGTACTATGTTTACCCTGCAGGGTAACTGGACTAAGGAAAGGAAAGGTACTATGTTTACCCAGGGTAACTGGACTAAGGAAAGGAAAGGTACTATGTTTACCCAGGGTAACTGGACTAAGGAAAGGAAAGGTACTATGTTTACCCAGGGTAACTGGACTAAGGAAAGGAAAGGTACCATGTTTACCCAGGGTAACTGGACTAAGGAAAGGAAAGGTACTATGTTTACCCATGGTAACTGGACTAAGGAAAGGAAAGGTACTATGTTTACCCAGGGTAACTGGACTAAGGAAAGGAAAGGTACTATGTTTACCCAGTGTAACTGGACTAAGGAAAGGAAAGGTACTATGTTTACCCAGGGTAACTGGACTAAGGAAAGGAAAGGTACTATGTTTACCCAGGGTAACTGGACTAAGGAAAGGAAAGGTACTATGTTTACCCAGGGTAACTGGACTAAGGAAAGGAAAGGTACTATGTTTACCCAGGGTAACTGGACTAAGGAAAGGAAAGGTACTATGTTTACCCAGGGTAACTGGACTAAGGAAAGGAAAGGTACTATGTTTACCCACGGTAACTGGACTAAGGAAAGGAAAGGTACTATGTTTACCCAGGGTAACTGGACTAAGGAAAGGAAAGGTACTATGTTTACCCAGGGTAACTGGACTAAGGAAAGGAAAGGTACCATGTTTACCCAGGGTAACTGGACTAAGGAAAGGAAAGGTACTATGTTTACCCAGGGTAACTGGACTAAGGAAAGGAAAGGTACCATGTTTACCCAGGGTAACTGGACTAAGGAAAGGAAAGGTACTATGTTTACCCTGCAGGGTAACTGGACTAAGGAAAGGAAAGGTACTATGTTTAACAAGGGTAACTGGACTAAGGAAAGGGAAGGTACTATGTTTACCCAGGGTAACTGGACTAAGGAAAGGAAAGGTACTATGTTTACCCAGGATAACTGGACTAAGAAAAGGAAAGGTACTATGTTTACCCAGGGTAACTGGACTAAGGAAAGGAAAGGTACCATGTTTACCCAGGGTAACTGGACTAAGGAAAGGAAAGGTACTATGTTTACCCAGGGTAACTGGACTAAGGAAAGGAAAGGTACTATGTTTACCCAGGGTACCTGGACTAAGGAAAGGAAAGGTACTATGTTTACCCAGGGTAACTGGACTAAGAAAAGGAAAGGTACTATGTTTACCCAGGGTAACTGGACTAAGGAAAGGAAAGGTACTATGTTTACCCAGGGTAACTGGACTAAGGAAAGGAAAGGTACTATGTTTACCCAGGGTAACTGGACTAAGGAAAGGAAAGGTACTATGTTTACCCAGGGTAACTGGACTAAGGAAAGGAAAGGTACTATGTTTACCCAGGGTAACTGGACTAAGGAAAGGAAAGGTACTATGTTTACCCAGGGTAACTGAACTAAGGAAAGGAAAGGTACTATGTTTACCCTGCAGGGTAACTGGACTAAGGAAAGGAAAGGTACCATGTTTACCCAGGGTAACTGGACTAAGGAAAGGAAAGGTACGATGTTTACCCAGGGTAACTGGACTAAGGAAAGGAAAGGTACTATGTTTACCCAGGGTAACTGGACTAAGGAAAGGAAAGGGTAACTGGACTAAGGAAAGGAAATGTACTATGTTTACCCAGGGTAACTGGACTAAGGAAAGGAAAGGTACTATGTTTACCCAGGGTAACTGGACTAAGGAAAGGAAAGGTACTATGTTTACCCAGGGTAACTGGACTAAGGAAAGGAAAGGTACTATGTTTACCCAGGGTAACTGGACTAAGGAAAGGAAAGGTACGATGTTTACCCAGGGTAACTGGACTAAGGAAAGGAAAGGTACTATGTTTACCCAGGGTAACTGGACTAAGGAAAGGAAAGGTATACTATGTTTACCCAGGGTAACTGGACTAAGGAAAGGTACTATGTTTACCCAGGGTAACTGGACTAAGGAAAGGAAAGGTATACTATGTTTACCCAGGGTAACTGGACTAAGGAAAGGAAAGGTACTATGTTTACCCAGGGTAACTGGACTAAGGAAAGGAAAGGTACTATGTTTACCCAGGGTAACTGGACTAAGGAAAGGAAAGGTATACTATGTTTACCCAGGGTAACTGGACTAAGGAAAGGAAAGGTACTATGTTTACCCAGGGTAACTGGACTAAGCTCAATAACTTGTTTACAGCCAGGCCCTGCTCATAGAACATTTCATGGTAGAGGTTCAATGCCTTGCTCAAAGGGCACTTCAGCGGTGGTAATTTTAACGTGCCTGGTGGTGAGCTGACCACCGCTCCGGTGGTGAGCTCACCACCGGAGCGGTGGTGAGCTCTCGCCACCGAAAATCCAGACTATGAATGAGCTTTTAGTCAGCCAGTGGGAGGTGAACGGCTGTGCGGTTGTTGCGCAATCCGTTCCAGGATCGCTAAAGAAGGAAAGAAAAAAAATGAAATCAGCGATCCGGTTTTGATATCAATAATTGAAGCTTATCAGACGGAACGTTACGCCAGAAGCAGTACATTATTTTGTTTAGAGAAATATTCCTTTGAAAGGTTTCATAATAGGCCTAACATAATAATTATTCAAAGCAATATTCAAATAGCCCACAATGCGTTTTATAGGGTTCAAGTGCTTCAACAGATTCTGATACTATGGATTACTATTGCAGGGGACCCCCTAGACCCCCCTCCTCCCTATACCACTGAGGGGACCCCTACGGACCCCCTGGATCCCTCCCCCCCTTTCAGAACAACGAGTGGCCCAGGAAATTAATCCCACTGCATTGTTTTCCCATAGGCATTTATAAAACGTATTTATTTAAAGACCTTTTAAGCGTTGTACGAAGCCAACTCTTGTCGTGACAATTCATGACAACACGCACAATATTTCGGACCAAACAAATAATTAGAAAGTAGAAAAAAAACGGCAGGTTAATTACAACACTTTCTTTGTTGTTTTTCTTCTTTGTAATTATTTGTTTGGTCCAAAATATTGTGTGTGTTGTCATGATTTGTCACGACAAGAGTTGGCTTCGTATACGACGCTTAAAAGGTCTTTAAATAAATACTTTAAGAAATGTCTATGAGGAAAATGCACTGGGATTTATTTCCTGGGCCACTCGTCGTTCTGAAAGGGGGAGGGACTGCGACGCTTTATACCCCTGAGGGGACCAGTGTTGTTTTCGTCGACTAAAATTAAGACGAAAAATGTACTTTTCCACTGAAGAAAACTAAATGAAAACTAAGCTATGGTGACTAAAACTAAGACTAAATATACTGACAATTTCGCCAACAAATAAAAACTATACTAAAATGTTAGGAAGGGGACTAGTGGACAAGAGATCCAGTATAAGTCATTTTACACTTGGTTGCATGCTAAAAAATAGCCGATCTACAAGCTCACAACGCGTTGTGAGCTTGTAGATCAGCTATTTTCAGCAAGTATATAAAATCAGTCATTACGACGGCAACAAGGCCCGCCAAAACACATTTTAGTCGACTAAATCACCTGTAGATTTAGTCGACTAAAATTGCATGACATTTAGTCGACTGAAACTAGACTAACACTAATACAGTCCAGGTGACTAAAATGTGACTAAAACTAAGTGAAAACTAAAACCCCCTTTAAGAACAAAATGGTCTCATACTCATTTTCAGAGTCTGTACATCATTGGATTAGAGTCTAAGCCAATGATCTTACAGAAGCTCTGAAATGCCTTCTATTATCTTCCTACATTGATTTGAGTCAAACTCCTTTATCTGTCATTCACTTTGCCACCAAGAGGGGGCGACAAAGTGGCACTTTTCCTCACTCTGAAACGCAAAGAGGATAGAATAATATTTCAAGCTCCTTTCTCCTCTTCATCTGTTTCTCTCTCTCTCTCTCTCTCTCTCTCTCTCTCTCTCTCTCTCTCTCTCTCTCTCTCTTCTCTCTCTCTCTCTCTCTCTCACTCTCTCTCTCTCTCTCTCTCTCTCTCTCTCTCTCTCTCTCTCTCTCTCTCTTTCCTCTCTCTCTCTCTCTCTCTCTCTCTCTGTGGTGAAAAATCAGCGGCCGTGATTGAAGCGGAGGTTTTCTGTCACTGACTCTGTGGATTAACACACGCGCAGACACTCACACACACACACACACACACACCGCGTGTTGGTCAAACGCGACGCAAGAAAGATGTTCTTTATGCTTTTGTAGGGGTGCTATAGCCCCTCCTCCATTATGTCCATATTTTAGTGTATGTGCATAAAAACATTACATTACAATTAACAGAAACATGAATGAATGAAACATGATTGAGAGACTCTCTCTGTCTCTCTCTCTGTGTGTCTCTCTCTCTCTCTCTCTCTCTCTCTCTCTCATCTCTCTCTCTCTCTCTCTCTCATCCTCTCTCTCTCTCTCTCTCTCTCTCTCTCTCTATTCGATAGCCTAAACATTCGAGAATATAAAAATATGAAAAAAAGTCAAAGACGATCAGGTTTCACTCAAGTCAAAAAGTGAAAGCAATTAAGCGAGTAAACCATGAATGTGTGGTGGCCCCCGGGGCCATTTGGTGAGAACCACGCATCCTCTGCAGCTGGTGAGAGGGAGAGAGGGAGAGAGAGAGAGAGAGAGAGAGAGAGAGAGAGAGAGAGAGAGAGAGAGAGAGAGAGAGAGAGAGAGAGAGAGAGAGAGAGAGAACAGATCGAGACTCGACCAGAGCGCAGAAGAGCAGAACAGCCATGCATGAGGACTCAGTATAATATATATTGAGTTGATGTGTTGTATTATTATTTGTATAAAACTTGCTGTGGCTAATTTAATTTGCAATAAAACAGAAGAGGAGCTGAAGAAGAGGAGGATGATGATGATGAAATTAATTCAACATGACGAAGAGGATGGCATTGACTGGACAGTAAACCGACACAGAACACCTCTAACGTGGACTATACAGACTAAACCATTCATTGACTGGACAGTGACCGACACAGAACACCTCTAACGTGGACTATACAGACTAAACCATCATTGACTGGACAGTGACCGACACAGAACACCTCTAACGTGGACTATACAGACTAAACCATTCATTGACTGGACAGTGACCGACACAGAACACCTCTAACGTGGACTATACAGACTAAACCATTCATTGACTGGACAGTGACCGACACAGAACACCTCTAACGTGAACTATACAGACTAAACCATTCATTGACTGGACAGTAACCGACACAGAACACCTCTAACGTGGACTATACAGACTAAACCATTCATTGACTGGACAGTGACCGACACAGAACACCTCTAACGTGGACTATACAGACTAAACCATTCATTGACTGGACAGTGACCGACACAGAACACCTCTAACGTGGACTATACAGACTAAACATTCATTGACTGGACAGTGACCGACACAGAACACCTCTAACGTGGACTATACAGACTATAACCATTCATTGACTGGACAGTGACCGACACAGAACACCTCTAACGTGGACTATACAGACTATAACCATTCATTGACTGGACAGTGACCGACACAGAACACCTCTAACGTGGACTACACAGACTAAACCATTCATTGACTGGACAGTGACGGACAGAACACCTCTAACGTGGACTATACAGACTAAACCATTCATTGACTGACAGTGACGGACACAGAACACCTCTAACGTGGACTATACAGACTAAACCATTCATTGACTGGACACTGACCGACACAGAACACCTCTAACGTGGGACTATACAGACTATAACCATTCATTGACTGGACAGTGACCGACACAGAACACCTCTAACGTGGACTATACAGACTAAACCATTCATTGACTGGACAGTAACCGACACAGAACACCTCTAACGTGGACTATACAGACTAAACCATTCATTGGACTGGACAGTGACCGACACAGAACACCTCTAACGTGGACTATACAGACTAAACCATTCATTGACTGACAGTGACGGACACAGAAACACCTCTAACGTGGACTATACAGACTATAACCATTCATTGACTGGACACTGACCGACACAGAACACCTCTAACGTGGACTATACAGACTATATACCATTCATTGACTGGACAGTGACCGACACAGAACACCTCTAACGTGGACTATACAGACTAAACCATTCATTGACTGGACAGTGACGGACACAGAACACCTCTAACGTGGACTATACAGATATAACCATTCATTGACTGGACAGTGACGGACACAGAACACCTCTAACGTGGACTATACAGACTATAACCATTCATTGACTGGACAGTGACGGACACAGAACACCTCTAACGTGGACTATACAGACTATAACCATTCATTGACTGGACAGTAACGGACACAGAACACCTCTAACGTGAACTATACAGACTAAACCATTCATTGACTGGACAGTAACCGACACAGAACACCTCTAACGTGGACTATACAGACTAACCATTCATTGACTGGACAGTAACCGACACAGAACACCTCTAACGTGGACTATACAGACTAAACCATTCATTGACTGGACAGTGACGGACACAGAACACCTCTAACGTGGACTATACAGACTATAACCATTCATTGACTGGACAGTAACCGACACAGAACACCTCTAACGTGGACTACAGACTAAACCATTCATTGACTGGACAGTGACCGACACAGAACACCTCTAACGTGGACTACAGACTAAACCATTCATTGACTGGACAGTGACGGACACAGAACACCTCTAACGTGGACTATACAGACTAAACCATTCATTGACTGGACAGTAACCGACACAGAACACCTCTAACGTGGACTATACAGACTAAACCATTCATTGACTGGACAGTGACCGACACAGAACACCTCTAACGTGGACTATACAGGACTAAACCATTCATTGACTGGACAGTAACCGACAGAGAACGCCTCTAACGTGGACTATACAGACTATAACCATTCATTGACTGGACAGTGACGGACACAGAACACCTCTAACGTGGACTATACAGACTATAACCATTCATTGACTGGACAGTGACCGACACAGAACACCTCTAACGTGGACTATACAGACTATAACCATTCATTGACTGGACAGTGACCGACACAGAACACCTCTAACGTGGACTATACAGACTAAACCATTCATTGACTGGACAGTGACGGACACAGAACACCTCTAACGTGGACTATACAGACTAAACCATTCATTGACTGGACAGTGACGGACACAGAACACCTCTAACGTGGACTATACAGACTAAACCATTCATTGACTGGACAGTAAACCGAACAGAACACCTCTAACGTGGACTATACAGACTAAACCATTCATTGACTGGACAGTGACGGACACAGAACACCTCTAACGTGGACTATACAGACTATAACCATTCATTGACTGGACAGTGACGGACACAGAACACCTCTAACGTGAACTACAGACTAAACATTCATTGACTGGACAGTGACGACAGAACACCTCTAACGTGGACTACAGACTAAACCATTCATTGACTGGACAGTGACGGACACAGACCACCTCTAACGTGGACTATACAGACTAAACCATTCATTGACTGGACAGTGGACCGACACAGAACACCTCTAACGTGGACTATACAGACTAAACCATTCATTGACTGGACAGTGACCGACACAGAACACCTCTAACGTGGACTATACAGACTATAACCATTCATTGACTGGACAGTGACCGACACAGAACACCTCTAACGTGGACTATACAGACTAAACCATTCATTGACTGGACAGTGACCGACACAGAACACCTCTAACGTGGACTATACAGACTAAACCATTCATTGACTGGACAGTGACCGACACAGAACACCTCTAACGTGGACTATACAGACTAAACCATTCATTGACTGGACAGTGACCGACACAGAACACCTCTAACGTGGACTATACAGACTAAACCATTCATTGACTGGACAGTGACCGACACAGAACACCCTAACGTGGATTATACAGACTATAACCATTCATTGACTGGACACTAACCGACACAGAACACCTCTAACGGGACTACAGACTAAACCATTCATTGACTGGACAGTGACCGACACAGAACACCTCTAACGTGGACTATACAGACTAAACCATTCATTGACTGGACAGTGACCGACACAGAACACCTCTAACGTGGACTATACAGACTAAACCATTCATTGACTGGACAGTAACGGACAGAACTCCTCTAACACGGACTACATACTACTAAACCATTCATTGATTGAGCCTATACTGACTGACTGACTGACTGACTGACTGACTGACTGACTGACGGAGCTGACTGACTGACGGAGTGGGGCTCGGAACAGCCATCTGCCCCCTAGATAGGACTTGACTCCACCTGCCTGAGGAGAAGGTGTATTATTATATTATATAACATAACAGACCCGGAGTCAGCCGAGGATAGATCTCATATCTGAGTTACTGCCACCATGCCGTAGGTGGGAGATATTCAGCTCCATCCATAGCCTATCAGCACCACCGACGACCACCACGGACTGACCGTCACCGCACCGTCAGCCTGCTGTACTGTACAGCCTACTGTTACTGTACCTCTCTCTCTCTCTCTACCTGTTCGACAACTTCACGCCGACACTGTATAATAACTCCGCGTCACGGACGGGCGGACGGATAGACCAGCGGCACGAGTTGAACGTGCATTTAGCGGACGGGATTCCTCCGCTTTCTGCTGGAGGTGCTGGAAGTTATTTTTGGCTGCGCAAAGTAGAGCGACTCTGACTATACGAGAGAGGAGAGAGGAGGAGACCTTTATACGGGCTGTCAGGAGTGTCTGGACCGGACCGGACCGTTCATTTGTCCTGACGTGACGTCCCCCCCCCCCCCCTCCTAGCCCGGCCAATTGTACCGATTCTGAAGGAGAGACGGCCGGGGAGAGAGAGAGAGAGAGAGAGAGAGGTGGTGGCGCAGGGCGATAGATAGCCCCAGAACTGACTGATTTAGCCTCTTATATACAACATTTGGCGCTGCGCTGCGCGCTGCATGGAACATCTCTCCTCCAGACTGACTGACTGACAGACAGACAGACAGACTGATGCATTTAAAGAAAGAAGAAACACTCTTTTGGCAGACAGAAAAACAACCAGAGGCTTGTTGTCCCTGAGAAGAGAAGAGAAGAGAAGAGAAGAGAAGAGAAGAGAAGAGAAGATTGGGATTATTATCATTATCAATATTAAACTGTCTGAGACAAGCGGCAAAAATCATATCGTTTGGATAAGGATTAATTATCACAGCCCCAAAACGACTGGTAAGGCTATATATTTATATATATATATATACCCCATCGTGTGTGTGTGTGTGTGTGTGTGTGTGTGTGTGTGTGTGTGTGTGTGTGTGTGTGTGTGTGTGTGTGTGTGTGTGTGTGTGTGTGTGTGTGTGTGTGTGTGTGTGTGTGTGTGCGCGCGCGCGAGCGCGTACGTGCGTGTGTGTGTGTGTGTGTGTGTGTGTGTGTGTGTGTGTGTGTGTGTGTGTGTGTGTGTGCGTGCGTGTGTGCGTGCGTGCGCGTGGAGATAGTTTTACGCACGCATGCACGCACGACTGTATACTGTATACTGACTGAATGCGATGCTGATCAATAGGCTACTATCTTGTTGTTGTATATCCTCAGTTGCATAGCGGTTATTCTCGGCATGTTGTGTGGGTGTAGTTATACTGTAGGGCTGTACAGGCTGACGGCTGTCAGCTGTACAGTAAAGTCTGTATCATTAATATATGTCTGCGTGACTTTGTGCAGGAGGCTCGATCTCCTCTATCGATCCGCCTTTGGATAGAATGATATCTCGTAATGATTGTGCTTGAGTTGAATCGTGCAATTTCAATTTACAATTTAAGCATTTATCAGACGCTCTTAATCCAGAGCGATTTACATTAAGCAAGAACAAAAGCATGGGAATACATCACATAAAAGCATTTATCATGAAACATGCGTAAGCTAAGAAGGTAACAGTGGAATATCTATATAATGAAACTATACATACACTATACATATAAACTATACATATTTACTACTATGCTATACATATTATGTAGGATACTATATGGCGTGCTATGACTACATACAATACAATTATAGTGCTGTCTATACATAACATGCTATAAGTCTGTATCAAATGCTATCTAAGTCTACAGAAATGCTATCTAAGGGGAGCACGTTGAATCATGTGGAATCGGCATGTTGTCTGTTGGCTGCGACGACACTGTGTGATCTGCATGGTCTAGAGAGTCTGTCTGAGAGTCTCTGAGCGACGGACGGACGGACGGACAGCCAGGCATGCTTTTGGGGGGTGACAGAGAGGGTCTCTGCCTCCTGCAGGCTATAGGCTATAGCTGGCATGCAGGGGCAATGCCAATGTCTCCTTTGGCAGCTGGCGGTGGTGGTGGTGACTGAATGCATGTGATGTGGGGGTTGGTTTGGGTTAAGCAGTGTTGTTTTCGTCGACTAAAACTAAGACGAGGAATGTTCGTCGACTACCTTTTTTCCACTGACTAAAACTAAATAAAAACGAATCTATGGTGACTAAAACTGAGACTAAATATACTGACGATTTCGTCAACAAATAAAAACTATAGACTAAAATGTT
>NC_139711.1:47007431-47091477 GCF_964188405.1 Protomyctophum parallelum | reverse complement strand
TAACAGAGTAAGACAGACATGTGTCTGCTATCTATGAGTTTAATATGGAAGGTTAGAGAACAGAGTAAGACAGACATGTGTCTGCTATCTATGAGTTTAATATGGAAGGTTAGAGAACAGATTAAGACAGACATGTGTCTGCTATCTATGAGTTTAATATGGAAGGTTAGAGAACAGAGTAAGACAGACATGTGTCTGCTATCTATGAGTTTAATATGGAAGGTTAGAGAACAGATTAAGACAGACATGTGTCTGCTATCTATGAGTTTAATATGGAAGGTTAGAGAACAGAGTAAGACAGACATGTGTCTGCTATCTATGAGTTTAATATGGAAGGTTAAGATAACAGAGTAAGACAGACATGTGTCTGCTATCTATGAGTTTAATATGGAAGGTTAAGAGAACAGAGTAAGACAGACATGTGTCTGCTATCTATGAGTTAATATGGAAGGTTAGAGAACAGAGTAAGACAGACATGTGTCTGCTATCTATGAGTTTAATATGGAAGGTTAGAGAACAGATTAAGACAGACATGTGTCTGCTATCTATGAGTTTAATATGGAAGGTTAAGAGAACAGAGTAAGACAGACATGTGTCTGCTATCTATGAGTTTAATATGGAAGGTTAAGAGAACAGAGTAAGACAGACATGTGTCTGCTATCTATGAGTTTAATATGGAAGGTTAGAGAACAGAGTAAGACAGACATGTGTCTGCTATCTATGAGTTTAATATGGAAGGTTAAGAGAACAGATTAAGACAGACATGTGTCTGCTATCTATGAGTTTAATATGGAAGGTTAGAGAACAGAGTAAGACAGACATGTGTCTGCTATCTATGAGTTTAATATGGAAGGTTAAGAGAACAGATTAAGACAGACATGTGTCTGCTATCTATGAGTTTAATATGGAAGGTTAGAGAACAGAGTAAGACAGACATGTGTCTGCTATCTATGAGTTTAATATGGAAGGTTAAGAGAACAGATTAAGACAGACATGTGTCTGCTATCTATGAGTTTAATATGGAAGGTTAGAGAACAGAGTAAGACAGACATGTGTCTGCTATCTATGAGTTTAATATGGAAGGTTAAGAGAACAGAGTAAGACAGACATGTGTCTGCTATCTATGAGTTTAATATGGAAGGTTAAGAGAACAGAGTAAGACAGACATGTGTCTGCTATCTATGAGTTTAATATGGAAGGTTAAGAGAACAGAGTAAGACAGACATGTGTCTGCTATCTATGAGTTTAATATGGAAGGTTAAGAGAACAGATTAAGACAGACATGTGTCTGCTATCTATGAGTTTAATATGGAAGGTTAAGAGAACAGAGTAAGACAGACATGTGTCTGCTATCTATGAGTTTAATATGGAAGGTTAGAGAACAGAGTAAGACAGACATGTGTCTGCTATCTATGAGTTTAATATGGAAGGTTAAGATAACAGAGTAAGACAGACATGTGTCTGCTATCTATGAGTTTAATATGGAAGGTTAGAGAACAGATTAAGACAGACATGTGTCTGCTATCTATGAGTTTAATATGGAAGGTTAAGATAACAGAGTAAGACAGACATGTGTCTGCTATCTATGAGTTTAATATGGAAGGTTAGAGAACAGATTAAGACAGACATGTGTCTGCTATCTATGAGTTTAATATGGAAGGTTAGAGAACAGAGTAAGACAGACATGTGTCTGCTATCTATGAGTTTAATATGGAAGGTTAAGAGAACAGAGTAAGACAGACATGTGTCTGCTATCTATGAGTTTAATATGGAAGGTTAAGAGAACAGAGTAAGACAGACATGTGTCTGCTATCTATGAGTTTAATATGGAAGGTTAAGAGAACAGAGTAAGACAGACATGTGTCTGCTATCTATGAGTTTAATATGGAAGGTTAAGAGAACAGAGTAAGACAGACATGTGTCTGCTATCTATGAGTTTAATATGGAAGGTTAGAGAACAGAGTAAGACAGACATGTGTCTGCTATCTATGAGTTTAATATGGAAGGTTAAGATAACAGAGTAAGACAGACATGTGTCTGCTATCTATGAGTTTAATATGGAAGGTTAGAGAACAGAGTAAGACAGACATGTGTCTGCTATCTATGAGTTTAATATGGAAGGTTAAGAGAACAGAGTAAGACAGACATGTGTCTGCTATCTATGAGTTTAATATGGAAGGTTAGAGAACAGAGTAAGACAGACATGTGTCTGCTATCTATGAGTTTAATATGGAAGGTTAGAGAACAGAGTAAGACAGACATGTGTCTGCTATCTATGAGTTTAATATGGAAGGTTAGAGAACAGAGTAAGACAGACATGTGTCTGCTATCTATGAGTTTAATATGGAAGGTTAGAGAACAGATTAAGACAGACATGTGTCTGCTATCTATGAGTTTAATATGGAAGGTTAGAGAACAGATTAAGACAGACATGTGTCTGCTATCTATGAGTTTAATATGGAAGGTTAGAGAACAGAGTAAGACAGACATGTGTCTGCTATCTATGAGTTTAATATGGAAGGTTAGAGAACAGAGTAAGACAGACATGTGTCTGCTATCTATGAGTTTAATATGGAAGGTTAGAGAACAGAGTAAGACAGACATGTGTCTGCTATCTATGAGTTTAATATGGAAGGTTAAGAGAACAGAGTAAGACAGACATGTGTCTGCTATCTATGAGTTTAATATGGAAGGTTAAGAGAACAGAGTAAGACAGACATGTGTCTGCTATCTATGAGTTTAATATGGAAGGTTAGAGAACAGAGTAAGACAGACATGTGTCTGCTATCTATGAGTTTAATATGGAAGGTTAGAGAACAGATTAAGACAGACATGTGTCTGCTATCTATGAGTTTAATATGGAAGGTTAAGAGAACAGAGTAAGACAGACATGTGTCTGCTATCTATGAGTTTAATATGGAAGGTTAGAGAACAGAGTAAGACAGACATGTGTCTGCTATCTATGAGTTTAATATGGAAGGTTAAGAGAACAGATTAAGACAGACATGTGTCTGCTATCTATGAGTTTAATATGGAAGGTTAGATAACAGAGTAAGACAGACATGTGTCTGCTATCTATGAGTTTAATATGGAAGGTTAAGAGAACAGATTAAGACAGACATGTGTCTGCTATCTATGAGTTTAATATGGAAGGTTAGAGAACAGAGTAAGACAGACATGTGTCTGCTATCTATGAGTTTAATATGGAAGGTTAGAGAACAGAGTAAGACAGACATGTGTCTGCTATCTATGAGTTTAATATGGAAGGTTAAGATAACAGAGTAAGACAGACATGTGTCTGCTATCTATGAGTTTAATATGGAAGGTTAGAGAACAGAGTAAGACAGACATGTGTCTGCTATCTATGAGTTTAATATGGAAGGTTAGAGAACAGAGTAAGACAGACATGTGTCTGCTATCTATGAGTTTAATATGGAAGGTTAAGAGAACAGATTAAGACAGACATGTGTCTGCTATCTATGAGTTTAATATGGAAGGTTAGAGAACAGATTAAGACAGACATGTGTCTGCTATCTATGAGTTTAATATGGAAGGTTAAGAGAACAGAGTAAGACAGACATGTGTCTGCTATCTATGAGTTTAATATGGAAGGTTAGAGAACAGATTAAGACAGACATGTGTCTGCTATCTATGAGTTTAATATGGAAGGTTAGAGAACAGAGTAAGACAGACATGTGTCTGCTATCTATGAGTTTAATATGGAAGGTTAGAGAACAGAGTAAGACAGACATGTGTCTGCTATCTATGAGTTTAATATGGAAGGTTAAGAGAACAGAGTAAGACAGACATGTGTCTGCTATCTATGAGTTTAATATGGAAGGTTAAGAGAACAGAGTAAGACAGACATGTGTCTGCTATCTATGAGTTTAATATGGAAGGTTAAGAGAACAGATTAAGACAGACATGTGTCTGCTATCTATGAGTTTAATATGGAAGGTTAAGAGAACAGAGTAAGACAGACATGTGTCTGCTATCTATGAGTTTAATATGGAAGGTTAGAGAACAGAGTAAGACAGACATGTGTCTGCTATCTATGAGTTTAATATGGAAGGTTAGAGAACAGATTAAGACAGACATGTGTCTGCTATCTATGAGTTTAATATGGAAGGTTAAGAGAACAGAGTAAGACAGACATGTGTCTGCTATCTATGAGTTTAATATGGAAGGTTAAGAGAACAGAGTAAGACAGACATGTGTCTGCTATCTATGAGTTTAATATGGAAGGTTAAGATAACAGAGTAAGACAGACATGTGTCTGCTATCTATGAGTTTAATATGGAAGGTTAGAGAACAGATTAAGACAGACATGTGTCTGCTATCTATGAGTTTAATATGGAAGGTTAAGATAACAGAGTAAGACAGACATGTGTCTGCTATCTATGAGTTTAATATGGAAGGTTAGAGAACAGAGTAAGACAGACATGTGTCTGCTATCTATGAGTTTAATATGGAAGGTTAAGAGAACAGATTAAGACAGACATGTGTCTGCTATCTATGAGTTTAATATGGAAGGTTAAGATAACAGAGTAAGACAGACATGTGTCTGCTATCTATGAGTTTAATATGGAAGGTTAGAGAACAGAGTAAGACAGACATGTGTCTGCTATCTATGAGTTTAATATGGAAGGTTAAGAGAACAGAGTAAGACAGACATGTGTCTGCTATCTATGAGTTTAATATGGAAGGTTAAGAGAACAGAGTAAGACAGACATGTGTCTGCTATCTATGAGTTTAATATGGAAGGTTAAGAGAACAGAGTAAGACAGACATGTGTCTGCTATCTATGAGTTTAATATGGAAGGTTAAGATAACAGAGTAAGACAGACATGTGTCTGCTATCTATGAGTTTAATATGGAAGGTTAGAGAACAGATTAAGACAGACATGTGTCTGCTATCTATGAGTTTAATATGGAAGGTTAGAGAACAGATTAAGACAGACATGTGTCTGCTATCTATGAGTTTAATATGGAAGGTTAAGAGAACAGAGTAAGACAGACATGTGTCTGCTATCTATGAGTTTAATATGGAAGGTTAAGAGAACAGATTAAGACAGACATGTGTCTGCTATCTATGAGTTTAATATGGAAGGTTAAGAGAACAGAGTAAGACAGACATGTGTCTGCTATCTATGAGTTTAATATGGAAGGTTAGAGAACAGATTAAGACAGACATGTGTCTGCTATCTATGAGTTTAATATGGAAGGTTAAGAGAACAGAGTAAGACAGACATGTGTCTGCTATCTATGAGTTTAATATGGAAGGTTAGAGAACAGAGTAAGACAGACATGTGTCTGCTATCTATGAGTTTAATATGGAAGGTTAAGATAACAGAGTAAGACAGACATGTGTCTGCTATCTATGAGTTTAATATGGAAGGTTAAGATAACAGATTAAGACAGACATGTGTCTGCTATCTATGAGTTTAATATGGAAGGTTAGAGAACAGAGTAAGACAGACATGTGTCTGCTATCTATGAGTTTAATATGGAAGGTTAGAGAACAGATTAAGACAGACATGTGTCTGCTATCTATGAGTTTAATATGGAAGGTTAAGAGAACAGAGTAAGACAGACATGTGTCTGCTATCTATGAGTTTAATATGGAAGGTTAGAGAACAGATTAAGACAGACATGTGTCTGCTATCTATGAGTTTAATATGGAAGGTTAGAGAACAGAGTAAGACAGACATGTGTCTGCTATCTATGAGTTTAATATGGAAGGTTAGAGAACAGAGTAAGACAGACATGTGTCTGCTATCTATGAGTTTAATATGGAAGGTTAAGAGAACAGAGTAAGACAGACATGTGTCTGCTATCTATGAGTTTAATATGGAAGGTTAAGAGAACAGAGTAAGACAGACATGTGTCTGCTATCTATGAGTTTAATATGGAAGGTTAAGAGAACAGAGTAAGACAGACATGTGTCTGCTATCTATGAGTTTAATATGGAAGGTTAAGAGAACAGATTAAGACAGACATGTGTCTGCTATCTATGAGTTTAATATGGAAGGTTAGAGAACAGAGTAAGACAGACATGTGTCTGCTATCTATGAGTTTAATATGGAAGGTTAGAGAACAGATTAAGACAGACATGTGTCTGCTATCTATGAGTTTAATATGGAAGGTTAGAGAACAGAGTAAGACAGACATGTGTCTGCTATCTATGAGTTTAATATGGAAGGTTAGAGAACAGAGTAAGACAGACATGTGTCTGCTATCTATGAGTTTAATATGGAAGGTTAAGATAACAGAGTAAGACAGACATGTGTCTGCTATCTATGAGTTTAATATGGAAGGTTAGAGAACAGAGTAAGACAGACATGTGTCTGCTATCTATGAGTTTAATATGGAAGGTTAGAGAACAGAGTAAGACAGACATGTGTCTGCTATCTATGAGTTTAATATGGAAGGTTAAGAGAACAGAGTAAGACAGACATGTGTCTGCTATCTATGAGTTTAATATGGAAGGTTAGAGAACAGATTAAGACAGACATGTGTCTGCTATCTATGAGTTTAATATGGAAGGTTAAGATAACAGAGTAAGACAGACATGTGTCTGCTATCTATGAGTTTAATATGGAAGGTTAGAGAACAGAGTAAGACAGACATGTGTCTGCTATCTATGAGTTTAATATGGAAGGTTAAGAGAACAGTGAGACAGACATGTGTCTGCTATCTATGAGTTTAATATGGAAGGTTAAGATAACAGAGTAAGACAGACATGTGTCTGCTATCTATGAGTTTAATATGGAAGGTTAAGAGAACAGAGTAAGACAGACATGTGTCTGCTATCTATGAGTTTAATATGGAAGGTTAAGATAACAGAGTAAGACAGACATGTGTCTGCTATCTATGAGTTTAATATGGAAGGTTAAGAGAACAGATTAAGACAGACATGTGTCTGCTATCTATGAGTTTAATATGGAAGGTTAGAGAACAGATTAAGACAGACATGTGTCTGCTATCTATGAGTTTAATATGGAAGGTTAAGAGAACAGATTAAGACAGACATGTGTCTGCTATCTATGAGTTTAATATGGAAGGTTAGAGAACAGATTAAGACAGACATGTGTCTGCTATCTATGAGTTTAATATGGAAGGTTAAGAGAACAGAGTGAGACAGACATGTGTCTGCTATCTATGAGTTTAATATGGAAGGTTAGAGAACAGATTAAGACAGACATGTGTCTGCTATCTATGAGTTTAATATGGAAGGTTAGAGAACAGAGTAAGACAGACATGTGTCTGCTATCTATGAGTTTAATATGGAAGGTTAGAGAACAGAGTAAGACAGACATGTGTCTGCTATCTATGAGTTTAATATGGAAGGTTAAGATAACAGAGTAAGACAGACATGTGTCTGCTATCTATGAGTTTAATATGGAAGGTTAAGAGAACAGAGTAAGACAGACATGTGTCTGCTATCTATGAGTTTAATATGGAAGGTTAGAGAACAGAGTAAGACAGACATGTGTCTGCTATCTATGAGTTTAATATGGAAGGTTAGAGAACAGATTAAGACAGACATGTGTCTGCTATCTATGAGTTTAATATGGAAGGTTAAGGAACAGAGTAAGACAGACATGTGTCTGCTATCTATGAGTTTAATATGGAAGGTTAGAGAACAGATTAAGACAGACATGTGTCTGCTATCTATGAGTTTAATATGGAAGGTTAGAGAACAGAGTAAGACAGACATGTGTCTGCTATCTATGAGTTTAATATGGAAGGTTAGAGAACAGATTAAGACAGACATGTGTCTGCTATCTATGAGTTTAATATGGAAGGTTAAGAGAACAGAGTAAGACAGACATGTGTCTGCTATCTATGAGTTTAATATGGAAGGTTAAGATAACAGAGTAAGACAGACATGTGTCTGCTATCTATGAGTTTAATATGGAAGGTTAAGATAACAGAGTAAGACAGACATGTGTCTGCTATCTATGAGTTTAATATGGAAGGTTAGAGAACAGAGTAAGACAGACATGTGTCTGCTATCTATGAGTTTAATATGGAAGGTTAAGAGAACAGATTAAGACAGACATGTGTCTGCTATCTATGAGTTTAATATGGAAGGTTAGAGAACAGAGTAAGACAGACATGTGTCTGCTATCTATGAGTTTAATATGGAAGGTTAAGAGAACAGATTAAGACAGACATGTGTCTGCTATCTATGAGTTTAATATGGAAGGTTAGAGAACAGAGTAAGACAGACATGTGTCTGCTATCTATGAGTTTAATATGGAAGGTTAGAGAACAGATTAAGACAGACATGTGTCTGCTATCTATGAGTTTAATATGGAAGGTTAAGATAACAGAGTAAGACAGACATGTGTCTGCTATCTATGAGTTTAATATGGAAGGTTAAGATAACAGAGTAAGACAGACATGTGTCTGCTATCTATGAGTTTAATATGGAAGGTTAAGATAACAGAGTAAGACAGACATGTGTCTGCTATCTATGAGTTTAATATGGAAGGTTAAGAGAACAGAGTAAGACAGACATGTGTCTGCTATCTATGAGTTTAATATGGAAGGTTAAGAGAACAGAGTAAGACAGACATGTGTCTGCTATCTATGAGTTTAATATGGAAGGTTAGAGAACAGAGTAAGACAGACATGTGTCTGCTATCTATGAGTTTAATATGGAAGGTTAAGATAACAGAGTAAGACAGACATGTGTCTGCTATCTATGAGTTTAATATGGAAGGTTAGAGAACAGATTAAGACAGACATGTGTCTGCTATCTATGAGTTTAATATGGAAGGTTAGAGAACAGAGTAAGACAGACATGTGTCTGCTATCTATGAGTTTAATATGGAAGGTTAAGAGAACAGATTAAGACAGACATGTGTCTGCTATCTATGAGTTTAATATGGAAGGTTAGAGAACAGAGTAAGACAGACATGTGTCTGCTATCTATGAGTTTAATATGGAAGGTTAAGAGAACAGAGTAAGACAGACATGTGTCTGCTATCTATGAGTTTAATATGGAAGGTTAGAGAACAGAGTAAGACAGACATGTGTCTGCTATCTATGAGTTTAATATGGAAGGTTAGAGAACAGAGTAAGACAGACATGTGTCTGCTATCTATGAGTTTAATATGGAAGGTTAGAGAACAGAGTAAGACAGACATGTGTCTGCTATCTATGAGTTTAATATGGAAGGTTAAGATAACAGAGTAAGACAGACATGTGTCTGCTATCTATGAGTTTAATATGGAAGGTTAAGATAACAGAGTAAGACAGACATGTGTCTGCTATCTATGAGTTTAATATGGAAGGTTAGAGAACAGAGTAAGACAGACATGTGTCTGCTATCTATGAGTTTAATATGGAAGGTTAGAGAACAGATTAAGACAGACATGTGTCTGCTATCTATGAGTTTAATATGGAAGGTTAAGAGAACAGAGTAAGACAGACATGTGTCTGCTATCTATGAGTTTAATATGGAAGGTTAGAGAACAGATTAAGACAGACATGTGTCTGCTATCTATGAGTTTAATATGGAAGGTTAGAGAACAGATTAAGACAGACATGTGTCTGCTATCTATGAGTTTAATATGGAAGGTTAGAGAACAGATTAAGACAGACATGTGTCTGCTATCTATGAGTTTAATATGGAAGGTTAAGAGAACAGAGTAAGACAGACATGTGTCTGCTATCTATGAGTTTAATATGGAAGGTTAAGATAACAGAGTAAGACAGACATGTGTCTGCTATCTATGAGTTTAATATGGAAGGTTAAGATAACAGAGTAAGACAGACATGTGTCTGCTATCTATGAGTTTAATATGGAAGGTTAGAGAACAGAGTAAGACAGACATGTGTCTGCTATCTATGAGTTTAATATGGAAGGTTAAGAGAACAGATTAAGACAGACATGTGTTTGCTATCTATGAGTTTAATATGGAAGGTTAGAGAACAGAGTAAGACAGACATGTGTCTGCTATCTATGAGTTTAATATGGAAGGTTAAGAGAACAGATTAAGACAGACATGTGTCTGCTATCTATGAGTTTAATATGGAAGGTTAGAGAACAGAGTAAGACAGACATGTGTCTGCTATCTATGAGTTTAATATGGAAGGTTAGAGAACAGATTAAGACAGACATGTGTCTGCTATCTATGAGTTTAATATGGAAGGTTAAGATAACAGAGTAAGACAGACATGTGTCTGCTATCTATGAGTTTAATATGGAAGGTTAAGATAACAGAGTAAGACAGACATGTGTCTGCTATCTATGAGTTTAATATGGAAGGTTAAGATAACAGAGTAAGACAGACATGTGTCTGCTATCTATGAGTTTAATATGGAAGGTTAAGAGAACAGATTAAGACAGACATGTGTCTGCTATCTATGAGTTTAATATGGAAGGTTAAGAGAACAGAGTAAGACAGACATGTGTCTGCTATCTATGAGTTTAATATGGAAGGTTAGAGAACAGAGTAAGACAGACATGTGTCTGCCATCTATGAGTTTAATATGGAAGGTTAAGATAACAGAGTAAGACAGACATGTGTCTGCTATCTATGAGTTTAATATGGAAGGTTAGAGAACAGAGTGAGACAGACATGTGTCTGCTATCTATGAGTTTAATATGGAAGGTTAAGAGAACAGAGTAAGACAGACATGTGTCTGCTATCTATGAGTTTAATATGGAAGGTTAGAGAACAGAGTGAGACAGACATGTGTCTGCTATCTATGAGTTTAATATGGAAGGTTAAGATAACACAGTAAGACAGACATGTGTCTGCTATCTATGAGTTTAATACGGAAGGTTAAGGGAACAGAGTAAGACAGACATGTGTCTGCTATCTATGAGTTTAATATGGAAGGTTAAGATAACAGAGTAAGACAGACATGTGTCTGCTATCTATGAGTTTAATATGAAAGGTTAGAGAACAGATTAAGACAGACATGTGTCTGCCATCTATGAGTTTAATATGGAAGGTTAAGATAACAGAGTAAGACAGACATGTGTCTGCTATCTACGAGTTTAATATGGAAGGTTAAGATAACAGAGTAAGACAGACATGTGTCTGCTATCTATGAGTTTAATATGGAAGGTTAAGATAACAGATTAAGACAGACATGTGTCTGCTATCTATGAGTTTAATATGGAAGGTTAGAGAACAGATTAAGACAGACATGTGTCTGCTATCTATGAGTTTAATATGGAAGGTTAGAGAACAGATTAAGACAGACATGTGTCTGCTATCTATGAGTTTAATATGGAAGGTTAGAGAACAGAGTAAGACAGACATGTGTCTGCTATCTATGAGTTTAATATGGAAGGTTAGAGAACAGAGTAAGACAGACATGTGTCTGCTATCTATGAGTTTAATATGGAAGGTTAAGAGAACAGAGTAAGACAGACATGTGTCTGCTATCTATGAGTTTAATATGGAAGGTTAAGGGAACAGAGTAAGACAGACATGTGTCTGCTATCTATGAGTTTAATATGGAAGGTTAAGAGAACAGATTAAGACAGACATGTGTCTGCTATCTATGAGTTTAATATGGAAGGTTAAGAGAACAGATTAAGACAGACATGTGTCTGCTATCTATGAGTTTAATATGGAAGGTTAGAGAACAGATTAAGACAGACATGTGTCTGCTATCTATGAGTTTAATATGGAAGGTTAGATAACAGAGTAAGACAGACATGTGTCTGCTATCTATGAGTTTAATATGGAAGGTTAGAGAACAGATTAAGACAGACATGTGTCTGCTATCTATGAGTTTAATATGGAAGGTTAAGATAACAGAGTAATACAGACATGTGTCTGCTATCTATGAGTTTAATATGGAAGGTTAGAGAACAGATTAAGACAGACATGTGTCTGCTATCTATGAGTTTAATATGGAAGGTTAAGATAACAGATTAAGACAGACATGTGTCTGCTATCTATGAGTTTAATATGGAAGGTTAAGAGAACAGAGTAAGACAGACATGTGTCTGCTATCTATGAGTTTAATATGGAAGGTTAAGATAACAGATTAAGACAGACATGTGTCTGCTATCTATGAGTTTAATATGGAAGGTTAAGATAACAGATTAAGACAGACATGTGTCTGCTATCTATGAGTTTAATATGGAAGGTTAGAGAACAGAGTAAGACAGACATGTGTCTGCTATCTATGAGTTTAATATGGAAGGTTAGAGAACAGATTAAGACAGACATGTGTCTGCTATCTATGAGTTTAATATGGAAGGTTAGAGAACAGAGTAAGACAGACATGTGTCTGCTATCTATGAGTTTAATATGGAAGGTTAAGAGAACAGAGTAAGACAGACATGTGTCTGCCATCTATGAGTTTAATATGGAAGGTTAAGAGAACAGAGTAAGACAGACATGTGTCTGCTATCTATGAGTTTAATATGGAAGGTTAAGATAACAGAGTAAGACAGACATGTGTCTGCTATCTATGAGTTTAATATGGAAGGTTAGAGAACAGAGTAAGACAGACATGTGTCTGCTATCTATGAGTTTAATATGGAAGGTTAAGAGAACAGATTAAGACAGACATGTGTTTGCTATCTATGAGTTTAATATGGAAGGTTAGAGAACAGAGTAAGACAGACATGTGTCTGCTATCTATGAGTTTAATATGGAAGGTTAAGAGAACAGATTAAGACAGACATGTGTCTGCTATCTATGAGTTTAATATGGAAGGTTAGAGAACAGAGTAAGACAGACATGTGTCTGCTATCTATGAGTTTAATATGGAAGGTTAGAGAACAGATTAAGACAGACATGTGTCTGCTATCTATGAGTTTAATATGGAAGGTTAAGATAACAGAGTAAGACAGACATGTGTCTGCTATCTATGAGTTTAATATGGAAGGTTAAGATAACAGAGTAAGACAGACATGTGTCTGCTATCTATGAGTTTAATATGGAAGGTTAAGATAACAGAGTAAGACAGACATGTGTCTGCTATCTATGAGTTTAATATGGAAGGTTAAGAGAACAGTGAGACAGACATGTGTCTGCTATCTATGAGTTTAATATGGAAGGTTAAGATAACAGAGTAAGACAGACATGTGTCTGCTATCTATGAGTTTAATATGGAAGGTTAAGAGAACAGAGTAAGACAGACATGTGTCTGCTATCTATGAGTTTAATATGGAAGGTTAAGATAACAGAGTAAGACAGACATGTGTCTGCTATCTATGAGTTTAATATGGAAGGTTAAGAGAACAGATTAAGACAGACATGTGTCTGCTATCTATGAGTTTAATATGGAAGGTTAGAGAACAGATTAAGACAGACATGTGTCTGCTATCTATGAGTTTAATATGGAAGGTTAAGAGAACAGATTAAGACAGACATGTGTCTGCTATCTATGAGTTTAATATGGAAGGTTAGAGAACAGATTAAGACAGACATGTGTCTGCTATCTATGAGTTTAATATGGAAGGTTAAGAGAACAGAGTGAGACAGACATGTGTCTGCTATCTATGAGTTTAATATGGAAGGTTAGAGAACAGATTAAGACAGACATGTGTCTGCTATCTATGAGTTTAATATGGAAGGTTAGAGAACAGAGTAAGACAGACATGTGTCTGCTATCTATGAGTTTAATATGGAAGGTTAGAGAACAGAGTAAGACAGACATGTGTCTGCTATCTATGAGTTTAATATGGAAGGTTAAGATAACAGAGTAAGACAGACATGTGTCTGCTATCTATGAGTTTAATATGGAAGGTTAAGATAACAGAGTAAGACAGACATGTGTCTGCTATCTATGAGTTTAATATGGAAGGTTAGAGAACAGAGTAAGACAGACATGTGTCTGCTATCTATGAGTTTAATATGGAAGGTTAGAGAACAGATTAAGACAGACATGTGTCTGCTATCTATGAGTTTAATATGGAAGGTTAAGGGAACAGAGTAAGACAGACATGTGTCTGCTATCTATGAGTTTAATATGGAAGGTTAGAGAACAGATTAAGACAGACATGTGTCTGCCATCTATGAGTTTAATATGGAAGGTTAGAGAACAGATTAAGACAGACATGTGTCTGCTATCTATGAGTTTAATATGGAAGGTTAGAGAACAGATTAAGACAGACATGTGTCTGCTATCTATGAGTTTAATATGGAAGGTTAAGAGAACAGAGTAAGACAGACATGTGTCTGCTATCTATGAGTTTAATATGGAAGGTTAAGATAACAGAGTAAGACAGACATGTGTCTGCTATCTATGAGTTTAATATGGAAGGTTAAGATAACAGAGTAAGACAGACATGTGTCTGCTATCTATGAGTTTAATATGGAAGGTTAGAGAACAGAGTAAGACAGACATGTGTCTGCTATCTATGAGTTTAATATGGAAGGTTAAGAGAACAGATTAAGACAGACATGTGTTTGCTATCTATGAGTTTAATATGGAAGGTTAGAGAACAGAGTAAGACAGACATGTGTCTGCTATCTATGAGTTTAATATGGAAGGTTAAGAGAACAGATTAAGACAGACATGTGTCTGCTATCTATGAGTTTAATATGGAAGGTTAGAGAACAGAGTAAGACAGACATGTGTCTGCTATCTATGAGTTTAATATGGAAGGTTAGAGAACAGATTAAGACAGACATGTGTCTGCTATCTATGAGTTTAATATGGAAGGTTAAGATAACAGAGTAAGACAGACATGTGTCTGCTATCTATGAGTTTAATATGGAAGGTTAAGATAACAGAGTAAGACAGACATGTGTCTGCTATCTATGAGTTTAATATGGAAGGTTAAGATAACAGAGTAAGACAGACATGTGTCTGCTATCTATGAGTTTAATATGGAAGGTTAAGAGAACAGATTAAGACAGACATGTGTCTGCTATCTATGAGTTTAATATGGAAGGTTAAGAGAACAGAGTAAGACAGACATGTGTCTGCTATCTATGAGTTTAATATGGAAGGTTAGAGAACAGAGTAAGACAGACATGTGTCTGCCATCTATGAGTTTAATATGGAAGGTTAAGATAACAGAGTAAGACAGACATGTGTCTGCTATCTATGAGTTTAATATGGAAGGTTAGAGAACAGAGTGAGACAGACATGTGTCTGCTATCTATGAGTTTAATATGGAAGGTTAAGAGAACAGAGTAAGACAGACATGTGTCTGCTATCTATGAGTTTAATATGGAAGGTTAGAGAACAGAGTGAGACAGACATGTGTCTGCTATCTATGAGTTTAATATGGAAGGTTAAGATAACACAGTAAGACAGACATGTGTCTGCTATCTATGAGTTTAATACGGAAGGTTAAGGGAACAGAGTAAGACAGACATGTGTCTGCTATCTATGAGTTTAATATGGAAGGTTAAGATAACAGAGTAAGACAGACATGTGTCTGCTATCTATGAGTTTAATATGGAAGGTTAGAGAACAGATTAAGACAGACATGTGTCTGCCATCTATGAGTTTAATATGGAAGGTTAAGATAACAGAGTAAGACAGACATGTGTCTGCTATCTACGAGTTTAATATGGAAGGTTAAGATAACAGAGTAAGACAGACATGTGTCTGCTATCTATGAGTTTAATATGGAAGGTTAAGATAACAGATTAAGACAGACATGTGTCTGCTATCTATGAGTTTAATATGGAAGGTTAGAGAACAGATTAAGACAGACATGTGTCTGCTATCTATGAGTTTAATATGGAAGGTTAGAGAACAGATTAAGACAGACATGTGTCTGCTATCTATGAGTTTAATATGGAAGGTTAGAGAACAGAGTAAGACAGACATGTGTCTGCTATCTATGAGTTTAATATGGAAGGTTAGAGAACAGAGTAAGACAGACATGTGTCTGCTATCTATGAGTTTAATATGGAAGGTTAAGAGAACAGAGTAAGACAGACATGTGTCTGCTATCTATGAGTTTAATATGGAAGGTTAAGGGAACAGAGTAAGACAGACATGTGTCTGCTATCTATGAGTTTAATATGGAAGGTTAAGAGAACAGATTAAGACAGACATGTGTCTGCTATCTATGAGTTTAATATGGAAGGTTAAGAGAACAGATTAAGACAGACATGTGTCTGCTATCTATGAGTTTAATATGGAAGGTTAGAGAACAGATTAAGACAGACATGTGTCTGCTATCTATGAGTTTAATATGGAAGGTTAGATAACAGAGTAAGACAGACATGTGTCTGCTATCTATGAGTTTAATATGGAAGGTTAGAGAACAGATTAAGACAGACATGTGTCTGCTATCTATGAGTTTAATATGGAAGGTTAAGATAACAGAGTAATACAGACATGTGTCTGCTATCTATGAGTTTAATATGGAAGGTTAGAGAACAGATTAAGACAGACATGTGTCTGCTATCTATGAGTTTAATATGGAAGGTTAAGATAACAGATTAAGACAGACATGTGTCTGCTATCTATGAGTTTAATATGGAAGGTTAAGAGAACAGAGTAAGACAGACATGTGTCTGCTATCTATGAGTTTAATATGGAAGGTTAAGATAACAGATTAAGACAGACATGTGTCTGCTATCTATGAGTTTAATATGGAAGGTTAAGATAACAGATTAAGACAGACATGTGTCTGCTATCTATGAGTTTAATATGGAAGGTTAGAGAACAGAGTAAGACAGACATGTGTCTGCTATCTATGAGTTTAATATGGAAGGTTAGAGAACAGATTAAGACAGACATGTGTCTGCTATCTATGAGTTTAATATGGAAGGTTAGAGAACAGAGTAAGACAGACATGTGTCTGCTATCTATGAGTTTAATATGGAAGGTTAAGAGAACAGAGTAAGACAGACATGTGTCTGCCATCTATGAGTTTAATATGGAAGGTTAAGATAACAGAGTAAGACAGACATGTGTCTGCTATCTATGAGTTTAATATGGAAGGTTAGAGAACAGATTAAGACAGACATGTGTCTGCTATCTATGAGTTTAATATGGAAGGTTAGAGAACAGAGTAAGACAGACATGTGTCTGCTATCTATGAGTTTAATATGGAAGGTTAAGAGAACAGAGTAAGACAGACATGTGTCTGCTATCTATGAGTTTAATATGGAAGGTTAAGAGAACAGATTAAGACAGACATGTGTCTGCCATCTATGAGTTTAATATGGAAGGTTAAGATAACAGAGTAAGACAGACATGTGTCTGCTATCTATGAGTTTAATATGGAAGGTTAGAGAACAGAGTAAGACAGACATGTGTCTGCTATCTATGAGTTTAATATGGAAGGTTAGAGAACAGAGTAAGACAGACATGTGTCTGCTATCTATGAGTTTAATATGGAAGGTTAAGAGAACAGAGTAAGACAGACATGTGTCTGCTATCTATGAGTTTAATATGGAAGGTTAAGATAACAGAGTAAGACAGACATGTGTCTGCTATCTATGAGTTTAATATGGAAGGTTAAGATAACAGAGTAAGACAGACATGTGTCTGCTATCTATGAGTTTAATATGGAAGGTTAGAGAACAGATTAAGACAGACATGTGTCTGCCATCTATGAGTTTAATATGGAAGGTTAAGATAACAGAGTAAGACAGACATGTGTCTGCTATCTACGAGTTTAATATGGAAGGTTAAGATAACAGAGTAAGACAGACATGTGTCTGCTATCTATGAGTTTAATATGGAAGGTTAAGATAACAGATTAAGACAGACATGTGTCTGCTATCTATGAGTTTAATATGGAAGGTTAGAGAACAGATTAAGACAGACATGTGTCTGCTATCTATGAGTTTAATATGGAAGGTTAGAGAACAGATTAAGACAGACATGTGTCTGCTATCTATGAGTTTAATATGGAAGGTTAGAGAACAGAGTAAGACAGACATGTGTCTGCTATCTATGAGTTTAATATGGAAGGTTAGAGAACAGAGTAAGACAGACATGTGTCTGCTATCTATGAGTTTAATATGGAAGGTTAAGAGAACAGAGTAAGACAGACATGTGTCTGCTATCTATGAGTTTAATATGGAAGGTTAAGGGAACAGAGTAAGACAGACATGTGTCTGCTATCTATGAGTTTAATATGGAAGGTTAAGAGAACAGATTAAGACAGACATGTGTCTGCTATCTATGAGTTTAATATGGAAGGTTAAGAGAACAGATTAAGACAGACATGTGTCTGCTATCTATGAGTTTAATATGGAAGGTTAGAGAACAGATTAAGACAGACATGTGTCTGCTATCTATGAGTTTAATATGGAAGGTTAGATAACAGAGTAAGACAGACATGTGTCTGCTATCTATGAGTTTAATATGGAAGGTTAGAGAACAGATTAAGACAGACATGTGTCTGCTATCTATGAGTTTAATATGGAAGGTTAAGATAACAGAGTAATACAGACATGTGTCTGCTATCTATGAGTTTAATATGGAAGGTTAGAGAACAGATTAAGACAGACATGTGTCTGCTATCTATGAGTTTAATATGGAAGGTTAAGATAACAGATTAAGACAGACATGTGTCTGCTATCTATGAGTTTAATATGGAAGGTTAAGAGAACAGAGTAAGACAGACATGTGTCTGCTATCTATGAGTTTAATATGGAAGGTTAAGATAACAGATTAAGACAGACATGTGTCTGCTATCTATGAGTTTAATATGGAAGGTTAAGATAACAGATTAAGACAGACATGTGTCTGCTATCTATGAGTTTAATATGGAAGGTTAGAGAACAGAGTAAGACAGACATGTGTCTGCTATCTATGAGTTTAATATGGAAGGTTAGAGAACAGAGTAAGACAGACATGTGTCTGCTATCTATGAGTTTAATATGGAAGGTTAAGAGAACAGAGTAAGACAGACATGTGTCTGCCATCTATGAGTTTAATATGGAAGGTTAAGATAACAGAGTAAGACAGACATGTGTCTGCTATCTATGAGTTTAATATGGAAGGTTAGAGAACAGATTAAGACAGACATGTGTCTGCTATCTATGAGTTTAATATGGAAGGTTAGAGAACAGAGTAAGACAGACATGTGTCTGCTATCTATGAGTTTAATATGGAAGGTTAAGAGAACAGAGTAAGACAGACATGTGTCTGCTATCTATGAGTTTAATATGGAAGGTTAAGAGAACAGATTAAGACAGACATGTGTCTGCCATCTATGAGTTTAATATGGAAGGTTAAGATAACAGAGTAAGACAGACATGTGTCTGCTATCTATGAGTTTAATATGGAAGGTTAGAGAACAGAGTAAGACAGACATGTGTCTGCTATCTATGAGTTTAATATGGAAGGTTAGAGAACAGAGTAAGACAGACATGTGTCTGCTATCTATGAGTTTAATATGGAAGGTTAAGAGAACAGAGTAAGACAGACATGTGTCTGTGTCACGGCCCCTTGGCCTGGCCTGCAGGGCCTATGCTGTGTGTATGGTGTACTGCCCTGTCTGTGTTTCTCCCACAGATCATGTGGGCGTCGGCCCACTTGAGACTTCTCATTAGGTGCATTAGGAGCACCTGATCAGTGCTCCTGAAACCCTATAAAAGAGGGCTTGCCAGCCATTCTCTTTGTCCCACTCCAGATGACAGCACCTTTCTGTTTGTTGCTCCTCACTGTTTGATTTGCACACTACAACACACCTTCACCATATTAACCACACATCCACACTGACACCACTGATCTTACTGACTTCCACATCTCATACATTCTGTAAGCATTATCCTTTATATTAAGTTATTATTAGTTCTCTTACAAATAAATTATTGTTATTTTGAACACTGCTCTGTGTCCTCCTCAATTTGTCATGGCCCAACGGGCCGGGTTATGACAGATTGGGGGCTCGCGGCCACTTAAAGCAACTCGGGTTGGCTGTGACTCTGCGAACAGGTAAAAGTACTTTCCTGTATTGTTTGAAGCCTACATTGGCAACTTTAGTCACAGCATTGTTGAGGAGGTGCATAGTGGTGTTTGAGTAACAATTGTTTTGAGTAACTAATTAACTAATTGAGTAACACTTTGTTTAAATTACAATTTGTTTTGTTTTGAATCATTTGAGTAACATTTTGTTTTGAAGGACAACTTGTTTTGAGTAATTTGAGGAGCAATTTGTTTAATTAACATTTTGTTTTGTTAACAATTTTGAGTAATTGATTTATCAGTTTGGTTAAATACAATTATTTAAATTTTGTTTTGTGCTGTCAATTAGTTGCCACTTATGGTGGTAATTAGGGCAGGTGTTGCAGGTGGGTCTAGACAATCTGAGGGGAGGTGTTCCCCACCCTTGTAGGTCAGCGGCGTTTCCCCATATGGGATCTGTTTGTTTGATTTTTGTTTGTGTTGTTTTGGGTTTAATAGATTGCTGTCCCACACAAGCTGGGATAGGGTGGTACCCCTGAGATGCCCAGTGTTGGCAGGGGAACTCGGGAGGCCCACTGAAGACTAGGGCAAGTTATGGTAGTTTGGTTTTTGGTTAGGCAGTTTAAGTAGGGGGAACACCGCTCCTGTAGGTGCACCTGTTCCACCTGTCCTAAATTGGCAAGGAGGGAACGTTTGTTCCAATTTGGAATTTTGTTTTCTATTTAAAAAAAAAACAAATTAATTAAAAAAAAAAAACTACTTTGTAGATTGGTGTTTAAAAAAAAAAAAAAACTTGTTACTTGTTTTTGCCTTGAAAAATGGCTACTGCTGAAGAGTTTATTGAGAATCCATGTGAGGAAACTCTAGGTAGTTTGTGTAAGGACCAGCTGCTTAGAGTGGCGGATTATTACAAAATTGATATCCAGGACAGAAGGATAAAGGACACTAAAATAAGATCACTTTTGGTAGCCAATTTGATAGCTACGGGGATTCTAGAGGAGTCCTCTGAGGTGGTCTATCCTATCCAGCCTATCCTACCCACTGGCCAGCTTCTCACATTTGAGCAACAAAAGGAGTTGATTATCCTGCAGACAGAGCAGCAGAGGCTGAAGTCACAGTCACAGTCAGAGGTACTGCGGCTGCGGGTAGAGCAGTCTAGGATTGAGGTGGAAAAAAGCAAACTTGAGTTAATAAAAGAAGGTAAACTCTCAGCTGATCAGGCTGGGGTGTCCAGTAGTAGGGCAACGGCCTTGGGTTCTCAAGACCGTGAGTTTGACATTTTCGGCAATTTGCGCCTTGTGCCCAAATTTAATGAAAAAGACCCAGAGACTTTCTTTTCCATGTTTGAGCGAGTAGCCGATGTTCGTCATTGGCCAGAGTCTGCCCGCACGTTAATGCTCCAATGTGTATTAACAGGCAGGGCGCAGGAGGCCTATTCCTGTCTTAGCCCTGCGGACAGTCAAAGTTATTCCAAGGTTAAGTCAGCGGTGCTAAAGGCGTTCGAACTCGTTCCAGAAGCCTACCGCAAGCGTTTCCGCACATGGCGGAAAACTGACAACAAGACTCATCTAGAGTTTGCACGTGACTTGTCATGCTATTTTGCTCGCTGGTGTGCCGCACTAGATGTGGGGGATTACGATGGGTTGTGTAACCTGATAGTCCTTGAGCAGTTTAAGAACACCTTGCCTGAGCACATTGCCAACCACATCAGTGACCGGAGAGTTGAAACTGCTGCCGAAGCGGCTGCTTTGGCAGATGAGTATGTGCTGACGCACAAGCGCTCTAATGGAGATCGGCGCTCCTTTGGCCAGCCTCGTGCTGGTAATGATGGTGGTGAGGGCGCACGTGGCAAAAATGGCTCTCCTGGTGGTTCAGGCATGGCGGTGTTGGAGGTGAAACCTGAGCATGGCACACGTGAGGAGAAAATATGCAACTTCTGTCACAAGAAGGGGCACTGGAAAATTGATTGTTACGCTCTAAAAGCGAAGACGTCAAAGTCTACCTCTTTCCCTGCAAAAGGTGCGGCTATGGCTGTGCCTGCATCAAGCATGGGGGAGGTACAGGTCAGGGAAGTCAATGGGTCATGTCAAATTCTTGAGGTTGATGCATCCTATAGGCCGTTTGTCAGTGAGGGCTTTGTGTCACTGGTAGGAAGCAATGTCAAGGTGCCAGTAACAATATTGCGTGACACAGCAGCTTTTGACACGTTTATTGAAGCATCAGTGTTGCCATTTAATGCAGAAAGTGCTACAGAGTCCTCTATTCCTGTTTTGGGGATGGGTTTAACTGTCCTCCATGTGCCTGTTCACAACGTCATGCTATACTCCGATTTCTTCCAGGGTCTGACAGGCGTGGCAGTGCGTCCCGCTTTACCTGTGGCAGGGGTCAATGTCATCCTGGGTAATGGTTTGGCTGGGGCACGTGTGTGGGCGGATGTACCACCACCTTTAATAGTCGATTCAGTGCCATTGGTAAGAATTCAACCTGATGAAAATGAAACTGAGTTTCCTGAAGTGTTCACAGCATGTGCAGTGACACGTGCTATGGCGCGTGCACAGTCTGATGCAAATGCAAGTACCATAGGAAAAAACAAAAATGTACTTTCAGGACCAATGTTTTCCTTAGCTGACTTTCCTTTGTCAGTCTCACAGGATGACCTGAGGGTGGAGCAGCAGGCTGATCTCTCACTCAAATGTCTGCTGGATCAGGTGGTTACTGATGCGGAGATAGAGAGCAGCGCCCGTGGCTACTTCCTTCAGGATGGGTTGCTGGTAAGGAAGTGGGTCCCACATGGCGAGGGTTTTGTGGGTGATCCCATTCTCCAAATTGTGTTGCCAGCTAACTTTCGTGAGTCTGTCTTGAAATTGGCACATGAGGGGTCAGGGCATCTTGGTGTCCGGAAAACTTATGATCGGGTGCTGAGGCATTTTTACTGGCCGCGTTTGAAGCGAGATGTGGCGGCGCATCTCAAGACTTGCCACACATGCCAGTTAACAAGTAAACCAAATCAGATCCTCAAACCTGCTCCTCTGTTGCCAATTCCAGCTATCAGTAAACCCTTTGAACATTTGATCATTGACTGTGTGGGCCCACTTCCTCGCTCGAAATCTGGTGCAGTATATCTTCTCACTGTAATGTGTCAAACTACTCGTTACCCTGCAGCATATCCATTACGCACTATTACAGCGAGGTCAGTTGTGAAGGCCTTGTCACAGTTCATTTCTATTTTCGGCATTCCCAAGGTCATCCAGAGTGACAGGGGAAGCAACTTCACCTCTCACCTCTTCTCACAGGTACTGAAGCAGCTTAATGTCAAGCACAACCTGGCCTCTGCTTATCATGCGCAGAGTCAAGGTGCATTGGAGCGGTTCCATCAGACATTGAAGTCATTGCTGCGTGCCTATTGCACACAAATGGAGGGGGATTGGGAGGAAGGTTTGCCTTGGTTGATGCTTGCAGCCAGGGAGGTTACACAGGAGAGCACTGGGTTTAGCCCAAATGACTTGGTTTTTGGCCACACTGTACGGGGGCCTTTAGCCATTTTGAGTGACCAGTGGAAAGGTGTTGAAGCTCCTCGTAACCTGCTAGACTATGTCAATGGTTTCCGGCGTCGACTTTATGCAGCTGCAGAGCTAGCTAGAGAAAAGTTAGAGTGTGCCCAAAGTAAGATGAAGAAACTTTATGACAGGCGCACAGAGCTGAGGGTTTTCAGCCCTGGCGATCGTGTGTTGGCATTGTTGCCAATCATAGGCTCGCCATTCCAAGCCAAATTTTCAGGTCCTTATACTGTAGTCAAGAAAATTTCTGACTTGAACTATACGATTTCCACTCCTCTGCGGAGGAAATCCACTCAACTGTGCCATGTTAACTTGTTAAAGCCGTATCATGATCGTGCGTCCGCTTCGCCTGATGCTCAGTCGAAGGTGGATGGTGTTCATGCTGCGTGCTTAGCAAGTAGAGCGTCGGTGATCACTTCTCCTCATTCGGTTGCGGATGAGGAAGAAGACGGTTTGCCTGCTGTTGACCCAGCATTGTTACAAGGTCGGTTAAGAAACTCTGAGACACTCGGTAATCTGGATGCTTTGTTACATCATTTGCCAGGGAGAGAGAGAGCAGATTTGACTGAGGTTATCCGGGCTTTCCCATGCCTGTTCAATGATACCCCTGGTCAAACTCACCTGATCGAGCATGACATTGAGGTCGAGGGTGCTCTCCCTATCCGGCAAAGGTTTTACAGAGTAAATGTTGAGAAACGAAAGCATCAAGATGCTGAGATCACTTACATGTTGGAAAACGGTATAGCTGAGCCGTCTGCGTCGAGCTGGGCGTCGCCCTGTCTCCTTGTTCCGAAATCTGACAACACTTTCAGATTTTGCACAGATTTTCGAAAAGTAAATGCTGTTACTAAACCAGATTCATTCCCTCTTCCTCGTATGGAGGATTGTGTAGACGAAATTGGTCATGCCAAGTTTGTAAGCAAATTTGATCTACTGAAGGGATATTGGCAAGTGCCTTTGTCCAAACGGGCACAGGAAATTTCTGCCTTTATCACTCCAAAGGGTCTGTTTTCCTACAAAGTAATGCCATTTGGGTTGCGGAACGCACCTGCGACATTTCAGCGACTCATGACCTATGTGCTGGGAGATCTTGAGGGTTGTACAGTATACCTCGATGACGTTGTTGTGTTTTCGGACTCATGGTCTCAACATGTGGAACGCATTCATGCTCTGTTCAGGCGCCTGGCCGAGGCTGGTCTCACTGTGAACCTGGCAAAGTGTGAATTTGCTAAGGCCACAGTGACCTACCTTGGTCGAGTGGTTGGACAGGGTCAGGTTCGACCAGTTGGGGCAAAAGTGAGTGCAGTTGCACAGTACCCAGCTCCAACCACCAAAAAAGAGTTACTGCGATTTCTTGGTCTAGTAGGTTATTACAGATGTTTCTGTCGTAATTTCTCTACTGTTGTGGCTTCCCTAACTAATCTGTTAAAGTCCAGTGTTGAATACATTTGGTCTGAAGAATGTCAAAAAGCATTTGAATCCATCAAGGGTCTGTTATGTTCTGCTCCTGTTCTTGCAGCACCTCGTTTTGACCGTCCATTCACTCTACAGGTGGATGCCAGTCACGTGGGTACTGGTGGGGTTTTATTACAGACAGACGACTTGGGAATCGACAAACCTGTGAGCTTTTTCTCAAGAAAGTTTAACTCCTACCAGTTGAATTATTCCACTATAGAAAAGGAGGCTTTGGCTCTAATATGGGCATTGAAACATTTTGATGTCTATGTAGTGTCTGGGGCTGCGCCTGTGGTGGTCTACACTGACCATAACCCACTAACCTTTCTAAATTCACTGCAGTGTCCCAATCAGAGATTAATTCGCTGGTCCCTAATGTTGCAGTCTTATTGGCTGGAAATCAGATACATTAAGGGGGTAGAAAATGTTGTGGCAGATGCCCTTTCCAGAGTGCCTTAAAATGGAGGCAAAAATGTAACTTGTGTTTTTCTTGTCCCATCTTCTGGTCCTCCTTTTCTGTCTGCTCCTGCCTCCTGCTCCTCTCCTCTTAGATGCTCCAGGAATCCATGGTAAATCTTGGTTGCTGAGGGGGGGAAGCGGTTGTGCTGGTTGTGGACAGGAATGGTTGGAACGGAAATAGTTTGGAGGCAAATTGGGTTTAAATTCACTTTAAATTTTTCATTATTGTTATATAGTAAAAAAAAAAAGGTTTTTCTTGATTGATTTGATTTAATTTGTTATTAAGTTAAGGTTTACACCAACTCGGTCCCTTATGGTCCCTCATTTTGAAGGGGGAGGGTGTCACGGCCCCTTGGCCTGGCCTGCAGGGCCTATGCTGTGTGTATGGTGTACTGCCCTGTCTGTGTTTCTCCCACAGATCATGTGGGCGTCGGCCCACTTGAGACTTCTCATTAGGTGCATTAGGAGCACCTGATCAGTGCTCCTGAAACCCTATAAAAGAGGGCTTGCCAGCCATTCTCTTTGTCCCACTCCAGATGACAGCACCTTTCTGTTTGTTGCTCCTCACTGTTTGATTTGCACACTACAACACACCTTCACCATATTAACCACACATCCACACTGACACCACTGATCTTACTGACTTCCACATCTCATACATTCTGTAAGCATTATCCTTTATATTAAGTTATTATTAGTTCTCTTACAAATAAATTATTGTTATTTTGAACACTGCTCTGTGTCCTCCTCAATTTGTCATGGCCCAACGGGCCGGGTTATGACAGTCTGCTATCTATGAGTTTAATATGGAAGGTTAAGATAACAGAGTAAGACAGACATGTGTCTGCTATCTATGAGTTTAATATGGAAGGTTAAGAGAACAGATTAAGACAGACATGTGTCTGCTATCTATGAGTTTAATATGGAAGGTTAGAGAACAGATTAAGACAGACATGTGTCTGCTATCTATGAGTTTAATATGGAAGGTTTAGAGAACAGATTAAGACAGACATGTGTCTGCTATCTATGAGTTTAATATGGAAGGTTAGAGAACAGATTAAGACAGACATGTGTCTGCTATCTATGAGTTTAATATGGAAGGTTAAGAGAACAGAGTGAGACAGACATGTGTCTGCTATCTATGAGTTTAATATGGAAGGTTAGAGAACAGATTAAGACAGACATGTGTCTGCTATCTATGAGTTTAATATGGAAGGTTAGAGAACAGAGTAAGACAGACATGTGTCTGCTATCTATGAGTTTAATATGGAAGGTTAGAGAACAGAGTAAGACAGACATGTGTCTGCTATCTATGAGTTTAATATGGAAGGTTAAGATAACAGAGTAAGACAGACATGTGTCTGCTATCTATGAGTTTAATATGGAAGGTTAAGATAACAGAGTAAGACAGACATGTGTCTGCTATCTATGAGTTTAATATGGAAGGTTAAGATAACAGAGTAAGACAGACATGTGTCTGCTATCTATGAGTTTAATATGGAAGGTTAGAGAACAGATTAAGACAGACATGTGTCTGCTATCTATGAGTTTAATATGGAAGGTTAAGGGAACAGAGTAAGACAGACATGTGTCTGCTATCTATGAGTTTAATATGGAAGGTTAGAGAACAGATTAAGACAGACATGTGTCTGCTATCTATGAGTTTAATATGGAAGGTTAGAGAACAGATTAAGACAGACATGTGTCTGCTATCTATGAGTTTAATATGGAAGGTTAAGAGAACAGAGTAAGACAGACATGTGTCTGCTATCTATGAGTTTAATATGGAAGGTTAAGATAACAGAGTAAGACAGACATGTGTCTGCTATCTATGAGTTTAATATGGAAGGTTAAGATAACAGAGTAAGACAGACATGTGTCTGCTATCTATGAGTTTAATATGGAAGGTTAGAGAACAGAGTAAGACAGACATGTGTCTGCTATCTATGAGTTTAATATGGAAGGTTAAGAGAACAGATTAAGACAGACATGTGTCTGCTATCTATGAGTTTAATATGGAAGGTTAGAGAACAGAGTAAGACAGACATGTGTCTGCTATCTATGAGTTTAATATGGAAGGTTAAGAGAACAGATTAAGACAGACATGTGTCTGCTATCTATGAGTTTAATATGGAAGGTTAGAGAACAGAGTAAGACAGACATGTGTCTGCTATCTATGAGTTTAATATGGAAGGTTAAGATAACAGATTAAGACAGACATGTGTCTGCTATCTATGAGTTTAATATGGAAGGTTAGAGAACAGATTAAGACAGACATGTGTCTGCTATCTATGAGTTTAATATGGAAGGTTAAGATAACAGAGTAAGACAGACATGTGTCTGCTATCTATGAGTTTAATATGGAAGGTTAAGATAACAGAGTAAGACAGACATGTGTCTGCTATCTATGAGTTTAATATGGAAGGTTAAGATAACAGAGTAAGACAGACATGTGTCTGCTATCTATGAGTTTAATATGGAAGGTTAAGAGAACAGATTAAGACAGACATGTGTCTGCTATCTATGAGTTTAATATGGAAGGTTAAGAGAACAGAGTAAGACAGACATGTGTCTGCTATCTATGAGTTTAATATGGAAGGTTAGAGAACAGAGTAAGACAGACATGTGTCTGCCATCTATGAGTTTAATATGGAAGGTTAAGATAACAGAGTAAGACAGACATGTGTCTGCTATCTATGAGTTTAATATGGAAGGTTAGAGAACAGAGTGAGACAGACATGTGTCTGCTATCTATGAGTTGAATATGGAAGGTTAAGATAACAGAGTAAGACAGACATGTGTCTGCTATCTATGAGTTTAATATGGAAGGTTAAGGGAACAGAGTAAGACAGACATGTGTCTGCTATCTATGAGTTTAATATGGAAGGTTAAGATAACAGAGTAAGACAGACATGTGTCTGCTATCTATGAGTTTAATATGGAAGGTTAAGATAACAGAGTAAGACAGACATGTGTCTGCTATCTATGAGTTTAATTATGGAAGGTTAAGATAACAGAGTAAGACAGACATGTGTCTGCTATCTATGAGTTTAATATGGAAGGTTAAGATAACAGATTAAGACAGACATGTGTCTGCTATCTATGAGTTTAATATGGAAGGTTAGAGAACAGATTAAGACAGACATGTGTCTGCTATCTATGAGTTTAATATGGAAGGTTAGAGAACAGATTAAGACAGACATGTGTCTGCTATCTATGAGTTTAATATGGAAGGTTAGATAACAGAGTAAGACAGACATGTGTCTGCTATCTATGAGTTTAATATGGAAGGTTAAGAGAACAGAGTAAGACAGACATGTGTCTGCCATCTATGAGTTTAATATGGAAGGTTAGAGAACAGAGTAAGACAGACATGTGTCTGCTATCTATGAGTTTAATATGGAAGGTTAGAGAACAGAGTAAGACAGACATGTGTCTGCTATCTATGAGTTTAATATGGAAGGTTAGAGAACAGAGTAAGACAGACATGTGTCTGCTATCTATGAGTTTAATATGGAAGGTTAAGAGAACAGAGTAAGACAGACATGTGTCTGCTATCTATGAGTTTAATATGGAAGGTTAAGGGAAAAGAGTAAGACAGACATGTGTCTGCTATCTATGAGTTTAATATGGAAGGTTAGATAACAGAGTAAGACAGACATGTGTCTGCTATCTATGAGTTTAATATGGAAGGTTAAGAGAACAGAGTAAGACAGACATGTGTCTGCTATCTATGAGTTTAATATGGAAGGTTAAGGGAACAGAGTAAGACAGACATGTGTCTGCTATCTATGAGTTTAATATGGAAGGTTAGAGAACAGATTAAGACAGACATGTGTCTGCTATCTATGAGTTTAATATGGAAGGTTAGAGAACAGATTAAGACAGACATGTGTCTGCTATCTATGAGTTTAATATGGAAGGTTAAGATAACAGAGTAAGACAGACATGTGTCTGCTATCTATGAGTTTAATATGGAAGGTTAAGAGAACAGAGTGAGACAGACATGTGTCTGCTATCTATGAGTTTAATATGGAAGGTTAGAGAACAGATTAAGACAGACATGTGTCTGCTATCTATGAGTTTAATATGGAAGGTTAGAGAACAGAGTAAGACAGACATGTGTCTGCTATCTATGAGTTTAATATGGAAGGTTAGAGAACAGAGTAAGACAGACATGTGTCTGCTATCTATGAGTTTAATATGGAAGGTTAAGATAACAGAGTAAGACAGACATGTGTCTGCTATCTATGAGTTTAATATGGAAGGTTAAGATAACAGAGTAAGACAGACATGTGTCTGCTATCTATGAGTTTAATATGGAAGGTTAGAGAACAGAGTAAGACAGACATGTGTCTGCTATCTATGAGTTTAATATGGAAGGTTAGAGAACAGATTAAGACAGACATGTGTCTGCTATCTATGAGTTTAATATGGAAGGTTAAGGGAACAGAGTAAGACAGACATGTGTCTGCTATCTATGAGTTTAATATGGAAGGTTATAGAACAGATTAAGACAGACATGTGTCTGCCATCTATGAGTTTAATATGGAAGGTTAGAGAACAGATTAAGACAGACATGTGTCTGCTATCTATGAGTTTAATATGGAAGGTTAGAGAACAGATTAAGACAGACATGTGTCTGCTATCTATGAGTTTAATATGGAAGGTTAAGAGAACAGAGTAAGACAGACATGTGTCTGCTATCTATGAGTTGAATATGGAAGGTTAAGATAACAGAGTAAGACAGACATGTGTCTGCTATCTATGAGTTTAATATGGAAGGTTAAGATAACAGAGTAAGACAGACATGTGTCTGCTATCTATGAGTTTAATATGGAAGGTTAGAGAACAGAGTAAGACAGACATGTGTCTGCTATCTATGAGTTTAATATGGAAGGTTAAGAGAACAGATTAAGACAGACATGTGTCTGCTATCTATGAGTTTAATATGGAAGGTTAGAGAACAGAGTAAGACAGACATGTGTCTGCTATCTATGAGTTTAATATGGAAGGTTAAGAGAACAGATTAAGACAGACATGTGTCTGCTATCTATGAGTTTAATATGGAAGGTTAGAGAACAGAGTAAGACAGACATGTGTCTGCTATCTATGAGTTTAATATGGAAGGTTAGAGAACAGATTAAGACAGACATGTGTCTGCTATCTATGAGTTTAATATGGAAGGTTAAGATAACAGAGTAAGACAGACATGTGTCTGCTATCTATGAGTTTAATATGGAAGGTTAAGATAACAGAGTGTGATGACCCATCCTGTTTGTGTCTGTTTGTCATCCTGTTTAATGCTGTTCTCTGTTCATGTGCAGGAGGAGGGGACCAGCCTGCGGGGGGTGTGCCTAGATGAGGAGGCACACCTGACTCCAATTGGGCTCAGCCTATTTAAGCAGGATGGTCAAGGCCATTTCCCTCTCTCTCCTGCCTAGGGAACAATGTTTGTTCTGTGGCTCCTTTTAGTTCGTTTTTGACCGGAGTTGCTGCACTTGCACATACACTACACTTTCACACATCCACACATGCAATACACTACTGATCCAACTGATGACTCACACCCCACTTCCCCTGTTAAGTATAATTTAATTGACTAAGTTAAAATAAATACTTGTTTTTGACATTTACTCCTGTGTGTTGTCTCCCATTTTTGTCATGGTTAAGTCCGTTCATGACAAGATGGGGGCTCGCCACTCTAGTCTAGTTTGTTGGTAGATTTGGTTGTTACCTCCTATTGGAGTTTTTCTAACAAGTGTTTTGATGAACTTAGGCTTTGTTTGATTGTTCTTAAGTGGAACAAAGTGTTTGGGGGACAAACATGGGAATTGGTATTTTGTTTGGGGGGGAGGGAGAGAGCATTAGGAACTTTTCGTTTTTTTTGTGTTATCTGTGCAGGTTTTTGAGTTTTTAAAGTGCTTTAGTCCTTGGGGTTCCAACTCCCGGATAGCTTTTTAACAGTGGGTCTCCATATGGGACTCACTGTTTTTTGTTTCTGGGTTTAGACTGTGTTCCACAAAAGCTGGAATGCGGTGGTACCACTGAGCGGCCCTTGTTGGAGGGGGGGACTCGGGAGGGCCACTGAAGTCTAGGGTTGAGACAGTCAGTCAGTTTTTGGTAGGCAGTTTAGGTAGGTGAGTTGGGCTCTGGGGTCTATTGCTACTTTTGGTTAAAGCCTTTGCACAGTTTTTTTGTTTTTTTTGGAGAAAAAAAAATGAGTTCTGTAGTTGAAGAATTTGTTCAGGCTCCATCTATGGAGCTGCTGGATAGATGCAAAAAAGAGCAGCTGTTAAAACTAGCAGAACACTACGGCATTGTTGTTTGTGCCAAACAGTCAAAGGTTAGGGTAAAGATAGTTCTGATCAACGGTTTGGTGGGAAAGCAAGTGTTACCAGAGGAGGAGGAGGTCCCATCCGAGGATGAGAATCCAACTGAATTGAGGTCTGGTAAAACTTTTTCTTTTTCTTCAGGTCAATTAACCTTTGAGCAACAAAAGGAATTGCTTCAAATTAAACTTGAACATGAGGAAAAGATTGAAGGGATGAAGCAAAGAACTGAATTGAAAAAGTTGGAACTGGAGCAAGACAAGTTTAAATTGAGTGTTCATGAAGCCAATCAGTTTAATGTTGGTGCTAACCTGAAATTACTTCCCAAGTTTTCAGAAAAAGATCCAGATTTGTTCTTTTCCCTGTTTGAACGTGTGGCAGACGCCAGGGATTGGTCTGATGCTGAGCGTACTCTACTCCTTCAATGTGTCCTCACAGGTAAGGCCCAGGAGGCCTATGCTTCTTTATCGGTGATGGATAGTCAAATATATGAGGTTGTTAAAGGAGCAGTGTTACGGGCATACGAGTTGGTAGCCGAAGCCTACAGACAACGTTTTAGGGATTGGAGGAAAGAGGAAAGTCAAACATATGTGGAATTTGGGAGAGAAATGTTAGTCCAGTTTAACAGATGGTGCGTAGCATCAGAGGTTAAAACCTTTAATGGGCTTTGTGAGTTGGTTACTCTGGAACAATTCAAAAAATGTGTGCCAGTTAATATTGCTACGTATATAACTGAGAGGAAGGTGAAAACCCCCCAGGAAGCAGCCGTGTTGGCTGACGAATACTGTTTAACACACAAAAGTGCAGTTGGTGACTGTCTGCCTCAGTCTGGTGGTTCAGTTCGTACAGGAAAGTGGTTTTGGGGGCAGGGGGATTCAAGTCCTTCCAAGTCTGAACATGGTTCCGGAAAACAGGACGATCCTAATGTTTGTCATTTTTGCCATAAAAGTGGACATTGGAAAGCAAATTGTTTGGCTCTTAAAGCTAAAGAGAAGATGTTAAGTGGTGCACCAATCAAACCGTCCGCGTTGGCTGCACCGGCAGTTCATTCACCACAGCTAATGGGTAACATGGAAGGTGTTTCTGATATCATGTGTTCCACTGGGGGTGACCCTATGGCGGAGTACACAGCATTCCTTTCAGAGGGTTTTGTATCACTGCCTGGTGGAAGGGCAGTTAAAGTTAACATCTTGAGAGATACGGGTGCATTACATACTTATGTCCGTCACGACTTAATTCCATTCTCCTCCATTTCAGACACAGGCGATTTTGTTTTAATGCGAGGTATGGGTATGCAGGTAATTCCAGTACCCCTACATAGAATGAGCATTGTCTGTGGGTTGGTCAGTGGGGAGGTGGTGGTGGGAGTGCGCCCTGAGTTACCAGTGGAAGGGGTGGATATAGTCCTTGGAAATGATTTGGCTGGGGATAAAGTGTGGGCTGGCGCTAAATCTCCAAATGTGGTTACCCAGCTCCCATTACGGTCTTACACAAGTACCCGACCGGGGAAATCTGTGGTTTTGCCGATGGTGGGTTCTCCTGTTCAGGCGTGCTTTACTGGTCCACTGACAGTGAAAAAGCAAGTCTCTGAGCGGGACTATTTGATTGTGATGCCTAGAGGAAAGTCTAGGTTGTGTCATGTGAATCTGTTGAAACCATACTGTGCTCGGGTGTCGGTGTCTCAAAACTCCAGTGACGTCCCTTGCGTTGAGCCTTCATTGTGCGTAGGCACGGTTGGGTTTTCTTCAGTGGGGGAGGTTCAGGGAGGGGGAGATTGGCCGGCCGATGAGGCTGGGTTACAAGTACACCTGAACAACTCTGAAGCATTGGAAGCTTTACCCAAAGTACTTGGACACTTGGATGAGACAAAAAGGAATGAGTTGGTCTCTATGGTTACTAGCTATCCTTTACTATTTTCAGACACACGATCACAGACACCTTTGATAGGGCACGATATTGAAATTGGAGATGCAAAGCCAATTAAGCAGCGATTTTATCGTGTTTCTCCTGAAAAAAGAGCTCATCTGGATAAGGAGGTAGATGCCAGTTATGGGGGTGCAGTCTTGTTACAAGCTGATAACATGGTCGAGAAACCACTAGGTTTCTTGTCTAAAAAGTTAAATGCCTATCACCCATACCCTTTGGACATCCGGCGTATAAAAGGCCATGAAAATGTAATGGCTGACGCCCTATCGTGTGCATTCTAGGTTAGTGGTCGGATCTATTTACAGATGAACTGTATATATTTGTTGGTTCCTGTATATCACTTTACTGTCACTCACCCCTCTTAAAAATGATACTGCAGGTATCATGGTTGCAGAGGTGGTGATTGGAAGGATGGGTCAGGTATCTATGTTTGATGGGTAACTGTAAAGTTAAAAGTTACGGAGTACCTGTTTGGTCTCCGCTCTTATGGGGGGGGATGTGATGACCCATCCTGTTTGTGTCTGTTTGTCATCCTGTTTAATGCTGTTCTCTGTTCATGTGCAGGAGGAGGGGACCAGCCTGCGGGGGGTGTGCCTAGATGAGGAGGCACACCTGACTCCAATTGGGCTCAGCCTATTTAAGCAGGATGGTCAAGGCCATTTCCCTCTCTCTCCTGCCTAGGGAACAATGTTTGTTCTGTGGCTCCTTTTAGTTAGTTTTTGACCGGAGTTGCTGCACTTGCACATACACTACACTTTCACACATCCACACATGCAATACACTACTGATCCAACTGATGACTCACACCCCACTTCCCCTGTTAAGTATAATTTAATTGACTAAGTTAAAATAAATACTTGTTTTTGACATTTACTCCTGTGTGTTGTCTCCCATTTTTGTCATGGTTAAGTCCGTTCATGACACAGAGTAAGACAGACATGTGTCTGCTATCTATGAGTTTAATATGGAAGGTTAAGATAACAGAGTAAGACAGACATGTGTCTGCTATCTATGAGTTTAATATGGAAGGTTAAGAGAACAGAGTAAGACAGACATGTGTCTGCTATCTATGAGTTTAATATGGAAGGTTAAGAGAACAGAGTAAGACAGACATGTGTCTGCTATCTATGAGTTTAATATGGAAGGTTAAGAGAACAGAGTAAGACAGACATGTGTCTGCTATCTATGAGTTTAATATGGAAGGTTAAGATAACAGAGTAAGACAGACATGTGTCTGCTATCTATGAGTTTAATATGGAAGGTTAAGAGAACAGAGTAAGACAGACATGTGTCTGCTATCTATGAGTTTAATATGGAAGGTTAAGAGAACAGAGTAAGACAGACATGTGTCTGCTATCTATGAGTTTAATATGGAAGGTTAAGAGAACAGAGTAAGACAGACATGTGTCTGCTATCTATGAGTTTAATATGGAAGGTTAGAGAACAGAGTAAGACAGACATCTGCTATCTATGAGTTTAATATGGAAGGTTAAGAGAACAGAGTAAGACAGACATGTGTCTGCTATCTATGAGTTTAATATGGAAGGTTAAGATAACAGATTAAGACAGACATGTGTCTGCTATCTATGAGTTTAATATGGAAGGTTAAGGGAACAGAGTAAGACAGACATGTGTCTGCTATCTATGAGTTTAATATGGAAGGTTAAGATAACAGAGTAAGACAGACATGTGTCTGCTATCTATGAGTTTAATATGGAAGGTTAAGATAACAGATTAAGACAGACATGTGTCTGCTATCTATGAGTTTAATATGGAAGGTTAGAGAACAGATTAAGACAGACATGTGTCTGCTATCTATGAGTTTAATATGGAAGGTTAGAGAACAGATTAAGACAGACATGTGTCTGCTATCTATGAGTTTAATATGGAAGGTTAGAGAACAGAGTAAGACAGACATGTGTCTGCCATCTATGAGTTTAATATGGAAGGTTAGAGAACAGAGTAAGACAGACATGTGTCTGCCATCTATGAGTTTAATATGGAAGGTTAGAGAACAGAGTAAGACAGACATGTGTCTGCTATCTATGAGTTTAATATGGAAGGTTAGAGAACAGAGTAAGACAGACATGTGTCTGCTATCTATGAGTTTAATATGGAAGGTTAGATAACAGAGTAAGACAGACATGTGTCTGCTATCTATGAGTTTAATATGGAAGGTTAGAGAACAGATTAAGACAGACATGTGTCTGCTATCTATGAGTTTAATATGGAAGGTTAAGATAACAGATTAAGACAGACATGTGTCTGCTATCTATGAGTTTAATATGGAAGGTTAAGAGAACAGAGTAAGACAGACATGTGTCTGCTATCTATGAGTTTAATATGGAAGGTTAAGATAACAGATTAAGACAGACATGTGTCTGCTATCTATGAGTTTAATATGGAAGGTTAGAGAACAGAGTAAGACAGACATGTGTCTGCTATCTATGAGTTTACTATGGAAGGTTAAGAGAACAGAGTGAGACAGGCATGTGTCTGCTATCTATGAGTTTAATATGGAAGGTTAGAGAACAGATTAAGACAGACATGTGTCTGCTATCTATGAGTTTAATATGGAAGGTTAAGATAACAGAGTAAGACAGACATGTGTCTGCTATCTATGAGTTTAATATGGAAGGTTAGAGAACAGATTAAGACAGACATGTGTCTGCTATCTATGAGTTTAATATGGAAGGTTAAGAGAACAGAGTAAGACAGACATGTGTCTGCTATCTATGAGTTTAATATGGAAGGTTAGAGAACAGAGTAAGACAGGCATGTGTCTGCTATCTATGAGTTTAATATGGAAGGTTAGAGAACAGATTAAGACAGACATGTGTCTGCTATCTATGAGTTTAATATGGAAGGTTATAGAACAGATTAAGACAGACATGTGTCTGCTATCTATGAGTTTAATATGGAAGGTTAGAGAACAGATTAAGACAGACATGTGTCTGCTATCTATGAGTTTAATATGGAAGGTTAGAGAACAGATTAAGACAGACATGTGTCTGCTATCTATGAGTTTAATATGGAAGGTTAGAGAACAGATTAAGACAGACATGTGTCTGCTATCTATGAGTTTAATATGGAAGGTTAGAGAACAGATTAAGACAGACATGTGTCTGCTATCTATGAGTTTAATATGGAAGGTTAGAGAACAGATTAAGACAGACATGTGTCTGCTATCTATGAGTTTAATATGGAAGGTTAGAGAACAGAGTAAGACAGACATGTGTCTGCCATCTATGAGTTTAATATGGAAGGTTAGAGAACAGAGTAAGACAGACATGTGTCTGCCATCTATGAGTTTAATATGGAAGGTTAAGATAACAGAGTAAGACAGACATGTGTCTGCTATCTATGAGTTTAATATGGAAGGTTAAGAGAACAGATTAAGACAGACATGTGTCTGCTATCTATGAGTTTAATATGGAAGGTTAAGATAACAGAGTGAGACAGACATGTGTCTGCTATCTATGAGTTTAATATGGAAGGTTAAGAGAACAGATTAAGACAGACATGTGTCTGCTATCTATGAGTTTAATATGGAAGGTTAAGAGAACAGAGTGAGACAGACATGTGTCTGCTATCTATGAGTTTAATATGGAAGGTTAAGAGAACAGATTAAGACAGACATGTGTCTGCTATCTATGAGTTTAATATGGAAGGTTAAGAGAACAGATTAAGACAGACATGTGTCTGCTATCTATGAGTTTAATATGGAAGGTTAAGAGAACAGAGTAAGACAGACATGTGTCTGCTATCTATGAGTTTAATATGGAAGGTTAAGAGAACAGAGTGAGACAGACATGTGTCTGCTATCTATGAGTTTAATATGGAAGGTTAAGATAACAGAGTAAGACAGACATGTGTCTGCTATCTATGAGTTTAATATGGAAGGTTAAGATAACAGATTAAGACAGACATGTGTCTGCTATCTATGAGTTTAATATGGAAGGTTAAGAGAACAGATTAAGACAGACATGTGTCTGCTATCTATGAGTTTAATATGGAAGGTTAAGAGAACAGAGTAAGACAGACATGTGTCTGCTATCTATGAGTTTAATATGGAAGGTTAAGAGAACAGAGTGAGACAGACATGTGTCTGCTATCTATGAGTTTAATATGGAAGGTTAAGAGAACAGAGTAAGACAGACATGTGTCTGCTATCTATGAGTTTAATATGGAAGGTTAAGATAACAGATTAAGACAGACATGTGTCTGCTATCTATGAGTTTAATATGGAAGGTTAAGGGAACAGAGTAAGACAGACATGTGTCTGCTATCTATGAGTTTAATATGGAAGGTTAAGATAACAGAGTAAGACAGACATGTGTCTGCTATCTATGAGTTTAATATGGAAGGTTAGAGAACAGAGTAAGACAGACATGTGTCTGCTATCTATGAGTTTAATATGGAAGGTTAAGATAACAGAGTAAGACAGACATGTGTCTGCTATCTATGAGTTTAATATGGAAGGTTAAGATAACAGATTAAGACAGACATGTGTCTGCTATCTATGAGTTTAATATGGAAGGTTAGAGAACAGAGTAAGACAGACATGTGTCTGCTATCTATGAGTTTAATATGGAAGGTTAGAGAACAGAGTAAGACAGACATGTGTCTGCTATCTATGAGTTTAATATGGAAGGTTAGAGAACAGAGTAAGACAGACATGTGTCTGCTATCTATGAGTTTAATATGGAAGGTTAGATAACAGAGTAAGACAGACATGTGTCTGCTATCTATGAGTTTAATATGGAAGGTTAGAGAACAGATTAAGACAGACATGTGTCTGCTATCTATGAGTTTAATATGGAAGGTTAAGATAACAGAGTAATACAGACATGTGTCTGCTATCTATGAGTTTAATATGGAAGGTTAGAGAACAGATTAAGACAGACATGTGTCTGCTATCTATGAGTTTAATATGGAAGGTTAAGATAACAGATTAAGACAGACATGTGTCTGCTATCTATGAGTTTAATATGGAAGGTTAAGAGAACAGAGTAAGACAGACATGTGTCTGCTATCTATGAGTTTAATATGGAAGGTTAAGATAACAGATTAAGACAGACATGTGTCTGCTATCTATGAGTTTAATATGGAAGGTTAGAGAACAGAGTAAGACAGACATGTGTCTGCTATCTATGAGTTTAATATGGAAGGTTAAGAGAACAGAGTGAGACAGGCATGTGTCTGCTATCTATGAGTTTAATATGGAAGGTTAGAGAACAGATTAAGACAGACATGTGTCTGCTATCTATGAGTTTAATATGGAAGGTTAAGATAACAGAGTAAGACAGACATGTGTCTGCTATCTATGAGTTTAATATGGAAGGTTAGAGAACAGATTAAGACAGACATGTGTCTGCTATCTATGAGTTTAATATGGAAGGTTAAGAGAACAGAGTAAGACAGACATGTGTCTGCTATCTATGAGTTTAATATGGAAGGTTAGAGAACAGAGTAAGACAGGCATGTGTCTGCTATCTATGAGTTTAATATGGAAGGTTAGAGAACAGATTAAGACAGACATGTGTCTGCTATCTATGAGTTTAATATGGAAGGTTATAGAACAGATTAAGACAGACATGTGTCTGCTATCTATGAGTTTAATATGGAAGGTTAGAGAACAGATTAAGACAGACATGTGTCTGCTATCTATGAGTTTAATATGGAAGGTTAGAGAACAGATTAAGACAGACATGTGTCTGCTATCTATGAGTTTAATATGGAAGGTTAGAGAACAGATTAAGACAGACATGTGTCTGCTATCTATGAGTTTAATATGGAAGGTTAGAGAACAGAGTAAGACAGACATGTGTCTGCCATCTATGAGTTTAATATGGAAGGTTAAGATAACAGAGTAAGACAGACATGTGTCTGCTATCTATGAGTTTAATATGGAAGGTTAAGAGAACAGATTAAGACAGACATGTGTCTGCTATCTATGAGTTTAATATGGAAGGTTAAGAGAACAGAGTGAGACAGACATGTGTCTGCTATCTATGAGTTTAATATGGAAGGTTAAGAGAACAGATTAAGACAGACATGTGTCTGCTATCTATGAGTTTAATATGGAAGGTTAAGAGAACAGAGTAAGACAGACATGTGTCTGCTATCTATGAGTTTAATATGGAAGGTTAAGAGAACAGAGTGAGACAGACATGTGTCTGCTATCTATGAGTTTAATATGGAAGGTTAAGAGAACAGAGTAAGACAGACATGTGTCTGCTATCTATGAGTTTAATATGGAAGGTTAAGAGAACAGAGTAAGGGCAACCATGGGAAAGGAATAGCTCCGGACGACTAGCATTATGCCAGTTAAATTACTGACTGTTAAGGGCTTGATTTAATTTTATATTAATTTTAATATCCCCTCACCCAACTCAACAGTGGTCCCCAGGTTGATTCTTAGTCAGGGTGGTGGTCCCCAGGTTGATTCTTAGTCAGGGTGGGGGTCCCCAGGTTGATTCTTAGTCAGGGTGGGGGTCCCCAGGTTGATTCTTAGTCAGGGTGGGGGTCCCCAGGTTGATTCTTAGTCAGGGTGGTGGTCCCCAGGTTGATTCTCAGTCAGGGTGGTGGTCCCCAGGTTGATTCTTAGTCAGGGTGGTGGTCCCCAGGTTGATTCTCAGTCAGGGTGGTGGTCCCCAGGTTGATTCTTAGTCAGGGTGGGGGTCCCCAGGTTGATTCTATAGTCAGGGTGGTGGTCCCCAGGTTGATTCTATAGTCAGGGTGGTGGTCCCCAGGTTGATTCTATAGTCAGGGTGGTGGTCCCCAGGTTGATTCTCAGTCAGGGTGGTGGTCCCCAGGTTGATTCTTAGTCAGGGTGGTGGTCCCCAGGTTGATTCTCAGTCAGGGTGGTGGTCCCCAGGTTGATTCTCAGTCAGGGTGGTGGTCCCCAGGTTGATTCTCAGTCAGGGTGGTGGTCCCCAGGTTGATTCTCAGTCAGGGTGGTGGTCCCCAGGTTGATTCTTAGTCAGGGTGGTGGTCCCCAGGTTGATTCTTAGTCAGGGTGGTGGTCCCCAGGTTGATTCTCAGTCAGGGTGGTGGTCCCCAGGTTGATTCTTAGTCAGGGTGGTGGTCCCCAGGTTGATTCTTAGTCAGGGTGGTGGTCCCCAGGTTGATTCTTAGTCAGGGTGGTGGTCCCCAGGTTGATTCTTACTGTCATAGCAAAAAAAAAAACGATCTTGTAGATCAGATTGCATTGAAATCCTGAAAAGAATTGGCAATTTTATTTTTATTGGAATCCTGAAAAATATCATCTATGAAAAGGCAACACAATGAGCAGAAAATGAACCATGTAACAACAAATTGAGCAGGGCACCGCAGAGAGTTGAACCCCGTTCTGCTAAAGCAGAAGTACCACAACCAGTGCCTTAGTGTGTGTTTTATAATGTACAGGTCCAAATCACAGTGTGTCTTAGTGTGTGTTTTATAATTTACAGGTCCAAATCACAGTGTGTCTTAGTTTGTGTTTTATAATTTACAGGTCCAAATCACAGTGTGTCTTAGTGTGTGTTTTATAATTTACAGGTCCAAATCACAGTGTGCCTTAGTGTGTGTTTTATAATGTACAGGTCCAAATCACAGTGTGTCTTAGTTTGTGTTTTATAATTTACAGGTCCAAATCACAGTGTGTCTTAGTTTGTGTTTTATAATTTACAGGTCCAAATCACAGTGTGTCTTAGTTTGTGTTTTATAATTTACAGGTCCAAATCACAGTGTGTCTTAGTTTGTGTTTTATAATTTACAGGTCCAAATCACAGTGTGTCTTAGTGTGTGTTTTATAATTTACAGGTCCAAATCACAGTGTGTCTTAGTTTGTGTTTTATAATTTACAGGTCCAAATCACAGTGTGTCTTAGTGTGTGTTTTATAATTTACAGGTCCAAATCACAGTGTGTCTTAGTGTGTGTTTTATAATTTACAGGTCCAAATCACAGTGTGTCTTAGTTTGTGTTTTATAATGTACAGGTCCAAATCACAGTGTGTCTTAGTGTGTGTTTTATAATGTACAGGTCCAAATCACAGTGTGTCTTAGTTTGTGTTTTATAATTTACAGGTCCAAATCACAGTGTGTCTTAGTTTGTGTTTTATAATTTACAGGTCCAAATCACAGTGCGTCTTAGTTTGTGTTTTATAATTTACAGGTCCAAATCACAGTGTGTCTTAGTTTGTGTTTTATAATTTACAGGTCCAAATCACAGTGTGTCTTTCCTACAATTTCCAGATTGAAAATACTTGAGACAAAATATTCTATTGTCTATGAACCCATTTTGGGGCGGGAACCCTTTTGGTGATTTAAGCATTATGTTATGAAAAATAGCAGATCTATACAAGCTCATAGCGCGGCACCGAGTGCCGTGCTACGAGCTTGTGGGTCTGCTATTTTTGAAAAATCGTGAAAATGTGGTGCAAATCTTTGAATATAATATTCCAGGATGAACGTTTAACTCAAATCTTCCCTGAAACAACATCTTTTTAGGTGGGGGTCGGCGGGCAATTACATATATTTTTGGGGGTCCTTGACATGAAAATGTTTGAGAATGACTGACATAGAAAAACTGACAAACTGTCAGGATTTAGAAGACATTTATAGAATCGTCCTCAGGTCTATTTTATGTTTAATACTCCCAGTGGTGAAGAGAGAAGCTTTTCTATAAATGCTTGTCTTCAGTTATGTTCCTCTATTTTCAACGGACCCCAACTAGCCTAATTAGACCCGACCGATGCTAAAAAACAAAAAAAGTCTTCAAAATAGTCAGTTTTCTGAAAAAACTCTGTTTCTATGTCAGTGGTTCTCAAACTATTTTATGTCAAAGACCCCCAGAATTATATGTATTTGGCCGCCGACCCCCATCTGAAAATATGTTGTTCCAGGGACCCCCACCAGAAGCAAAGATTTGAGTTAAAAACGTTCTGAAAGAATATATACCCGTATATTACCAAAATACCAAAATTACCACTTTAAATTAAAACAAAATGGTTGTGTATAGGCTGAGTATAAATGGCACTTATGAATCTATAGCCTATTTATTTTGGGGATGTGGAGGAGGAGGACTTTGTTGTTGCGCTATTGTGAGGCCACGAGGAGATCTGCAAACTCAGCACGCTGTATACATTTACATATAGGCCTATATATATAAATGAGGCTGACTAAGTTTGCAAATAAGGGCCCATGGGCGGTTATATGGACAAGGGCATGTATTTGGACGAGGCGGTTATTATGCAAAATGGTGTCAGAACCTGGGCTGTTATCTGGAAATATACGGTATTCAAAGATTTGCGCCACACAAAATTCATAAAAATCCAATCCCTCAGTAAAATCTGGCCATATTTATTCATTCAGTAAATGAGTTAATGGGTAAAAATGGCCTGTCTTGGTTTAAAGCCCACTCACCACGACAAGGTGCAGGCCGAGAGTGGGGACAGACACCCCACTCCCCCCCAAACAGGGGGAGGGGAGGGGTTGGGGGGGATTGGGGGGGTAGCAGAACACAGCACAGAACAGCACTGATCGACAGTAACAGTAAAAGGAGACAGGTGGTGATTATGTGATCGACAGTAACAGTAAAAGGAGACAGGTGGTGATTATGTGATCGACAGCAACAGTAAAGGAGACCGGTGGTGATTATGTGATCAACAGTAAAAGGAGACGGGTGGTGATTATGTGATCGACAGTAAAAGGAGACAGGTGGTGATTATGTGATCGACAGTAAAAGGAGACAGGTGGTGATTATGTGATCGACAGTAAAAGGAGACAGGTGGTGATTATGTGATCGACAGTAAAAGGAGACAGGTGGCGATTATGTGATCGACAGTAAAAGGAGACAGGTGGCGATTATGTGATTAACAGTAAAAGGAGACGGGTGGTGATTATGTGATCGACAGTAAAAGGAGACAGGTGGTGATTATGTGATCGACAGTAAAAGGAGACAGGTGGTGATTATGTGATCGACAGTAAAAGGAGACAGGTGGCGATTATGTGATCGACAGTAAAAGGAGACAGGTGGCGATTATGTGATCGACAGTAAAAGGAGACAGCTGGTGATTATGTGATCGACAGTAAAAGGAGACAGGTGGTGATTATGTGATGGACAGTAAAAGGAGACAGGTGGTGATTATGTGATCGACAGTAAAAGGAGACAGGTGGTGATTATGTGATCGACAGTAAAAGGAGACAGGTGGTGATTATGTGATCGACAGTAAAAGGAGACAGGTGGTGATTATGTGATAGACAGTAAAAGGAGACAGGTGGTGATTATGTGATCGACAGTAACAGTAAAAGGAGACAGGTGGTGATTATGTGATGGACAGTAAAAGGAGACAGGTGGTGATTATGTGATCGACAGTAAAAGGAGACAGGTGGCGATTATGTGATCGACAGTAACAGTAAAAGGAGACAGGTGGTGATTATGTGATTGACAGTAACAGTAAAAGGAGACAGGTGGTGATTATGTGATGGACAGTAACAGTAAAAGGAGACAGGTGGTGATTATGTGATCGACAGTAACAGTAAAAGGAGACAGGTGGTGATTATGTGATGGACAGTAACAGTAAAAGGAGACAGGTGGTGATAATGTGATCGACAGTAAAAGGAGACAGGTGGTGATTATGTGATCGACAGTAAAAGGAGACAGGTGGTGATTATGTGGTGGCGGTGTGTTACATGGTGAGGTCTTTGTGGTGGCGGTGTGTTACATGGTGAGGACTTTGTGGTGGCGGTGTGTTACATGGTGAGGACTTTGTGGTGGCGGTGTGTTACATGGTGAGGACGTTGTGGTGGCGGTGTGTTACATGGTAACTGCATGGACAGTGCCTGTCCATGCAGTCAGTGTTTGTCAGCAGCAGCAACAACTCCACCACCTGAGAGCCCTCTGTCCTGGAGCCTCAGGCCTTTGTTATGCGTCATTGAAGTGAGTTCAGTTTGTTCATGTTCATTTGTATATTGCATTTTATCTTTATCTGTTTTCCTGAAACTCTAGAGTGTGTGCACTGCGCATTACACACACTCTAGAGTTTCAGGAAAACAGATAAAGATGAAATGCATATATATATATATATATATATATATATATGCACATTTTATCTTTATCTGTTTTCCTGAAACTCTAGAGAGTGTGTGTAATGCGCATTACACACACTCTCTAGAGTTTCAGGAAAACAGATAAAGATAAAATGCAATATACAAATGAACATGAACAAACTGAACTCACTTCAATGACGCATAACAAAGGCCTGAGGCTCCAGGACAGAGGGCTCTCAGGTGGTGGAGTTGTTGCTGCTGTACTGTACATTATGTGTCGCATGTCGTTATAGGTGAGCCGTACTGTACTGTACATTATGTGTCGCATGTCGTTATAGGTGAACCGTACTGTACTGTACATTATGTGTCGCATGTCGTTATAGGTGAGCCGTACTGTACTGTACTGTACATTATGTGTCGCATGTCGTTATAGGTGAGCCGTACTGTACTGTACTGTACATTATGTGTCGCATGTCGTTATAGAAGACAGGTGGTGATTATGTGATAGACATTAACAGTAAAAGGAGACAGGTGGTGATTATGTGATCGACAGTAAAAGGAGACAGGTGGTGATCATGTGATAGACAGTAAAAGGAGACAGGTGGTGATCATGTGATCGACAGTAACAGGAGACAGGTGGTGATCATGTGATCAACAGTAAAAGGAGACAGGTGGTGATTATGTGATCGACAGTAAAAGGAGACAGGTGGTGATCATGTGATCGACAGTAAAAGGAGACAGGTGGTGATTATGTGATCGACAGTAAAAGGAGACAGGTGGTGATTATGTGATCGACAGTAAAAGGAGACAGGTGGTGATTATGTGATCGACAGTAAAAGGAGACAGGTGGTGATTATGTGATCGACAGTAAAAGGAGACAGGTGGTGATTATGTGATCGACAGTAAAAGGAGACAGGTGGTGATCATGTGATCGACAGTAAAAGGAGACAGGTGGTGATTATGTGATCGACAGTAAAAGGAGACAGGTGGTGATTATGTGATCGACAGTAAAAGGAGACAGGTGGTGATTATGTGATCGACAGTAAAAGGAGACAGGTGGTGATTATGTGATAGACAGTAAAAGGAGACAGGTGGTGATTATGTGATCGACATTAACAGTAAAAGGAGACAGGTGGTGATTATGTGATCGACAGTAAAAGGAGACAGGTGGTGATCATGTGATCGACAGTAAAAGGAGACAGGTGGTGATTATGTGATCGACATTAACAGTAAAAGAAGACAGGTGGTGATTATGTGATCGACATTAACAGTAAAAGGAGACAGGTGGTGATTATGTGATCGACAGTAAAAGGAGACAGGTGGTGATCATGTGATCGACAGTAAAAGGAGACAGGTGGTGATCATGTGATCGACAGTAACAGGAGACAGGTGGTGATCATGTGATCAACAGTAAAAGGAGACAGGTGGTGATTATGTGATCGACAGTAAAAGGAGACAGGTGGTGATCATGTGATCGACAGTAAAAGGAGACAGGTGGTGATTATGTGATCGACAGTAAAAGGAGACAGGTGGTGATTATGTGATCGACAGTAAAAGGAGACAGGTGGTGATTATGTGATAGACAGTAAAAGGAGACAGGTGGTGATTATGTGATCGACATTAACAGTAAAAGGAGACAGGTGGTGATCATGTGATCGACAGTAAAAGGAGACAGGTGGTGATTATGTGATCGACATTAACAGTAAAAGAAGACAGGTGGTGATTATGTGATCGACATTAACAGTAAAAGGAGACAGGTGGTGATTATGTGATCGACAGTAAAAGGAGACAGGTGGTGATCATGTGATCGACAGTAAAAGGAGACAGGTGGTGATTATGTGATCGACAGTAACAGTAAAAGGAGACAGGTGGTGACAGGTGGTGGTCGCATGTCGTTATAGGTGAGCCGTACTGTACTGTACATTATGTGTCACATGTTGTTATAGGTGAGCTGTTATAGGTGAGCCATACTGTACTGTACTGTACATTATGTGTTGCATGTCGACCGTTAGAGGTGAGCCGTACTGTACTGTACTGTACATTATGTGTTGCATGTCGACCGTTAGAGGTGAGCCGTACTGTACTGTACTGTACATTATGTGTTGCATGTCGACCGTTGTAGGTGAGCCGTACTGTACTGTACATTATGTGTTGCATGTCGACCGTACTGTACTGTACATCATGTGTTGCATGTCGACCGTTATAGGTGAGCCGTACTGTACTGTACTGTACATTATGTGTTGTATGTCGACCGTACTGTACTGTACTGTACTGTACATTGTGTGTTGCATGTCGACCGTTATAGGTGAGCCGTACTGTACTGTACTGTACATTATGTGTTGCATGTCGACCGTTATAGGTGAGCCGTACTGTACTGTACTGTACTGTACATTATGTGTTGCATGTCGACCGTTATAGGTGAGCCGTACTGTACTGTACTGTACTGTACATTATGTGTTGCATGTCGACTGTACTGTACTGTACTGTACTGTACATTATGTGTTGCATGTCGACCGTTATAGGTGAGCCGTACTGTACTGTACTGTACATTATGTGTTGCATGTCGACCGTACTGTACTGTACATTATGTGTTGCATGTCGACCGTACTGTACTGTACTGTACTGTACATTGTGTGTTGCATGTCGACTGTACTGTACTGTACATTATGTGTTGCATGTCGACCGTACTGTACTGTACTGTACATTGTGTGTTGCATGTCGACCGTACTGTACTGTACTGTACATTATGTGTTGCATGTAGACCGTACTGTACTGTACTGTACATTATGTGTTGCATGTCGACCGTACTGTACTGTACTGTACATTATGTGTTGCATGTCGACCGTACTGTACTGTACTGTACATTATGTGTTGCATGTCGACCGTTATAGGTGAGCCGTACTGTACTGTACTGTACATTATGTGTTGCATGTCGACCGTTATAGGTGAGCCGTACTGTACTGTACATTATGTGTTGCATGTCGACCGTTATAGGTGAGCTGCACTGTACTGTACTGTACATTATGTGTTGCATGTCGACTGTTATAGGTGAGCCGCACTGTACTGTACTGTACATTATGTGTTGCATGTCGTTGTAGGTGAGCCGTACTGTACTGTACTGTACATTATGTGTTGCATGTCGACCGTTATAGGTGAGCCGTACTGTACTGTACATTATGTGTCGCATGTCGACCGTTATAGGTGAGCCGTACTGTACTGTACTGTACATTATGTGTTGCATGTCGACCGTTATAGGTGAGCCGTACTGTACTATACTGTACTGTACATTATGTGTTGCATGTCGACCGTTATAGGTGAGCCGCACTGTACTGTACTGTACATTATGTGTTGCATGTCGACCGTTATAGGTGAGCCGTACTGTACTGTACTGTACATTATGTGTTGCATGTTGACCGTTATAGGTGAGCCGTACTGTACTGTACTGTACATTATGTGTTGCATGTCGACCGTTATAGGTGAGCCGTACTGTACTGTACTGTACATTATGTGTCGCATGTCGACCGTTATAGGTGAGCCGTACTGTACTGTACTGTACTGTACATTATGTGTTGCATGTCGACCGTTATAGGTGAGCCGTACTGTACTGTACTGTACATTATGTGTTGCATGTCGACTGTACTGTACTGTACTGTACATTATGTGTTGCATGTCGACCGTTATAGGTGAGCCGTACTGTACTGTACTGTACTGTACATTATGTGTTGCATGTCGACCGTACTGTACTGTACTGTACATTGTGTGTTGCATGTCGACTGTACTGTACTGTACATTATGTGTTGCATGTCGACCGTACTGTACTGTACTGTACATTGTGTGTTGCATGTCGACCGTACTGTACTGTACTGTACTGTACATTATGTGTTGCATGTAGACCGTTATAGGTGAGCCGTACTGTACTGTACTGTACTGTACATTATGTGTTGCATGTCGACCGTTAGTGAGCCGTACTGTACTGTACTGTACTGTACATTATGTGTTGCATGTCGACCATTAGAGGTGAGCCGTACTGTACTGTACATTATGTGTTGCATGTCGACCGTTATAGGTGAGCCGTACTGTACTGTACATTATGTGTTGCATGTCGACCGTTATAGGTGAGCCGTACTGTACTGTACTGTACTGTACATTATGTGTTGCATGTCGACCGTTAGAGGTGAGCCGTACTGTACTGTACATTATGTGTTGCATGTCGACCGTTATAGGTGAGCCGTACTGTACTGTACTGTACATTATGTGTTGCATGTCGACCGTTATAGGTGAGCCGTACTGTACTGTACTGTACTGTACATTATGTGTTGCATGTCGACCGTTAGAGGTGAGCCGTACTGTACTGTACATTATGTGTTGCATGTCGACCGTTATAGGTGAGCCACACTGTACTGTACTGTACATTATGTGTTGCATGTCGACCATTAGAGGTGAGCCGTACTGTACTGTACATTATGTGTTGCATGTCGACCGTTATAGGTGAGCCGTACTGTACTGTACTGTACATTATGTGTTGCATGTCGACCGTTATAGGTGAGCCGTACTGTACTGTACATTATGTGTTGCATGTCGACCGTTATAGGTGAGCCGTACTGTACTGTACATTATGTGTTGCATGTCGACCGTTATAGGTGAGCCACACTGTACTGTACTGTACATTATGTGTTGCATGTCGACCGTTATAGGTGAGCCGTACTGTACTGTACATTATGTGTTGCATGTCGACCGTTATAGGTGAGCCGTACTGTACTGTACATTATGTGTTGCATGTCGACCGTTATAGGTGAGCCGTACTGTACTGTACTGTACTGTACTGTACATTATGTGTTGCATGTCGACCGTTATAGGTGAGCCGTACTGTACTGTACTGTACATTATGTGTTGCATGTCGACCGTTATAGGTGAGCCGTACTGTACTGTACTGTACTGTACATTATGTGTTGCATGTCGACCGTTATAGGTGAGCCACACTGTACTGTACTGTACTGTACTGTACATTATGTGTTGCATGTCGACCGTTATAGGTGAGCCACACTGTACTGTACTGTACATTATGTGTTGCATGTCGACTGTTATAGGTGAGCCGTACTGTACTGTACATTATGTGTTGCATGTCGACCGTTATAGGTGAGCCACACTGTACTGTACTGTACATTATGTGTTGCATGTCGACTGTTATAGGTGAGCCGTACTGTACTGTACTGTACATTATGTGTTGCATGTCGACCGTTATAGGTGAGCCACACTGTACTGTACTGTACATTATGTGTTGCATGTCGACTGTTATAGGTGAGCCGCACTGTACTGTACTGTACATTATGTGTTGCATGTCGACTGTACTGTACTGTACATTATGTGTTGCATGTCGACCGTACTGTACTGTACTGTACATTGTGTGTTGCATGTCGACCGTACTGTACTGTACTGTACTGTACATTATGTGTTGCATGTAGACCGTTATAGGTGAGCCGTACTGTACTGTACTGTACTGTACATTATGTGTTGCATGTCGACCGTTAGTGAGCCGTACTGTACTGTACTGTACTGTACATTATGTGTTGCATGTCGACCATTAGAGGTGAGCCGTACTGTACTGTACATTATGTGTTGCATGTCGACCGTTATAGGTGAGCCGTACTGTACTGTACATTATGTGTTGCATGTCGACCGTTATAGGTGAGCCGTACTGTACTGTACTGTACTGTACATTATGTGTTGCATGTCGACCGTTAGAGGTGAGCCGTACTGTACTGTACATTATGTGTTGCATGTCGACCGTTATAGGTGAGCCGTACTGTACTGTACTGTACATTATGTGTTGCATGTCGACCGTTATAGGTGAGCCGTACTGTACTGTACTGTACTGTACATTATGTGTTGCATGTCGACCGTTAGAGGTGAGCCGTACTGTACTGTACATTATGTGTTGCATGTCGACCGTTATAGGTGAGCCACACTGTACTGTACTGTACATTATGTGTTGCATGTCGACCATTAGAGGTGAGCCGTACTGTACTGTACATTATGTGTTGCATGTCGACCGTTATAGGTGAGCCGTACTGTACTGTACTGTACATTATGTGTTGCATGTCGACCGTTATAGGTGAGCCGTACTGTACTGTACATTATGTGTTGCATGTCGACCGTTATAGGTGAGCCGTACTGTACTGTACATTATGTGTTGCATGTCGACCGTTATAGGTGAGCCACACTGTACTGTACTGTACATTATGTGTTGCATGTCGACCGTTATAGGTGAGCCGTACTGTACTGTACATTATGTGTTGCATGTCGACCGTTATAGGTGAGCCGTACTGTACTGTACATTATGTGTTGCATGTCGACCGTTATAGGTGAGCCGTACTGTACTGTACTGTACTGTACTGTACATTATGTGTTGCATGTCGACCGTTATAGGTGAGCCGTACTGTACTGTACTGTACATTATGTGTTGCATGTCGACCGTTATAGGTGAGCCGTACTGTACTGTACTGTACTGTACATTATGTGTTGCATGTCGACCGTTATAGGTGAGCCACACTGTACTGTACTGTACTGTACTGTACATTATGTGTTGCATGTCGACCGTTATAGGTGAGCCACACTGTACTGTACTGTACATTATGTGTTGCATGTCGACTGTTATAGGTGAGCCGTACTGTACTGTACATTATGTGTTGCATGTCGACCGTTATAGGTGAGCCACACTGTACTGTACTGTACATTATGTGTTGCATGTCGACTGTTATAGGTGAGCCGTACTGTACTGTACTGTACATTATGTGTTGCATGTCGACCGTTATAGGTGAGCCACACTGTACTGTACTGTACATTATGTGTTGCATGTCGACTGTTATAGGTGAGCCGCACTGTACTGTACTGTACATTATGTGTTGCATGTCGACCGTTATAGGTGAGCCGCACTGTACTGTACTGTACATTATGTGTTGCATGTCGACTGTTATAGGTGAGCCGCACTGTACTGTACTGTACATTATGTGTTGCATGTCGACTGTTATAGGTGAGCCGTACTGTACTGTACTGTACATTATGTGTTGCATGTCGACTGTTATAGGTGAGCCGCACTGTACTGTACATTATGTGTTGCATGTCGACTGTTATAGGTGAGCCGCACTGTACTGTACTGTACATTATGTGTTGCATGTCGACCGTTATAGGTGAGCCGTACTGTACTGTACTGTACTGTACATTATGTGTTGCATGTCGACCGTTATAGGTGAGCCGTACTGTACTGTACTGTACTGTACATTATGTGTTGCATGTCGACCATTAGAGGTGAGCCGTACTGTACTGTACATTATGTGTTGCATGTCGACCGTTAGTGAGCCACACTGTACTGTACTGTACATTATGTGTTGCATGTCGACCGTTATAGGTGAGCCGTACTGTACTGTACTGTACATTATGTGTTGCATGTCGACCGTTATAGGTGAGCCGTACTGTACTGTACTGTACATTATGTGTTGCATGTCGACCGTTATAGGTGAGCCGTACTGTACTATACTGTACTGTACATTATGTGTTGCATGTCGACCGTTATAGGTGAGCCGTACTGTACTGTACTGTACATTATGTGTTGCATGTCGACCGTTATAGGTGAGCCGTACTGTACTGTACATTATGTGTTGCATGTCGACCGTTATAGGTGAGCCGTACTGTACTGTACTGTACATTATGTGTTGCATGTCGACCGTTATAGGTGAGCCGTACTGTACTGTACTGTACATTATGTGTTGCATGTCGACCGTTATAGGTGAGCCACACTGTACTGTACTGTACTGTACATTATGTGTTGCATGTCGACCGTTATAGGTGAGCCACACTGTACTGTACTGTACTGTACTGTACATTATGTGTTGCATGTCGACCGTTATAGGTGAGCCACACTGTACTGTACTGTACATTATGTGTTGCATGTCGACTGTTATAGGTGAGCCGTACTGTACTGTACATTATGTGTTGCATGTCGACCGTTATAGGTGAGCCACACTGTACTGTACTGTACATTATGTGTTGCATGTCGACTGTTATAGGTGAGCCGCACTGTACTGTACTGTACATTATGTGTTGCATGTCGACCGTTATAGGTGAGCCGCACTGTACTGTACTGTACATTATGTGTTGCATGTCGACTGTTATAGGTGAGCCGCACTGTACTGTACTGTACATTATGTGTTGCATGTCGACTGTTATAGGTGAGCCGTACTGTACTGTACTGTACATTATGTGTTGCATGTCGACTGTTATAGGTGAGCCGCACTGTACTGTACATTATGTGTTGCATGTCGACTGTTATAGGTGAGCCGCACTGTACTGTACTGTACATTATGTGTTGCATGTCGACCGTTATAGGTGAGCCGTACTGTACTGTACTGTACTGTACATTATGTGTTGCATGTCGACCGTTATAGGTGAGCCGTACTGTACTGTACTGTACTGTACATTATGTGTTGCATGTCGACCATTAGAGGTGAGCCGTACTGTACTGTACATTATGTGTTGCATGTCGACCGTTAGTGAGCCACACTGTACTGTACTGTACATTATGTGTTGCATGTCGACCGTTATAGGTGAGCCGTACTGTACTGTACTGTACATTATGTGTTGCATGTCGACCGTTATAGGTGAGCCGTACTGTACTGTACTGTACATTATGTGTTGCATGTCGACCGTTATAGGTGAGCCGTACTGTACTATACTGTACTGTACATTATGTGTTGCATGTCGACCGTTATAGGTGAGCCGTACTGTACTGTACTGTACATTATGTGTTGCATGTCGACCGTTATAGGTGAGCCGTACTGTACTGTACATTATGTGTTGCATGTCGACCGTTATAGGTGAGCCGTACTGTACTGTACTGTACATTATGTGTTGCATGTCGACCGTTATAGGTGAGCCGTACTGTACTGTACTGTACATTATGTGTTGCATGTCGACCGTTATAGGTGAGCCACACTGTACTGTACTGTACTGTACATTATGTGTTGCATGTCGACCGTTATAGGTGAGCCACACTGTACTGTACTGTACTGTACTGTACATTATGTGTTGCATGTCGACCGTTATAGGTGAGCCACACTGTACTGTACTGTACATTATGTGTTGCATGTCGACTGTTATAGGTGAGCCGTACTGTACTGTACATTATGTGTTGCATGTCGACCGTTATAGGTGAGCCACACTGTACTGTACTGTACATTATGTGTTGCATGTCGACTGTTATAGGTGAGCCGTACTGTACTGTACTGTACATTATGTGTTGCATGTCGACCGTTATAGGTGAGCCACACTGTACTGTACTGTACTGTACATTATGTGTTGCATGTCGACCGTTATAGGTGAGCCACACTGTACTGTACTGTACATTATGTGTTGCATGTCGACCGTTATAGGTGAGCCACACTGTACTGTACTGTACATTATGTGTTGCATGTCGACTGTTATAGGTGAGCCGTACTGTACTGTACATTATGTGTTGCATGTCGACCGTTATAGGTGAGCCGTACTGTACTGTACTGTACATTATGTGTTGCATGTCGACCGTTATAGGTGAGCCGTACTGTACTGTACTGTACATTATGTGTTGCATGTCGACCGTTATAGGTGAGCCGTACTGTACTGTACTGTACTGTACATTATGTGTTGCATGTCGACCGTTATAGGTGAGCCACACTGTACTGTACTGTACTGTACTGTACATTATGTGTTGCATGTCGACCGTTATAGGTGAGCCACACTGTACTGTACTGTACATTATGTGTTGCATGTCGACTGTTATAGGTGAGCCGTACTGTACTGTACATTATGTGTTGCATGTCGACCGTTATAGGTGAGCCACACTGTACTGTACTGTACATTATGTGTTGCATGTCGACTGTTATAGGTGAGCCGCACTGTACTGTACTGTACATTATGTGTTGCATGTCGACCGTTATAGGTGAGCCGCACTGTACTGTACTGTACATTATGTGTTGCATGTCGACTGTTATAGGTGAGCCGCACTGTACTGTACTGTACATTATGTGTTGCATGTCGACTGTTATAGGTGAGCCGTACTGTACTGTACTGTACATTATGTGTTGCATGTCGACTGTTATAGGTGAGCCGCACTGTACTGTACATTATGTGTTGCATGTCGACTGTTATAGGTGAGCCGCACTGTACTGTACTGTACATTATGTGTTGCATGTCGACCGTTATAGGTGAGCCGTACTGTACTGTACTGTACTGTACATTATGTGTTGCATGTCGACCGTTATAGGTGAGCCGTACTGTACTGTACTGTACTGTACATTATGTGTTGCATGTCGACCATTAGAGGTGAGCCGTACTGTACTGTACATTATGTGTTGCATGTCGACCGTTAGTGAGCCACACTGTACTGTACTGTACATTATGTGTTGCATGTCGACCGTTATAGGTGAGCCGTACTGTACTGTACTGTACATTATGTGTTGCATGTCGACCGTTATAGGTGAGCCGTACTGTACTGTACTGTACTGTACATTATGTGTTGCATGTCGACCGTTATAGGTGAGCCGTACTGTACTATACTGTACTGTACATTATGTGTTGCATGTCGACCGTTATAGGTGAGCCGTACTGTACTGTACTGTACATTATGTGTTGCATGTCGACCGTTATAGGTGAGCCGTACTGTACTGTACATTATGTGTTGCATGTCGACCGTTATAGGTGAGCCGTACTGTACTGTACTGTACATTATGTGTTGCATGTCGACCGTTATAGGTGAGCCACACTGTACTGTACTGTACTGTACATTATGTGTTGCATGTCGACCGTTATAGGTGAGCCACACTGTACTGTACTGTACTGTACTGTACATTATGTGTTGCATGTCGACCGTTATAGGTGAGCCACACTGTACTGTACTGTACATTATGTGTTGCATGTCGACTGTTATAGGTGAGCCGTACTGTACTGTACATTATGTGTTGCATGTCGACCGTTATAGGTGAGCCACACTGTACTGTACTGTACATTATGTGTTGCATGTCGACTGTTATAGGTGAGCCGTACTGTACTGTACTGTACATTATGTGTTGCATGTCGACCGTTATAGGTGAGCCACACTGTACTGTACTGTACTGTACATTATGTGTTGCATGTCGACCGTTATAGGTGAGCCACACTGTACTGTACTGTACATTATGTGTTGCATGTCGACCGTTATAGGTGAGCCACACTGTACTGTACTGTACATTATGTGTTGCATGTCGACTGTTATAGGTGAGCCGTACTGTACTGTACATTATGTGTTGCATGTCGACCGTTATAGGTGAGCCACACTGTACTGTACTGTACATTATGTGTTGCATGTCGACCGTTATAGGTGAGCCGTACTGTACTGTACATTATGTGTCGCATGTCGACCGTTAGAGGTGAGCCGTACTGTACTGTACATTATGTGTTGCATGTCGACCGTTATAGGTGAGTCGCACTGTACTGTACTGTACATTATGTGTTGCATGTCGACCGTTATAGGTGAGCCGTACTGTACTGTACATTATGTGTCGCATGTCGACCGTTAGAGGTGAGCCGTACTGTACTGTACTGTACATTATGTGTTGCATGTCGACCGTTATAGGTGAGCCGCACTGTACTGTACTGTACATTATGTGTTGCATGTCGACCGTTATAGGTGAGCCGCACTGTACTGTACTGTACATTATGTGTTGCATGTCGACCGTTATAGGTGAGCCGTACTGTACTGTACTGTACTGTACATTATGTGTTGCATGTCGACCGTTATAGGTGAGCCACACTGTACTGTACTGTACATTATGTGTTGCATGTCGACTGTTATAGGTGAGCCGTACTGTACTGTACTGTACATTATGTGTTGCATGTCGACCGTTATAGGTGAGCCGCACTGTACTGTACATTATGTGTTGCATGTCGACCGTTATAGGTGAGCCACACTGTACTGTACTGTACATTATGTGTTGCATGTCGACTGTTATAGGTGAGCCACACTGTACTGTACTGTACATTATGTGTTGCATGTCGACCGTTATAGGTGAGCCGCACTGTACTGTACTGTACATTATGTGTTGCATGTCGACCGTTATAGGTGAGCCGTACTGTACTGTACTGTACTGTACATTATGTGTCGCATGTCGACCGTTATAGGTGAGCCGTACTGTACTGTACATTATGTGTTGCATGTCGACCGTTATAGGTGAGCCGTACTGTACTGTACTGTACTGTACATTATGTGTTGCATGTCGACCGTTATAGGTGAGCCGTACTGTACTGTACTGTACTGTACATTATGTGTTGCATGTCGACCGTTATAGGTGAGCCGTACTGTACTGTACTGTACTGTACATTATGTGTTGCATGTCGACCGTTATAGGTGAGCCGCACTGTACTGTACTGTACATTATGTGTTGCATGTCGACTGTTATAGGTGAGCCGTACTGTACTGTACTGTACATTATGTGTTGCATGTCGACCGTTATAGGTGAGCCGTACTGTACTGTACTGTACATTATGTGTTGCATGTCGACCGTTATAGGTGAGCCGCACTGTACTGTACTGTACATTATGTGTTGCATGTCGACCGTTATAGGTGAGCCGCACTGTACTGTACTGTACATTATGTGTTGCATGTCGTTGTAGGTGAGCCGTACTGTACTGTACTGTACATTATGTGTTGCATGTCGACCGTTATAGGTGAGCCGTACTGTACTGTACTGTACTGTACATTATGTGTCGCATGTCGACCGTTATAGGTGAGCCGTACTGTACTGTACTGTACATTATGTGTCGCATGTCGTTATGATTCCGTCATAAGCTCACTGCCTAGTTGATGTGCAGGTTCTGGAGGGATGCTGGTATATTCTGTAACCTTGAGAGAAAGAAAGAGAAAGATGCTCATTATTAGCTAGTTGATGTTCTCGCTTACTGTAAATTGTTCTGGATTAAGGGCATCTGTTAAATTACTAAATTGTAAATTGTACATTGTTGATAAAAAATATATACAGACATGTTGCTGTGTGTGTATATATTTAATATTATTTAATCAACAATGTACAATTTAGGCATTTAGCAGATGCCCTTAATCCAAATAGTATAGGTAATATAGTTACCTTGCCATGATGGGACCTCCAAGGAATGATGGGAAATGAAATAAGATTTGCAGATTCTCTTGAAGAAATTAAATTCGTCAATCGTTTCATTGAATGAAACACATGCACACACACACGCACGCATACACGCACGCACGCATGCATTGACATGCACACCACCACAACGTCCTAATAGCTATGTAGGGTTATACGGTACGGAGCTGCACTAATTAATATCTGTTCATTTATGTCACCTGAAAAGTACTACGAAAAGAGGTTAATCAAACAGAAAATACAACATTTGGCCAACCTGGCGGGAAGGAAACAACAAGTTAGGGAAAACTCACACAGCTTCAACACACACACGGCACACACATGAGCGCTCGTTCACAGACACACAGGGGGGGGGGGGGGGGGGGGGGCGCCTTCAGCTCTCTGTGCCCCCCCCCCACACACACACACACACACCCTTATGCCCATCACAATTACTACATAAGTATTTGTGATAATCGCAATACTTTTGGGATAATAGTCATAATCGTTCCCATGTTAGAAAGTAGTGGAAGTAGCAGATCTAGGAGCTCAAAACTGTTTTGATCTCATAGATCTGATACTTTCACTATTCATGTATTTTTTTTATTGTAATTTAAATAATTTATGAATACTTGTGACGGGCCTAATGTACCTCAATGTACCAGCTTGAGCGGTACATTTGCATGGGGATTCCAGACAACATAGCGCGCCCACTATCGTTGCCCGGGCGGGGAGACCCCCGAGGCATCTCGACCCTATCCCCGGCGTTCGGAGGTCACTCCCCTGGCGTTCCCAAGGAGCATTCCAGACATCAAGGGCAGCCGGCATAATTTTCCTTAATAAATAATGCCTATAAATAAATAAACAAAGAAACAACAAAAAACAAGTGTTAGAAATGACTACACCTGTACGTGAACATCGCCCACCGGCCTACTTGAGAACGATGCAACTAGGGAACCTAATAATACCCGTTGTCAACTTGTCATAGCACCCGTTTTAACGGGTCCCTTTTGTGCCCATACTGTATTATGGAGGTCTCTGTATCTGTGCCTGTATCTGTCTGTGCCTGAAGAGTGCAAACTGACTGGGAAAAGTGGACTGGTTAAGTAATCAATTGGCAGGTGTGGGGTTGCCGTGGCAATCGATTGGCTGAGGCAGAGGCTGGAAATTGCACAGGTGAGGCCGGGGACTGATTAGGCCCACTGGCAGAGCCTGACCAGGTGTGCTATGACAAGTTGAAAATAGCCGATCTACAAGCTCACAACAGCTAAAAAAAAATACAATCTTTCTAACAGCAATGATGAATACTATTTAAAGGTATTCATAAGCAGTGTTGGAAAAAAATACTCTTATTTCTGACTTGAAGGACAACTTTAGTTGTTTTCAACCAAGGTTCATGTTTTAGGTTGTGATTGGAGAAAGTTAAAGATTAGTGTTAATTTGTTCATTTTAATTTGCTGCTTTCTTTCGTTTTAGCGGGGGCGGGGGCATTCGAACATGGGGCTGAATACTTATTATTTTTTTTACAAAATGTTATGACGATTTCTTTAATAATATTTACTATAGTCCTACTAGACCCCAGGAAATGACATCTGGCCTCCGAATATCATGGGATCAACTGAATGTGAAGGAGGATTCTGGGGGGGGATGCCATACTGTGTGTCATAGGCTCAACATGTCAGTTTGTCACCTCACCGTTGACATTCAACAGATCCCGTGATCTTTTGTGGCCAGATGTAATTTTATGGGGTCTAGTAGGACTTCACTATAGTGTAGAAAAACAAATCGCTATAACATAATTTAGCCCCATGTTCGAATGGCCCCCGCCCATGTCAAAAATAGGTAAAATCGCTAAAACGAAAGAAAGCAGCAAATGAAAGAAAATGTATGCTCATCTTTTACTTTCTCTAATAACCTAAAAAACATGAACATTGGTTGAAAAAAATAGTCCAGAATTGTAAATGTATACTTAAGCAAAAGTACAAAATATTTGGTTTTAAAAATGTTCATGAAGTACCAAAAGTAGAAAGTATAGTCATTCTACAGAATGTCCCATTACAAGTTTTCAAATGTGAGCTTGTAGATCGGCTACTTTTGTATACATGTATACAGGACTGAAGTGGTTAATGCATGTTTTGTAATAAATATTTTTAAAAGATCTGCAAAGTAACTATAGTAACACATGTTTTCAAATAAATGTAGTGGAGGCAAAAGGATAATATTTGGATCCGAGATGTAGTTGTAGAAGTAAAAAATATTGGGGGAAAACTTTCAAGTGCAAATACCTCAAAATGTAAAGCACAACTTTAGTTTTTTTCAACCAAGGTTCATGTTTTAGGTTTTATTAAGAGAAACTAATTTGCATTTGCAGCTTTCTTTCGTTTTAGGGATTTTAGCAGTTTGACAGGGATTCGAGCGTAGGGCTAAATATGTCTTTTTGTACAAAATGGTATGGTTTTTATTATTATTTACTATAGTCCTACTAGACCCCAAGAAATCTGGCCACAAAAGATCACAGGATCTACTGAATGTGACTGACATATTGAGCCTATGACACAGTGAGGCTTCCCCCCCAGTATACCTTCACATTCAGTAGATCCTGTGATCTTCCGTGGCCAGATGCAATTTCCTGGGATCTAGTAGGACTATAGTAAATAATAATCACCATAAAATGTTGTACAAAAATACATATTTAGCCCACATGCTCGAATGCCCCCGCCCCCCCCTGTCAAAAAGAGCTAAAATCCCTAAAACGAAAGAAAGAAGCAAATGAAAATAAATAAATAACACTCATCTTTTACTTTCTCTGATAACCTAAAACATGAACCTTGGTTGATCAAAACTAAAGTTGTCCTTTAAGGAATGACCGAAGAACTCAAATTCCCTCGAAAACTGTTTTTGAGTGGTGTCACTCCCTTGGGTGGCTGGGTCTGAGCACCAAAACACCATGGTTTCTTCCAGTACAGTACAGTACAGTACAGTACAGTACAGTACAGTACAGTACAGTACAGTACAGTACACCCTGGGGGTGCGTTGCTGTCGGTCTGGAACTTTTTGCGCAGTGAACACTGTAATAACATAACTGTAACAGTGTAACATCATTGTAATAACACTCACCGGTCTGCCGGGGCCACAGGCCGGGGAGAGGCAGGGAGCCAAATCTGTACCTCTCCCCCACCGCCGTTCTGAGGAGGGTTCCAGACAAGGGTTGTACTGTGCTGTACATTATGTGTTGCATGTCGTTATAGGTGAGCCGTACTGTACTGTACTGTACATTATGTGTCGCATGTCGTTATAGGTGAGCCGTACTGTACTGTACTGTACATTATGTGTCGCATGTCGTTATAGGTGAGCCGTACTGTACTGTACTGTACATTGTGTTGCATGTCGTTATAGGTGAGCCGTACTGTACTGTACATTATGTGTTGCATGTCGTTATAGGTGAGCCGTACTGTACTGTACTGTACATTATGTGTTGCATGTCGTTATAGGTGAGCCGTACTGTACTGTACATTATGTGTCGCATGTCGTTATAGGTGAGCCGTACTGTACTGTACTGTACTGTACATTATGTGTCGCATGTCGTTATAGGTGAGCCGTACTGTACTGTACATTATGTGTCGCATGTCGTTATAGGTGAGCCGTGCTGTACTGTACTGTACATTATGTGTCGCATGTCGTTATAGGTGAGCCGTACTGTACATTATGTGTCACATGTCGTTATACTGTAGGTGAGCCGTACTGTACTGTACATTATGTGTCACATGTCGTTATACTGTAGGTGAGCCGTACTGTACTGTACTGTACTGTACATTATGTGTCACATGTCGTTATAGGTGAACAGTACTGTACATTATGCCCAGACAAAGGCACCGGGCATCATTTTCCTTTAAAACATAAACAAAGAAAAAAGGATTAGACCAGAGGACAATTCTACAAATGCCTTCTAAATGCTGACAGTTTTCTGAAAACACCTCATTTTTCTGTGTCAGTGGTTCTCACAGGGTTAAAACCTCATTTTTCTGTGTCAGTGGTTCTCACAGGGTTAAAACCTCATTTTTCTGTGTCAGTGGTTCTCACAGGGTTAAAACCTCATTTTTCTGTGTCAGTGGTTCTCACAGGGTTAAAACCTCATGTTTCTGTGTCAGTGGTTCTCACACATTTCCATGTCCCCCCCCCCCCCCCCCCAGAAGCAAAGATTTGAGTTAAAAAAAAAAATCGCTCTGAAATAATATATTCAAAGATTTGTGCCACATTTTCCACGATTTTTCAAAAGAAATAGCAGAAATACAAGCTCATAGCGCGGCACATGAGCTTGTAGATCTAACATATTGCTTAACACCAAAAGGGAATCCCGCCCTCAATGTGTAAAAAAAAAAACAATAATCACACCTGTGTGAATTGAGGGGCCATTTGAGCCACGAAACCACCATTTGATGACATTTAGCCTCTCAGACCCAAAACTAAGGAATATTTTGGTGTCGTTGGATAAGATGTTGTCCATATCCAGGCAGATGTTGATCAAAATAACAATTCTTCTACATTCACTAATTGGGTAGACTTCTTGTGAATTAAAGGACAACTTTAGTTTTTTTCAACCAAGGTTCATGTTTTAGGTTGTCATTAGAGAAAGTAAAAGATGGGTGTTATTTTTTTTTCATTTGCTGCTTTCTTTAGTTTTAGGGATTTTAGCTCTTTTTGACATGGGGCGGGGGCATTCGAGCATGGGGCTAAATATGTATTTCTTTTACCAGATTTTATGGTGATTTATTATTGTATTATTTACTATAGTCCTAATAAACCCCAGGAAATTACATCTGGCCACAGAAGATCACAGGATCTACTGAATGTGAAGGTAGCCTACTGCAAGGCTTATACTGTGTGTATAGGCTCAATATGTCATATATGTTTGTCACATTCAATAGATCCTGTGATCTTTTGTGGCCAGATGTAATTTATTGGGGTTTATTAGGACTATAGTAAATAATAAATAAAATGCCATATTATTTTGTAAAAACATACATATTTAGCCCCATGCTCGAATGCCCCCGCCCCCCTGTCAAAAACTGCTAAAATTCCCAAAACGAGAGAAAGCAGCAAATGAAAGAAAATTAACTCTCACCTTTTAGTTTCTCTAATAACAACCTAAAACATGAACCTTGGTTGAAAAAAACTAAAGTTGTCCTTTAAGTAATGCAGATGTTTAACAATAATTTAACTCTTGAGAGCGTAAAATTAAACCAAATATTTGGTTTCATTTTACGCTCTCAAGAGTTAAAGATCTATAGAGCGTCGCAGTCCCGCTCCCTCCAGAGACCCGGATTTTATTTTTTTCCCCCTCAGACTTTTCAAAAAGTATTCATTTAAAGACGTTTACGCCGTGGACAAAGTATTCATTTAAAGACGTTTACGCCGTGGACAAAGTATTCATTTAAAGACGTTTACGCCGTGGACAAAGTATTCATTTAAAGACGTTTACGCCGTGGACAAAGTATTCATTTAAAGACGTTTACGCCGTGGACAAAGTATTCATTTAAAGACGTTTACGCCGTGGACAAAGTATTCATTTAAAGACGTTTACGCCGTGGACAAAGTATTCATTTAAAGACGTTTACGCCGTGGACAAAGTATTCATTTAAAGACGTTTACGCCGTGGACAAAGTATTCATTTAAAGACGTTTACGCCGTGGACAAAGTATTCATTTAAAGACGTTTACGCCGTGGACAAAGTATTCATTTAAAGACGTTTACGCCGTGGATAAAGTATTCATTTAAAGACGTTTACGCCGTGGACAAAGTATTCATTTAAAGACGTTTACGCCGTGGACAAAGTATTCATTTAAAGACGTTTACGCCGTGGACAAAGTATTCATTTAAAGACGTTTACGCCGTGGATAAAGTATTCATTTAAAGACGTTTACGCCGTGGACAAAGTATTCATTTAAAGACGTTTACGCCGTGGACAAAGTATTCATTTAAAGACGTTTACGCCGTGGACAAAGTATTCATTTAAAGACGTTTACGCCGTGGACAAAGTATTCATTTAAAGACGTTTACGCCGTGGACAAAGTATTCATTTAAAGACGTTTACGCCGTGGACAAAGTATTCATTTAAAGACGTTTACGCCGTGGACAAAGTATTAATTTAAAGACGTTTACGCCGTGGATAAAGTATTCATTTAAAGACGTTTACGCCGTGGACAAAGTATTCATTTAAAGACGTTTACGCCGTGGACAAAGTATTCATTTAAAGACGTTCACGCCGTGGACAAAGTATTCATTTAAAGGCGTTTACGCCGTGGACAAAGTATTCATTTAAAGACGTTTACGCCGTGGACAAAGTATTCATTTAAAGACGTTTACGCCGTGGACAAAGTATTCATTTAAAGACGTTTACGCCGTGGACAAAGTATTAATTTAAAGACGTTTACGCCGTGGACAAAGTATTAATTTAAAGACGTTTACGCCGTGGACAAAGTATTCATTTAAAGACGTTTACGCCGTGGACAAAGTATTAATTTAAAGACGTTTACGCCGTGGACAAAGTATTCATTTAAAGACGTTTACGCCGTGGACAAAGTATTCATTTAAAGACGTTTACGCCGTGGACAAAGTATTCATTTAAAGACGTTTACGCCGTGGACAAAGTATTCATTTAAAGACGTTTACGCCGTGGACAAAGTATTCATTTAAAGACGTTCACGCCGTGGACAAAGTATTCATTTAAAGACGTTTACGCCGTGGACAAAGTATTCATTTAAAGACGTTCACGCCGTGGACAAAGTATTCATTTAAAGACGTTTACGCCGTGGACAAAGTATTCATTTAAAGACGTTTACGCCGTGGACAAAGTATTCATTTAAAGACGTTTACGCCGTGGACAAAGTATTCATTTAAAGACGTTTACGCCGTGGACAAAGTATTAATTTAAAGACGTTTACGCCGTGGACAAAGTATTCATTTAAAGACGTTTACGCCGTGGACAAAGTATTCATTTAAAGACGTTTACGCCGTGGACAAAGTATTCATTTAAAGACGTTTACGCCGTGGACAAAGTATTCATTTAAAGACGTTTACGCCGTGGACAAAGTATTCATTTAAAGACGTTTACGCCGTGGACAAAGTATTCATTTAAAGACGTTTACGCCGTGGACAAAGTATTCATTTAAAGACGTTTACGCCGTGGACAAAGTATTCATTTAAAGACGTTTACGCCGTGGACAAAGTATTCATTTAAAGACGTTTACGCCGTGGACAAAGTATTCATTTAAAGACGTTTACGCCGTGGACAAAGTATTCATTTAAAGACGTTTACGCCGTGGACAAAGTATTCATTTAAAGACGTTTACGCCGTGGACAAAGTATTCATTTAAAGACGTTTACGCCGTGGACAAAGTATTCATTTAAAGACGTTTACGCCGTGGACAAAGTATTAATTTAAAGACGTTTACGCCGTGGACAAAGTATTCATTTAAAGACGTTTACGCCGTGGACAAAGTATTCATTTAAAGACGTTTACGCCGTGGACAAAGTATTCATTTAAAGACGTTTACGCCGTGGACAAAGTATTCATTTAAAGACGTTTACGCCGTGGACAAAGTATTCATTTAAAGACGTTTACGCCGTGGACAAAGTATTCATTTAAAGACGTTTACGCCGTGGACAAAGTATTCATTTAAAGACGTTTACGCCGTGGACAAAGTATTCATTTAAAGACGTTTACGCCGTGGACAAAGTATTCATTTAAAGACGTTTACGCCGTGGACAAAGTATTCATTTAAAGACGTTTACGCCGTGGACAAAGTATTCATTTAAAGACGTTTACGCCGTGGACAAAGTATTCATTTAAAGACGTTTACGCCGTGGACAAAGTATTCATTTAAAGACGTTTACGCCGTGGACAAAGCCAACTCGTCATGATTTCTGACCACTTGAGTTGGCTCTGTCCGCCCGCGGCTTAAACATCTTTAAATAAATACCTTTTGAAAAGTCTATGAGGAAAATTAACGTTATTCTTTTTCCGGGTCTCTCGTCGTCATGAAAACTGCAACGCTCTATAAGGGTTCATTTGGTTACCAACTATCCATCATGTAGCTGGGGACCACCTAGCTGGAACCCTCTCAAGGACCACTGGTGGTCCCCGGACCACTGGTTGAGAACCACTGATTTAGATCATTAGTACAAAACACACATCAACCACATTAAGCCCTGTATACACTTAGAAAATTGCTGATCTACAAGCATGCGATGTGACACATTGTTGAGTTTGTATAGATCTGCCATTTTCTAAATATCTGTATACATTTTATACATTTGAAAATGTGTGTGAAAACGGGACATTCTGCATAATTGCGACCGTAGATGACTATGAAAAGCGGCAAAGCCCGTGGCGTGACCCATCAGTCACTCCACCATATACGGGCCTGGACTGGATTACCTTTAACTCATTGTGACCTGAGATCAGATTCATACGAGGTTTCTGCCGGACACACACTGGTCTGATGAACCCATTCTGACCTGAGATCAGATTCTAAAAATGTCAGTCGCTCTTCGATTTTTCAAAAATAGCAGATCTGCTATTTTTCAATAGCTAAAGCATAACATGATGCCAACACCAAAATGGGTGCCCGGTCAGAATGGGTTAATATTCACCAAAACCAGAGACACGAGACTCTGGCTCATAACATGTCTACAGTGGATTTTTATGAAACAAACACTTTGAGGATAGAAAGAATAATTCAAGCTTTCCGTACAGCTGTAATGTTGGTGAGTTTGACGTTGTTTAATACAATCAGAGAGGACATTTCTGATTGGATGAATGGGCTGTCTATGGGAAGTTACACCTTGTTCAATGTTGTTTTCGTCGACTAAAACTAAAACGAAAAATGTTCATCGTCTACCTTTTTCCACTGACGAAAACTAAATGGAAACTAAATGAAAACTGTGATATGATGACTAAAACTAAGACTAAATATACTGACAATTTCGTCAACGAATAAAAACTAGACTAAAATGTTAGGAAGGGACTAGTGGACAAGAGATCCAGTGCAAGTCATTTTACACTTGGTTGTGCTGCGACGCGTTGTGAGCTTGTAGATCAGCTATTTTCAGCAAGTGTAAAAATATGATGCCGTCATTATGACGGCATCAAGGCCCGCCAAAATACATTTTAGTCGACTAAATCACCTGTAGATTTAGTCGACTAAAATCTTATGACATTTAGTCGACTAAAACTAGACTAACACTAAAACATTCCGGGTGACTAAAATGTGACTAAAACTAAATGAAAACTATTCAAGAGACTAAAACTAAAATAGAAATGTGCTGCCAAAAACAACACTGACCTTGTTGGCACCTTGCCATTAACTTATATGGTAAGATGGCAGCGGTTTGCACCACTCAAAAAGACTAAACACCAAACAAACAAACATGAACACCCCTCTACAGTGCTTTGGCACCTTCCCAATCAACAGGACAGCCAACAACACTGCAGATCAGACAGGCCGGTGGTGACCCACACATAATTGATCTTCCGCACAGTGTCAATAAATGAACACATTAAAAAACATTGTAGTTATCTCGTGTTACTTAAACATGGTCTATATGTTGTACACAAGGAACGAAACATTATGCAAAACAACACGACTCAACAGTCACTTCCAATCCAGCAGCTGGTGATGTCAATTAGTCATTTTGACTCAGGGGTGCGTGTGCGTGTGTGTGTGTGTGTGTGTGTGTGTGTGTGTGTGTGTGTCCAATCCAAATCACAATGTTGCACATTAAGCAATATCAAGATTTGTATGAAATGCATACAAACAGCAGATCTACAAGCTGTCCAAATATCACAGCACGCCACACTCATATCACATCATCATATCACACAAAACAATGCTTCTAACTAACTACTAGCTGCTTCATCAAGAAACATCAAATTCCTTTAATGATAATTAAGCAGTTAATTAGCTAAGCCAGTGCACCATTGGTCCTTCCAGGTGGTCCCCAGCTAAATGAATGATTGTCATTTTGATAGGTGGTACCAACATCAATCAATACAGAATGGAATTGTGGACAAAATCTTTTATAGAAGTGTATATTTGTTAGTCTCTAGTCTAAATGTTCTGATGAATTGAAAATGGTGGACCCTATTGTAAACAAGTGTAATGCTGTCCACAGTAACAGTCTCTGTATTGAGTTGTGCTTTCATGTGAAATGTAGCCATGCTGCAAAACTGTTACTTCAATCAATCTTATCCAACACAACAAAACATTATAAAAGCCTATATAGTTTTGGGTCTGAGTAATTCTCATGATCTCATCAAACGGTGGTTCCGTGGCTCAGATGGGTCTGAGAGGCTAAATGTCATCACATGGTGGTTCCGTGGCTCAGATGGGTCTGAGAGGCTAAATGTCATCACATGGTGGTTCCGTGGCTCAGATGGGTCTGAGAGGCTAAATGTCATCAGATGGTGGTTCCATGACTCAGATGGGTCTGAGAGGCTAAATGTCATCAGATGGTGGTCCGTGGCTCAGATGGGTCTGAGAGGCTAAATGTCATCAGATGGTGGTTCCGTGGCTCAGATGGGTCTGAGAGGCTAAATGTCATCAGATGGTGGTTCCGTGGCTCAGATGGGTCTGAGAGGCTAAATGTCATCAGATGGTGGTTCCGTGGCTCAGATGGGTCTGAGAGGCTAAATGTCATCAGATGGTGGTCCGTGGCTCAGATGGGTCTGAGAGGCTAAATGTCATCAGATGGTGGTCCGTGGCTCAGATGGGTCTGAGAGGCTAAATGTCATCAGATGGTGGTCCGTGGCTCAGATGGGTCTGAGAGGCTAAATGTCATCAGATGGTGGTCCGTGCATGGCTCAGATGGGTCTGAGAGGCTAAATGTCATCAGATGGTGGTCCGTGGCTCAGATGGGTCTGAGAGGCTAAATGTCATCAGATGGTGGTCCGTGGCTCAGATGGGTCTGAGAGGCTAAATGTCATCAGATGGTGGTCCGTGGCTCAGATGGATCTGTAGCCCCTTTCGGGACCCTACATAAAGCTTTTCTGAAATTTTGATGAGTTTTATGTTGGGTCCCTGTTCAGAACTATATTTTCGTATGGGAATTCCAGTACGCGGATGTAGAAATTCTCTCTAAAATAGGATCTGCGCCAAGTGACGGCATTATTTTCCTTGAGTTATTCTGAATTCGGTAACTTTAAGTAGGCCTACCTATACATCCCGCTGCGAATATCTCCTGTGGCGCGGAAGCCGTTAAGTATTTTTAATCTTTGTTTGACCGATTTGGTCGCTTTATTTCTTCTTGTTTGTTTACCGTTTATTGTACCGCCTCCCGGTGTGCGGTTGGCTTGTGCGGCTACGTCCCTGCCTCTGATCTGCTGTGTCATAGCTATAGCGCCACTAGCTAGCCAGATAGGCGGTACAATGAGGTGTCAATAAACAAGGAAGGAAGAGATTAATCCAAGCTTCCAAATCGGGCAAACATAGATTAAAAATACTTAACGGCTTCCGCGCCACAGGAGATATTCGCAGCGGCATGTATGGGTACTTATACTAAACATATTCAGAAAGCCTCACAAGGAAAAACGTCGTCAGAGCGCGGCCAGGAGCTAAACATGTTGTTTATGTTTAAGAATGGCTGTGTACCAGGTGGCATGGTAGTAGTGCAACAGGACCCCATGGACTGGGTCGAACAAAATGTCAGAAACTTCAGTACCATTGGGTTCTGCTTGGAGGGCTAATGGATCTGAGAGGCTAAATGTCATCAAATGGTGGTCAGTGGCTCAAATAATAATAATAATAATAATAAAACTTTATTTGTATAGCACCTTTCATGACATGAAATGCAGCTCAAAGTGCTTTACAGAGCAATGGAGAAAAAAAAGAAAAGCAAGGCAACGATATTAAAAAACAAGCAGTAATGCAGTACAGTGAGGACATGAATAACAAAAAATAAAAAATAAAAGATCAATTAAAAGCAATGTTGTAGAAATGGGTCTGATATAGGGCTAAATGTCATCAAACGGTGGTTCCGTGGCTCAAAAGCAGAATAAACAGTCTAATGGACCTTGAAAACCACTGAGCTAAATAAGCCGACAGGTAGCCCAAGCCAACACCTGCAAACACTCACCTGATAGTTTGACAGACCGCAGACTGAGGACTGTTAGTTTCCACAGCTTCTTGTAGAAGCTTTTGTTGTTGTTTTCCTCCAGCCTGGTAAAAACACCGACGGCCTGATCGATGTCCATGTCAATGAAATGTTATGTTTACGAGTTATTCATGAAAACAAACGGCTTATTGTAGCAACAAACACTCTAGCGTGGTGGGGGTGTGGTTATTGGTTTTACCACAAGGTGGCGTGAGCGACCGGAGGAATTCAATACATGAGCATGCGCATCCCGTGCACCGCAGCTCAAGGAACCCCCCCCCCGCACGCACGCACAAAAGCACGCACCCACGCGCGCGCACGCGCACACACACACACACACACACACACACACACACACACACACACACACACACACACACACACACACACACACACACACACACACACACACACACACACACACACACACACACACACACACACACACACACAGTACACACAAACACACACGCACAATTTATTTATGTATTTTATTCATTCATTCATTTCATGACAGTGAAACTGAATTGGCTGCATTGATAAAGTGTATGATTCAACTTTTCATGGTTTATATTACATTGTTTTAAAATGTTTAAAATGTTTACTATAGCAGGCCTATAGTAAACAGGCATGACGAAATATTAAAGAAGAGTAAAGCTCCAGTTGCCACGTATTGCTGTACTGCAATATATTTAGATTTTGTTATGGAATATGTTATATTGGGTAAAATATACCCGTGTTTGGTGATGGTGTGACAAAGAAATATGTTTAAACGCCCAATGCATTCTCTATGGCAATAGCACAAACTTTGGCATGCTACTAAAAGCTATTATCATTCATTTATCATTGTTAAGTTCACTCTGCATATCCACCGGCATAAGAGCATGATGATGCCATAACAAAACATGGGCTACACATGGAAGAGATGTGTTTAATAAAAACCCAATGAACTGCTAGACGGTCCCAGTCCCGGTGGTAACAAGTCTACTCGCCCCGTTTCTGTTTTCCTCCCAGAACCTTCCCCAGTGAGGGGTGGGAGAGGCTGGACAGCAGACGGCTGGACTTTGAATTTCTACTAAATAATTAATACTAAATTGTTTATAGGGTCAATATAAGTCAAATAATATAGCCTTTCCACAGGAGTATCTTTTTATATTTTTCCAAAAAGAATACTCACAGCCAATAGCATATTACAAAGTTATCAGGGAAGCTGGAAGCTGGAAGTACCCTCACTAAAAACGCCGGGCCACGCTCCACACGTCCCAAACTCTTCTCCCTTCTGGCTCCAAAACTGTGGAATGCACTTCCCATTGCAGTCAGAACTGCAGCATCACTCCCAATCCTCCGCCGTAGTCTGAAAACCTACCTTTTCAGACTCCATCATGGCCCATAGCACTTACCCTACCCCCTTAGATAGCATTTCTGTAGACTTAGATAGCATTTGACACAGACTTATAGCATGTTATGTAGACGGCACTATAATTGCATTGTATATAGTCATAGCACGCCATAGTACATATGTACTGTATAGCATAGTAGTATATATATATAGCTTATATGTATAGTCTCATAATATAGATATTCCACTGTTACTTTCTTAGCTTACGCATGTTTTATGATAAATGCTTTTTTGTGATGTATTCCCATGCTTTTGTTCCTGATTATTGTAAATCGCTCTGGATTAAGAGCGTCTGCTAAATGCCTAAATTGTAAATTGTAAATTGTAAATTATCCCCCTCACTGGGGATAATTCCGGGAGGAAAAACGGGCAAGCACCAGGGCGAGTAGTCCAGTATTCGTCCCAGTCTCCGTCTCATGTTGTTCTTTCTTAATTTTACAGAGTATAAAGATCGAGTACTATACAATGAAATAAATCAACGAATCAAATGATTCCCGAGCAGGGCACCGCTGGGCTCATATAATGGGTCAAATGTGGAGAACAAATTCCACTGCGATAGGGTTACTGAGCCATATAGTGTCAAGCCAATACAAGCCATAGTGCTTTATTTATAAATCCTCTTAACAGACCTTGTATTGAACTGGACTTTACTGTGCTTTTCTTTTCTCTACAAAGTGTTAATAAAGTATTCCATCAATCTGATTAAATTACTGCTATTTCTCCGTTCCATATATGGTTACTAGGGCCGGGACTAATTGCGATTAATTTAGATTAATTAACTACAGAAAAATTAATCGCGATGAACTACAGACAAATTAATTTTGTTTTTGTTTCCCCCATCATAAAGTAGTTTTTATTTGTTTTCTCATGCCCAGCCATGTAAAGCACATTTGATTATTCATATACACACTGAAGACACTTTATATATAAGGCACTTGCTGCCTATATATAAATCACCTGCCTATATATCACTGTTGGGATAAAAGGCATTTTTCTATGGAGTTGTGTGCACTGGAAATAATAAAAAGTCCCCCCATTCTGTGTTGCCTATAGAACTGGAGGTCTGAAAAAAACAGTAACATTATGAAGTACATTTTTGTGATGTCACTGAGATGTACTTCATAATGTTACTGATTTTACTGACAGTAAAATGTTGAAAATGAGTGGAATCCCGTAGTCACTATTCACTGGGATACCAAACACATTTGAAAAAAAGGTTTCTCACTGTTCTCGGGTTAAATATTGATATGCGATTAAAATGCGATTAATCGAGATGAATTAACTACAAAGCCTCTGATTAATTAGATTTTTTTTTAATCGAGTCCCAGCTCTAATGGTTACACTTGGTCTATAAATACATATTCTCTCTCTGTGTTCATGTCAAGGTTTCTTCTATCATGTGTTCAAATATAATGTCTGTGTTTACCATGCAGAGAAACACCGTGTTTAGCCTGTAAATGAACCCAAATAGTGTCTGAAACACAGAATCAGCCTTCTAAAAACAGTGGTTCACAAAGTGGGGTCCGGGGACCCCCAGGGGTCCTTGAGGCAGTTCCAGGGGGTCCCCAGCTAAATTGACTTTTTTACCGGGCCAGTTTTGAACTGCAGCCACCTGTAAGGGCTCTTTGAGAGCGGCTTTGAAGGAGTCTAGGGATTCACATTTCTCTAACAACTGTTGGTAGCGCCCCACCAACAGTCGTGAAGGAATGTGAATTTCCGTGGCATGGGAGAACGAACTCAACCCCTTGTTGTTTGAGCCAAATCTGGGCTGCGATATTTAATAATAATAATAACTTTATTTATATAGCACTTTTCTGGACAAAGTCACAAAGTGCTTAAATAGATGCGGCATAGCAAATCAACAACTTACAGCCAGCTGGCCAACAGTAGAAAGCATATTTAAGGATCCAATATAAAAATAACAACAATGTAATAGATAAAAAATACAGACAGAGTTCAGTGAACAAACATTCAATGGGGCTGGGGGGGGGGGGGATGCTTCTCTGAACAAGTAGGTTTTGAGAAGAGATTTAAAGGATGCAACGGTGTCTGCTTGTCTGATGGTTTTGGGACAGAGAAGGCTCTTTCTCCCTTGTTTATGAAGGGTGTTCAGACAGAGAAGGCTCTTTCTCCCTTGTTTATGAAGGGTGTTCAGACAGAGAAGGCTCCTTCTCCCTTGTTTATGAAGGGTGTTCAGACAGAGAAGGCTCTTTCTCCCTTGTTTATGAAGGGTGTTCAGACAGAGAAGGCTCTTTCTCCCTTGTTTATGAAGGGTGTTCAGACAGAGAAGGCTCTTTCTCCCTTGTTTATGAAGGGTGTTCAGACAGAGAAGGCTCTTTCTCCCTTGTTTATGAAGGGTGTTCAGACAGAGAAGGCTCTTTCTCCCTTGTTTATGTGATGGAATTTCTCGCGAACCTTTAAGTCTCACAGCTTGTTTCGTCATTTCATAGTTTTACATCCTAATGTCAAACCCTGACCAATGAGCTGTGGCCAAACTGTCATGTGACAACACTATGAATAATTAATACACGACAACAGAACCACGACAGACTTTTCAACAATACGTTTATTAAATGAAAACAATTACAGTTTATCATTTAGGCACTTAGCAATGTATCCACAGAGCCATTTACAGTAACATGTATCATTTAGGCACTGAGCCATTTACAGTAACATGTATCATTTAGGCACTGAGCCATTTACAGTAACATGTTTTATCATTTAGGCACTGAGCCATTTACAGTAACATGTTTTATCATTTAGGCACTGAGCTATTTACAGTAACATGTTTTCAGAACACCACAAAGTTGGTACGGTGACTTTAAAATAAAATACACCATACAATAAAATCCACCATTGGGCCAGCCTGTAACCGGAACATCTGTTACACATGTCATCAAAAAGAGAACATGAAAGAAATCGAATACAAGAATCAAATATCAGTAAAACAAAACAAAAAACACCATCATCAGTCTTGAAGGAAAGTCATTCATGAAACGTAAATGTGTGGAGATCTGATCTACTCTAACCTAACCTAATGTAATCTGTAAAGCTCCCTGTGGTGATGACTGGTTCAAACACAGAGGGTCTAGTTAACTAGTGTTAACCCATCGATTTTTAAAAAATAGCAGACCTACAAGCTCGTAGCGCGCCACTCGGTGGCGCGCTATGAGCTTGTAGATCTGCTATTTTTCAATAGCTAAAGCATAACATGATGCTAACACCAAAATGGGTTCCCGTTCAGAATGGGTTAACTAGTGTTAACTAGTGTTAACTAGTGATAACTAGTGATAACTAGGAGCAGTAACCAGGCAGGCTGCATGCTACTAGATTGGTTGAGACGGTTGTGAGTTTGTTGATCTGCTATTTTGAAACACATTTGAAGGAGATGAAGAAAAACAAAGACCCAAAAAATCTTAAAATTCACAAATAAACCTGAGATGAGGTATATAAATCTACATATTCGTACGTCAATGAGGTATGAATCTACATATTCATACATTAACCTGAGATGAGGTAGAAATCTCCATATTCGTACATTAATGAGGTATACATCTACATATCCGTACATTAATGAGGTATAAATCTCCATATTCATGAACCTGAGGTCAGACATGAAGTAGCAGCAGGTGTACGCTGTGCATTATATCAGTTAAAACTCTTTCACTGCCACCTGCTCTCTCCTTGCCACGGTCTTTGTTTGAACCCATTCTGAACGGGAACCCATTTTGGTGTTGGCATCATGTTATGCTTTAGCTATTGAAAAATAGCAGATCTACAAGCTCGTAGCGCGCCACCGAGTGGCGCGCTACGAGCTTGTAGGTCTGCTATTTTTGAAAAATCGAAGAACGACTGACATTTTTAGAATCTGATCTCAGGTCAGAATGGGTTAATCAGACCAGTGTGTGTCCAGTGGAAACCTCGTATGAATCTGATCTCAGGTCAGAACGGGTTAAAGGTGAAAATTACCCCGGGTCGTCACCAGGAAGTCAGCAAACGGCTAATGGATCCTCCCATGATGAAAGCCTGAGGCATTGTGACGCTGTCCAATGAGACGTGGGTAAAGCCTGAGACATTGTAACGCTGTCCAATGAGACGTGGGTAAAGCCTGAGGCATTGTAACGCTGTCCAATGAGACGTGGGTAAAGCCTGAGGCATTGTAACGCTGTCCAATGAGACGTGGGTAAAGCCTGAGACATTGTAACGCTGTCCAATGAGACGTGGGTAAAGCCTGAGGCATTGTAACGCTGTCCAATGAGACGTGGGTAAAGCCTGAGACATTGTAACGCTGTCCAATGAGACGTGGGTAAAGCCTGAGACATTGTAACGCTGTCCAATGAGACGTGGGTAAAGCCTGAGACATTGTAACGCTGTCCAATGAGACGTGGGTAAAGCCTGAGGCATTGTAACGCTGTCCAATGAGACGTGGGTAAAGCCTGAGACATTGTAACGCTGTCCAATGAGACGTGGGTAAAGCTTCCATTCTAAACGTGCCGTCGGCCACCGGCCGACTTGGGAACGATGCAAGTTGGGAACCTAGCATGGACACTGTGGAACGCCTGTGTCACCACTAGAAGTCAGCGGGGCGAAGAGTTCTCGAGTTACGTGGATGTGTGTACACACGTGCACACACAGAGACGTAGGCGTGCGTACACACGTGCACACACACAGAGACGTAGGCGTGTGTACACACACACACACAGAGACGTAGGCGTGCGCACACACGTGCACACACACAGAGACGTAGGCGTGTGTACACACACACACACAGAGACGTAGGCGTGCGCACACACGTGCACACACACAGAGACGTAGGCGTGCGTACACACGTGCACACACAGAGACGTAGGTGTGCGTACACACGCACACACACACAGAGACGTAGGTGTGCGTACACACGTGCACACACACAGACGTAGGCGTGCGTACACACGTGCACACACACAGAGACGTGGTGCATTTATTATAGGATATATATTTGTTTCCTTGGAAACAATTCTACTGGAACACAATATGTTCAGCTGGAGGTCAGGGGTCAAACCCTATCAATCTGGGGTCAGGGGTCAAACCCTATCAATCTGGGGTCAGGGGTCAAACCCTATCAATCTGGAGGTCGGAGGTCAAACCCTATCTTGGGGTCTTTAGCACATCAAGGTTTGATTGACAGATTGTCACTGTGCTCAATTATATACATCATCAGTGTGATGTCACCATGATGTCATGATGAGTCACTCATGACCAAATATGGAGTCCATGAGGTCAGGCGTACTGGCGGCGGTGGTAACCATGACAACCTGGACTCACTCAGACATGTGGAGTAACCATGGTGACCTGATGTGACCCTCGCTCACATGGAGACTCTATCTCTGCTCACACAGACACACTGAGGAGCCAGACGTCCACAACCCGAACCCAACGCAGAGGGGTTCAGAGGACGTGGTCTGGAAGGAGTGCAGGTGGGTCAGAGTGTCCTCTGAGGACACGTCATAGAAGGACAGAGTCCCAGCGGGACGGTCCACATACACTGCTACTCTGTAGCCCCCGTCCTCCCTGACCTCACGGTCAGCATCCACTGCTGCTCTGATGGAGCGTCTAGAGGGACCGACAGGGAGGACAGTCTCCTCCCTATTGTGTCTGACAAAGTAAGTGTCACGATAACACTCCAGACTCCATGACATGCCATTGGATCCAAGCCGACAGTCATCACCACGTCCTTTCCTGCTGATTGCTCTGTCAGTCCCTGCTATATCAACGTATCCACTGCACTCTACCTCAGAGTAGCAGCGTTCGCTCACACTCTCTGCACTCAGAACCTGCTCCCAGAAATCAAACCTCTCTGTATGGTCAGGATACTGATGACGTCGTCCCTTCACCACTGTGACCTTCCTGTTGTCCTCAGACAGAGTGAGGTCACAGTGTGCTGTGTTTGTGTCCAGTGAGAGACGCTGGGAATCTGATGAGAAAACACACAGTAACCATTAAGTACACCATTCACTGACACACACACACACACACACACGCACACACACACACACACACACACTTGTGTGCGCGCGCATTTGCACCCAGTCTCACACACACACACACACACACACGTGCGCACACACACACACACACACACACACATGTGCGCACTCGTACACGTACAGTACACACACACACACACACACGTGCGCACACGCACACACACACACACACACACACATGTGCGCACTCGTACACGTACACACACACACACACACACATGTGCACGCACACACACACACACTAGAGCCCTGCAAGTGGGTCGTCGGGTACTGACGGGGTCCGGCCCGGCCCACCAAAACGGGCCGTGGGCCGGGCGGGCTCACGCGCCGTTATATTAATTTTCCGATGTGAATTTCACCCAGACTGGACTTGCTTCAGCAGCGCGGCAGCATGCTGCTGTCTCCATAGTGACGACGTGACGAATGACAATAACCCCTCCACAGTGTCCACACACACGCGCACACACACACACACACACACACACACACACACACACACACACACACACACACACACACACACACACACACACACACACACACACACACACACACACACACACACACACACACACACACACACACACACACACACACACACACACACACACACACACACACGCACACACACACGCACACGCACACACACGCACACACTACAATCTGGTCAAAACTATAAAGACTTTGAAACAACGTGTTTTACATTCTATCTCTCGCTCCGCACCTAAACTCTCGTCCTCTCTCTCTCCTAATTATTATGCAGCGCAGCTGTATACACACACACACACACACACACACACACACACACACACACACACACACACACACACACACACACACACACACACACACACACACACACACACACACACACACACACACACACACACACACACACACACACACACACACACACACACACACACACACACACACACACACACACACACACACACACACACACACACACACACACACCGAGTACTAAGTAAGTAGGCCTAGGCTACGGCTCTCTGACAGAATTCATTTCAGGAGATCCGCAATAAAAACAAATTAAATACTGCGGGAGCATTATTACCAGACAACATTACTAAACAAACTTGGATTTGTACATTGCAGAAACTGCAGATACATAACGTAAGTGTTCTTACTTCTTATTATTGTCCGTCTGGGTTTTATAATGCAGCGTGAGTCCGCGATAGCCGATCTGCAAGCTCACAACGCGTTGCGCTGATTGACAGTGCACGTGCAGCAGCTACTATATAAAACTATAATTAAGTAGGCTACTTTTTAGTGTGACGTCTGTGTGTTATTGACTTCTTGTTCCTTAATGTGGGTTTCTGCTGCTGCTTCTGCTGCTGCGTCCGTGCAACAAATGTGCACCAATAAAGCGGCCGCGGCGCGCATGCTATAGAAATAGCGTAATACCGGGCCCGGGCCTATTCTGGACTTGACCAACGGGCTTAGGGCCGGGCGGGCCCTTAACTCCACGGGCCCGTGCAGGGCTCTAACACACACACACACACACACTTGTGTGCGCGCGCATTTGCACCCAGTCTCACACACACACACACGTGCGCACACGCACACACACACACACACATGTGCGCACACGTACACGTACACACACACACACACACATGTGCGCGCACACACACACACACACGCTTGCACCCAGTCTCTCTCACGCGCGCACACACACACACATGTGCGCTCGCGGCCGCGCACACACACACGCATGCGTTTGCACCCAGTGTCTCTCACATCCATGTGCACGCACACACACGCGCACGCTCGTCTCTCTGACCCACACACACCCACATGCGCACGCACACACACACACACACACACACGTTTGCACCCAGTGTCTCTCGCACACACACCCGCATTTGCGCGCGCGCACACACACCCACATTTGCGCGCGCGCACACACACACCCGCATTTGCGAGCACACACACACACACACACACACACACACACACACACACACACACACACACACTATTAAATTAAATGTCAGAGGCGAAGTGATGTCGGCAAGGTAAATGTAGGCCTAAATTAAAATTAAATTGAATAACCCTCGATTGTGGGTTAATACATACAGTGCCTTCGGAAAGTATTCACACCCCTTCACTTTTACCACATTTTGTTTTGTTACAGCCTCATTTCAAAATGGATTAAATTCGTTTTTTTCCTCATCAATCTACACACAATACCCCATAATGATGAAGTGAAAAAAGTTCTCAAATATTTTGTTAATTTATTAAATAAGAAGCTGGAAAAGCACATGTACATAAGTATTCACACTCTTGACTTAGTACTAAGTTGAGGCACCTTTGGAAGCAATTACAGCCTTAAGACTTTTTGGGAATGATGCTACAAGCTTGGCACACTTGAATTTGGGGTATTTTCCCCCTTTTTCTCTGCAGATCCTCTCAAGCTCTGTCAGGTTAGACGGGGAGCGTCGCTGAACAGCTATTTTCAGGTCCTTCCAGAGATGCTCAATGGGGTTCAAGTCTGGGCTCTGGCTGGGCCACTCAAGGACTTTCACAGAGTTGTCCTAAAACCAATCCTTCGTTATCTTAGCTGTGTGCTTGGGGTCGTTGTCCTGTTGGAAGGTGAATCGTTGACCAAGTTGGAGGTCCTGAGCGCTCTGGAGCAGGTTTTCATCCAGGATGTCTCTGTACACGGCTACATTTATCTTTCCCTCTGGGAGACTTGTTCTCCCCACAGCATGATGCTGCCACCACCATGCTTCACCGTAAGGATGGTATTTGCCAGGTGATGAGCGGTGCCTGGTTTCCTCCAGACGTAACACTTGGCATTCAGGCCAAAAAGCTCTATTTTGGTTTCATCAGACAAGAGAATCTTGTTAATAATGGTCTGAGAGTCATTTAGGTGCCTTTTGGCAAACTCCAAGTGCGCTGTGACGCCCGGCTGTCATGTGCCTTTTATTGAGGAGAGGCTTCGGTCTGGAGGAAACCAGGCACCGCTCATCACCTGGCAAATACCATCCCTACGGTGAAGCATGGTGGTGGCAGCATCATGCTGTGGGGATGTTTTTTAACGACAGGAACTGGGAGACTTGTCAGGATAGAGGGAAAGATAAATGGAGCAGTGTACAGACATCCTGGATGAAAACCTGCTCCAGAGCGCTCAGGACCTCCGACTTGGTCAACGATTCACCTTCCAACAGGACAACGACCCCAAGCACACAGCTAAGATAACGAAGGATTGGTTTTAGGACAACTCTGTGAAAGTCCTTGAGTGGCCCAGCCAGAGCCCAGACTTGAACCCCATTGAGCATCTCTGGAAGGACCTGAAAATAGCTGTTCAGCGACGCTCCCCGTCTAACCTGACAGAGCTTGAGAGGATCTGCAGAGAAAAAGTGGGAGAATACCCCAAATTCAAGTATGCCAAGTAGAGCCCGACCGATCCGTCGGTCGCACCGATGTATCGGTGATTTTCGGGTCATTTTGCGACATCGGTGTTTATTTAATCCGATGTCCCGATTTTTATACAGGAGGGGGAAAATGATTTAATGTTTACTACAGTCCATCCTGCAAATATCACTCTCTCGGTCCTGCACCGCTGTACTAGAGAAGTATATCACCTTTTCGGTTCTGCACCGCTTAGTGGAAAAGTCTTTCACTCTGTCGGGTGCGCAGCCCCCCCCCCCCCCACACACACACACACACACACACACACACACACACACACACACACACACACACACACACACACACACACACACACACACACACACACACACACACACACACACACACACACACACACACACACACACACACGGCACACCTCTACAGTACTACAGAGAGACGGAGAGAGAGGGGGGAGAGAGGGTGGGGGGGAGAGAGCGAGAGAGAGCGCACGCAAACTCCTTATTCCTCGATTGTTTTACCTTTGTCTCAAATTGCCCAGCAAAACTATAACCCTTGTGTGAGTGTCCTTGTTCCAAATTGATGTGAAGTCATGTGCATATTGGTTGCCAGCAGGCACGTGGCAGCAGCAGCTAAGACGGTGAGCCTGTACATTTCACATAGAACTTGACCGCATAGGCAATCAAGACCATTAATGAATGACAGCTGTGAGGCTGTGAGCCTGTGTGTAACTGTTGTGTGTGGGGCTGGCTAATCCTTCCTTATAGTGAGGGACTACAGGGAGCAGGGACAACTATTATATTTTAAATCATATATATATATTCCATTCCATCCATATATATCCGTTCCATTGATAAAAACATTGGACGTTGGCCTGACGCCACGTGTTCAAAGAACGATCGTTCACGAAAACCCACCAATAAGCCCTTCAGACTTGGATGGTCAGAGCGGCGCGATTACATACAAAGGCAATGCAAAGACCAGAATTGCGCAAACGGGCGCAGCGCGACCTGCCGCGGTACAAACTGGACGAATCGAGGCGAATATATATTCAGGTCTGAACTACAAGCTCAAGTCTGATCTACAAGGTCACAACGCGTCACAACGCCTACAAGCTCACAACACTCACAACGCGTCGCGTCCGCGACACGTTGTGATCTTGTAGATCAGCTATTTTCAGCATGCGGAGATATGCAGGCTCTGAGAGCATTCAGAAACTTTTACCTTCACGATAAAAGTATGCAGCTTTCACAAGTTGGCCCATGAAGACAAGGACAAGGATTAAGAATTCGGTGGCATTTCACATTGCAAAAGATTTTTTCCAAAATGTAAAAATATTATAATAAGGAATTAATTTGGATAATGGTAATGGTATATTGTACAAATTGTCACTTTATTAATCCCAAAGGTTTGGACTGCATTTAATTTTCAACACAAAACCTTAAACTGACTATGTGTGTGGAATATAAATATTTGCTTTATTGACTGAGTGACTTTGTGTTGGGTTCAAATCATCTGCAGTGTTTTGAAGTATAACCAGGTAGGTGCTGTTTTTTACACAGTGACCTTTGTAGGGGGTTTTATGATTCAAACCTATAATGGTGGAAACCACTACATAAATAAAAGGCATGATAAGAACATGTATTAATACCACGCTATACAAAGAAAACAATGGTGCTACCTAATTTCTGGTGGCGCTACCAAATGAAAAGGTAGGTGGCACAGTGCTACCTGTGAAAAGGTTAGTCTGGAGCCCTGATCCTACATACAACTAAAAAAATTACACCTGTGTGAAGTGAGGGGTGCTAATATATTAAAGTCTAACTCATGTTGATTAGGTGATGTAATGGTGATTAAGGTGTCTATTGCTCAGACACTGACATTCTTTGTAGGACGGACATCTACACTAATAGCTGGATAATAGGAGGGCATATATAGGGGTGCATTTAATTTAGAAAAAAAAGCCTTATGTGCCAAAACATTTTATTTAAATGTATTCAATGTATTCTATTGTTAATTTAATTAAAAAAACGTATTTTGAAGTTTAGACGTTTTTATGTATTTTTTATTATTGATTACGAAACATCGGTCCAAAACATCGGCATCGTATCGGCATCGGGGGTGTAGGTCTCTCCAAAATCGGCATCGGACCCAAAAATATGGCATCGGTCGGGCTCTAATGCCAAGCTTGTAGGATCATTCCCAGAAAGTCTAAAGGCTGTAATTGCTGCCAACTTGGTACCAAGTCAAGAGTGTGAATACTTATGTACATGTGTTTTTCCAGTTTCATATTTTTTATAAATTAACAAAATATTTGAGACAACTTTTTTCACTTCATCATTATGTGGTATTGTGTGTAGATTGATGAGGAAAAAAACGGATTTAATCCATTTTGAAATGAGGCTGTAACAAAACAAAATGTGGTAAAAGTGAAGGGGTGTGAATACTTTCCGAAGGCACTGTATAGGCCTATAGTCCGGCAGCCGACAGGCATCTTTTGTTTAACCCATTTAGACCCGAGGAGGATTCTACAAATGCCTTCTACATCCTGACAGTTTCCTGAAGAAACCTCATGTTTTTATGTCAGTGTTTCTCAACCTTTTCCATGTCAAGGACCCCCAATAATATATGTATTTCACCACCGACCCCCATCTGAAAATATATTGTTCCAGGGACCAACATATTTGGTCTACAAGCTATGAGCTTGTAGATCTGCTATTTTTCAATAGCTAAAGTATAACATAATGCTTGAAACACCAGAATGGGTTAAAGTGGGATATTTGGTATATAGTCTTTTTCATTGGCCTGAACTATTGTCTATATTCATACATTCATGAATCCACTTGCTGAGCGGCTGTCACTATTGGGCTTTCTTTTTCATTAACATCCTACGGCAGGCAAAATGGTCCAACATGTCAAACTTTCCTCATGCTTTAAGTAGCATGTGACATGTAAAACTTTCCTCATGCTTTAAGTAGCATGTGACATGTAAAACTTTCCTCATGCTTTAACCCATTCTGACCTGAGATCAGATTCATACGAGGTTTCCGCCGGACACACACTGGTCTGATGAACCCATTCTGACCTGAGATCAGATTAAAAAAATGTCAGTCGCTCTTCGATTTTTCAAAAATAGCAGACCTACAAGCTCGTATCGCGCCACTCGGTGGCGCGATATGAGCTTGTAGATCTGCTATTTTTAAATAGCTAAAGCATAACATGATGCTGACACCAAAATGGGTGCCCGGTCAGAATGGGTTAAGTAGCATGTGACATGTAAAACTTTCCTCATGCTTTAAGTAGCATGTGACATGTAAAACTA
>NC_139711.1:46942431-47002431 GCF_964188405.1 Protomyctophum parallelum | reverse complement strand
TTCCAGGCTATGGGATTTTCTCTGGGAGGGATGGGGTCTAATCTCCTGAGAGTAGCCATTGTTTCCCCTGCGGTCTATGGTAGTAGCATACTAGCACTGTCAATTAGCATCGATCGTTTGCGCTCGTTATAGCTAAATACGGTATTAAAAAAATATGAATTATGATCGAAAATCTCAGTTACAATGAAACTGAATGGAGGTGTTTTTTTAAAGGGTAACTGTTCCGTTTTGGCAGTGTCAGACGATCCGCGATGTCAACACCAGTCACTCCGCCCAGTCAACCCCAGGCATGAAGCCTTCTACCCGGGCATAATTTCCTCTTTACGTCCCCTGTCTGTCTGGGACCATCAGAGGTCCAATAGCTATGGCAATTATCACAATTTAAATAAATAAGCATATTGAAACTATTTCACATTAACAATGTTGGTAAAACTAAGATATTTGAGGGAAATATATAATTTATATCCACAAATAAAATATTATTATTGATTAATTAACTCCATTCCTCTACCCTCCATCCCTTTAGTTTCCATGGTTATTGAGCCCCTCCTATATTTAATCTATACTTTACTAACCAATTATGGTAATATGAATTGTATGCTATTAATCCTAATCTATTTTCATGTTTTTATAGCATTAAATACTATATACTTTTTTTTGGTATGTATTAGCCTGTTTATTTTCCATTGATATAATTTCACCATAATAGTATACTAATAATATAATAGTATATATCACCATACATTTTAATATTAGTACATTTAAACAGAAGAGAGCTAATTTAATAACCAGTCACTTTTATTGTTTGCGCAGCGCAGCATAACAGATGTACAAGTTGTCGACACGGAATGGTATGTACCGTATGGTACACGATGTAAGCTTGTAGATCTGTTTATTTGAACCATGCTTCGCGAATGAGACTTCATGCGAGAGTCAACTCGTCCCCTCCTTTTTTCTGTCAGAATCTGTATTGTGTCAGTGTGTGTGTGTGTGTGTGTGTGTGTGTGTGGGCGCGCGCTGTTCTCTTCTCTCTCTTGCCCCAAAAATTGTAGACAGTAAAATGACGATTTCCAACTACACTACAGTGCAATCGTGGCATTTCTCGCAGATTTGCGTGCAGGGGGGGGGGGGGGGGGGGGGGGGGCTTGAGGATTGATCAAACTCTTCGGCTCTGCCCTAGGGTGACCAGATGTCCCTCTTTGCGTGGGACAGTCCCTTATTTCCAAGACTTTTCAGGTCTCCCAGACCCTGTCCCACATTGTGACTGGCAGGCAATTGCATTAATGTTCAAATGCAAGTTAGTCCCATAATAGTTGGCCTTCTGCTCTCTCATTGTCTCTCCCTGCAAGTGTTTTAAGCATGTTAAAATAGCATAAAAATATAGCATGATTTTTATGATAGCCAATATTGGGCCTATGGTCGAATATGACATCAAGGCTATTAATAGCAACTCATGTAATAAGTTGCTAACCCGGTACTCCAGTATGGCTTGTGTGGGATAAGTGGGACGGGTCCACTTATCCCACACATGTGATACTTCTGTCCCTCAAATGAACAGTTTGGATCTGGTCACCCTACGATGTCCCAATAAATAATTCGTTCTCAACATGTGGGTCCCCACATGATTTGGCGGTGTCACTTCACTGTCAGTGACAATTTAAGGACTTTTAACCCTTGCCCTGCCAGTCCCAATTTTTTTGTTTGGGTAACAAATTGGCATATTTTTAATTCATCGTTTTAACATACAAGAAAGATCTGGTGGATTGAAGAGATGTTTCTTTTCCATTCATTCATTGCAAATGTATTCTCTCGATTCGCCACCAGATGGCGGGAAAGCATCATTATGCCGATTTTGGCTAAAATAGACGGATCTTCCTAAGTCACTTCGGTTGAACGATCAACAACATCCTGTACTATTTTGACCCTAGTCAATAGCTTGGCTGGTCCGGATTGCTAAGCAAATGCTATATTTTTCATACCTAAGTCAAATTATCCTCAAATCAACCCCAAAAGATCGCAAAATATCACATTTTTTACAGCGACGCACATAGAGACGGCGCGCGTGCACGATAGCGCACGACCACGCGGATTTCGGCCGTTTTTTGGTAAATTACATCCAACATTAGTGATATTAGCGAAAAAATATTAATTTTTGCTCTTTTGACCCCGCGATAACTGATATTGATTGTCATTCCGTTTTTTCCGTTAACGGGAGGTTTAGATTTTTCGATTAATTCCGTTTTTTCCGTGAATTGTAGGCCAAGGGTTAAGACTTTTATAATACCTCAAAGGCTCTAAAAGAAAAAATACCATTACTGCATCAAAACATTCAAAAGTAATCAGCAAACCATGCTATAAAAAACTGGTTGGCCAGATTATTAAATCAACAATTGTGAAAATAGCCGATCTACAAGTTCACAACGAGCTTGTAGATTGGCTATTTTCACAATATTGCCACAATTCAAATGAAATGGCAAATATGAAAAGTCAATTGAAATAAGAGAAATGCTTTTTAACCTTCAGATAATGAACGCATTTAAGTGAAAATATAATGCAATAGCATTTACATTTCATCTCCGGGTGTGGTCATTCTATGCAAAAGCAAATAACATAGCACAGGGGTACTCAACCGGCGGACCGCGGTCCACGACCGGACCGCGGAACACCTCTCTGCGGACCCTAGGCAAAAAAACAAAAAAAAAGCTCAGGCCAGGCCAGCCACAGTCAATTTCAATTCAATTCAGGCAGTGTTGCTGCAGCACAACTATACATTGTGTGTCTTATGTTAATGAAGGGAAGAAGTTAATAATATAAATAACATCAGATGGTACATTTCTCATGTGAAATTGCTGCAAAGGCCCCCAAAATGTCCCCCAAGGGCCCCCAAAGTGTGATTTGGATTTGGAGTTCCACTCCGGGCCTGCACTCTGCACCCCATTATTGGTTGGGTGGAAGGGGATCTGATTTGTATAATCTTGGCTTGACCATACTAAACGGGCATAGAGCCCCGCTCTCCGATGGATGCCGCGCATGGGACCGGACCTCGGTCTTATTCAAAAAAAGATTTGTGGACCTTCATAATTTCTAGTTGAGGACCCCTGACATAGCATTTACATTTTCAAATTGGCGTGTGTAGGCCTACTATTTGAAAATGATAATGCAATGCCATTTGCTTTTTCATTTGGTCATAGAATGAGCACACCTAGAGATGAAGCAAAAGCAAATCACATTGCATTTTCCTTTCCTTTCCGTACACATGTCAATTTGAAAATGAATCTAAACCAAACAAGTGATCTGCAAGCTCACAACACATCACACTGCATAACTGTGTTATTCACATGGAATACACATGTAATTCCCTTTGACCTCATGGGGTCATTGAGGGAGTCACCAAGCTAGATGTGACTGTAATGCCCCTGATCAATGAGTAGTGGTCAGGGTGGGCTACATGGGGGGACCCCTTAACTTAGGTGTTTCGCCAATAGCGTCCAGGAGGGATTACCCTCCAATACGCCTCAACCCCGCTAATAGTATTTAGAGTCTAAGGGAGGGTGAGCTAATAGTATTTAGAGTCTAAGGGAGGGTGAGCTAATAGTATTTAGAGTCTAAGGGAGGGTGAGCTAATAGTATTTAGAGTCTAAGGGAGGGTGAGCTAATAGTATTTAGAGTCTAAGAGAGGGTGAGCTAATAGTATTTAGAGTCTAAGGGAGGGTGAGCTAATAGTATTTAGAGTCTAAGGGAGGGTGAGCTAATAGAATGTCTCAGTCCCTCATATCTCTGGACACTTTCTTCATACTGAGCAAGCACAGAAACGCTATTGGCCCATTTTGGACTGAGGTCGATTAAAAAAAGGCTTCTAAATCCTAACATTATTCTGAAAAACCCATGTTTCTATGTCAGTGGTGCTCAACCTTTTTCATGTCAAGGACCCCCAGTATTATCTCTATTGGGCCACGGACCCCCCATCTGACCACCGTAACGTCTCAACCGCACCGTAATGTCTAAACACATAGGCAGCCATGCACCGTAACGTCTCAACCGCACCGTAATGTCTAAACACATAGGCAACCACCCACTCAAACCACTCACCTTAAGCCATAACCTATTCACAGCCTCCGTTGCTCGGAGAGCTCAGGCCACCGTGCTACGCTCCCACTTCAGTTTTGGGGGGGAATTCCAAGCGGAATAGTTTCCCGCAGTCGGTCATAACATTATTAATAATTTCGGTTCCACGTCCACTGCGTCAGTCATAGCCCAAGAAACCTATGTTCGTCAAACCATTCCCTTTGGGTCTGCCCCTCGTTCGTCAAACAACACGACGCCCAGGTCTCGCTCGATGCCCAGAGATCCATGGCGTCTACTAGTCCGGCAACTTGACCGTGTGGTCCGGCACAATGACTGGTGGTCGTGTCGGGTGGTCGGGTACCTCTCCTCTGTGCTCCTCCCCCTCCATATCAAGATCAGTTCCTTCCCTGCTACCACGGAGACCGTCCTCCTCTACGGCCGTGAATGCTGGACACTTACACAAGCCCTACAGAAATCCCTGGATGGGTGCGGCACCAGAATGTCACGTGTGGTACATCAACCAGGATGAGCACATCACCAACAAGCGTCCGTACGGGGCATTACCAAGTATAACAGAGAAGATAGCAGTGAGGAGAATGAGACTAGCTGGCCACTGCCGCCGCCATCAAGAACTCCCGGCCAAGGCCGCACCGCGGGAACCAACACACGAGTGTCGATGGAGAGGACGTCCCACACCTACCTAAGTGGACGCACTAAAGAAAGATACTGGTGCGGAAAGCACGAAGGAGCTGGCCAGATGTACGAAGAACCGAGATGACTGGAGACGTCGATGGAGAGCTCGTCTGAGGTCGACGTAGAGAGTTCGCCTCCCATCTCCGCTCACTGCTCGTAAGACGTGGTCTCCCTCCTGACCGCTGCTCCAGCCACTCCCCGAGAACCGGAGCTGCCACCACCGCTGCTGCCAGCGGCGTTCCTGCCCTCAGCCTGCAATCTATGGGCCGCGGGTCGTCCTCTGCCTACCTCTCCTACGTCAGACCCTCTGCCGCATCCGTGCTCGATGCCCAGAAGTCCATGGCGTCTACTAGCGCGGACGCTCACTCTCTACCAAACGCCGCCCGTCCCGTCCTCCGGCCTCTTCGGCCTTCTCCGACGGGAGCTCCCCTAGTTCCGTCAGGCGAAATTGCCTTCATTGCGCAACCCTCTGTCGAGAGGACGCCTGCTCCTACGCCTGCTAAATAATCATTCCATTCACGTTTCATTCATGCCATGCTAATCAACCTTACTCTCATCCCAACAGACTCCGCCGGCAAACGATTTCCGGCTAACCATCCAGAGGCTCGCTAACCATCGGGCTGTTCGCCTACCAACCATACCTACTAACCATTCTCCCACGAGCCCCTTCCGCGAAGGCTCCCATGTCGGCGGCACCAGCCATCGTGAGGCTCCAATGGCGCGGGGCCTTCCTCACTCTCCCATGGATCCCTTCTCGCTAAAGGCCCCGGCTCGTCGAGGGAATCTCGCCAACATCGTTTGTATAGTCCCTTCCAGGTAAACTTTAATTTACTCCTTCCTTCAGAAGTTCGCACCATTCCTCCAGGCGCGTATTCTTTTAATTCCTTTTGGGGGCAGGCTTAAGAGCCCCCCTGCCTTCACCAGGCAGGATCCGAGCCGAGGCTCCGGCCCGTCCCCACGGGGGCTCACGCCAAAGCTCCTTCACCATGTCTCCTCCTCATCATTCTGTTTATCATGCATCAGTCACCTGTTCTGTCCATTCACCCAATCCCAGCTCCATACTTGTATCAATCTATCTGCAATAAATCTCGCCTTCATCCTCCGCATTGTGTAATCTCTGTACAGTTGAAATATCATTCAAAACTAGGGGATGACACTGACAACAAAACACATTGAACCACTCAGAGGTGTTTAGGTTTTAAATGCGATATCTCAGCATAAAGACTACATACATTAGTCACTGTATCTTATGAATATTATGGTCAGTGTGAGTTACCATGATATTAACCTCATCCACACTCTTCAAATACTACCACCATCATAACTACATTATAATCACTTACTATAACAGAACTTTACTTAACCAAATAAAAATGTTAAATGAATCTGACCTGAGAGTCTCCAGACAACAGTTTGGGCTCTTCAGTGCAGCACAGATGAGATCCAGTCCAGAATCCTTCAAGCCGTTTCCACTCAGGTCCAGTTCTCTCAAATGGGACGGATTGGAGCTGAGAGCTGAAGCCACAACTTCAACGTGTTCCTCTCCGAGGTCACAGTCAACAAGTCTGTAATTACAGATTAAATGTAAAATCAGAGATGATCAAAACAGAACAGACCACGTTCACTGTCAAGGAGGTTCCGTGTGGTGCTGTCTGAAATGTGTGTGTGTGTGTGTGTGTGTGTGTGTGTGTGTGTGTGTGTGTGTTTGGATACTTTTATAACTAAGCAAATAGCGGTAGTGAGTAACACATTAAATTGAAATGTGCTCATAACTTTCCACTGTTGTCATTTGATTGTAATACAAACATTAAATAATGAAAACGATCCCAACTCGCTGCTGTTGTTCCACTCTATGGCAGTGAAGTGAAGAAATGTTCTGTCAACAGATGAACAGTCTGTACGACCGCATGCCATGGCAAAATCACCCTGATATCACTAAATCATACTATCATAATATCATACTATAATTCAGTCAATGTCTGAGTGTGTGTCACTGTGACTGCCGTAGCTCCTCACTGCCTGCACCAATCACTCCCAATCACTTTTCACACAGGCATTGACCATAATAATATTGAGTTCTTAACGAAGCCCTTTTTTCGATTTGACACATTAATGATTAATAATGAATTTATTAGTGAATTAAAAATGTGAAAAGGCACCCGGGCGCAGTACCCCCCGCGGCCACAAGGGGGGGGGGGGGGTAAGGGCTAGTATGCTAAACACAAATCACACTTGAATTGGATTGCAATACTAATCATCATATAATATCATCATACTATAATTAAGCCAATGTCTGTCTGAATGTGTCACTGTGACTGCCGTATCTCCTCACCGCCTGCACCAATCGCTCCCACTTTTCACACAGGCATTGACCATAATAATATTTTTTTTCCAATTTAACAAATTACAAATTAATAATGAACTTATTAGTGAATTAAAAATGCGAAAACGCACCCAGGGAGCAGTACCCCCTGCGGCCACAAGAGGGGGGGGGGATAGGGTAAGGGCTAGTATATATATATAAATATGAAGTGAGGGGGGGGGGGGGGGGGGGAGTCTCTCTCTCTCTCTCTGAATGAAGTATATAGTGATCTAACATGTTAACATCCACACTACTAACCTGGCTGATTTGCAGTTCTTTACAACTGGGATCAGTCTCCGTCGCCCCTCCTTTGATGTGTTGTATTTCTGCAGGTCCAACTCTGACAGAGCCTCCTCTGACATCTGCAGCATGGAGGCCAGAGCTGAACACTGAGGCACAGTGAGTTCCTTCCCTGAGCTGTTCTCTGACTCCAGGTACTGTTGGATCCCCCGACTGACTGACGGGTCGTTCATCTCCATCAGACAGTGGAAGATGTTGATACATCTGTCAGGAGAGGCATCATCATCGTTCATCTCCTTCAGGTTGTTGATGACTCTCTGGATCTCCTCTGGACCGTTCTCTGTCTGACCCAGCAGGCCTCCTAACAGACTCTGGTTGGACTGCAGTGAGAGACCATGAAGGAAGCGGACAAAGAGGTCCAGGCGACCACTCTCACTCTGCAGGGTTTTCTTCATAGCAGCCTTCAGGAAGTCAGACAGGGAACGTTTACTGTTGAAACGGCGGTCTCCCAGGAATGTCTTCAGGACCTTCGTGTTCTTCTGAGTGAAACAGTGGGACAGGTAGACTGCAGCCAGAAACTCCTGGAAGCTCAGATGAACGAAGCAGTAGACCGTTTTGTGGAAGAACACATCGTCTTCTTTGAAGAACTTTGTGCAAAAGCCCAAGTTCTTCAAGTCCACGTTCACATCAAGACCACACGCCTTCAGGTCCTCCTCATAGAAAATTATGTTGCCTTTGACCAGTTGGTGAAACGCCAGCTTGCCCAGCCTCAGAAGAACTTTCCCTGCATCCTTTATGAGCTTCCCTCTGTCTGCCTCGCCTAGTGCAGGATTCTCCCGCTGTATCTCACCCATCAGGAAGTGGCAGAACAGCTCAACCAGGGTTTTGGGCAGCCTGACTGTCGTCCCCATGTTCTTCACCATGTTCTTCACAACGGTAGCAAGGATCCAACAGAAGACTGGGATTTCACACATGGTGAGGAGGATCTTTGATTCTTTGATGTAAGAGAGGATTGATCTGGCCTGGTTCTCATCACTGAAGGTCTTCTCGAAGAACTCCTTCTTCTGGTCATCTCTGATGAACCCTCGTACTTCTGTCATCCTGTTTACAAACTTCTTAGGGATCTGATTGGCTGCTACAGGTCGCGAGGTTATCCAGATGCGAGCAGAGGGGAGGAGCTTCCCCTTGATGAGGTTTACAAGGAGATCTTTCACTGGGTAAGAGTTGTTGACATTCATGAGGCCAATTTCTTTGTTGAAATCAAACTTGAAATTATTTTCATCATAACCATCCAGAACAAACATGACTTTGAAGGGGAGGTCATTGTAGTCTCTTGCCGTCTGCAATTCAGTGAAGATATGATTAAGAACGTCTTCCTCAATAAATCTGGTTTCCGCGATGCAGCAGTGAATTAGCTGTGCCAAAGTAAACTTTTTTCCCTTGAGCATATTTAACTGGCGGAACTTGAGCGGGAACACGAGGTGTGGGTCTTGGGGGAAACATTTCTTGGCCCAGTCGAACATAAATTTGTGTACGAGGATCGTTTTTCCAATCCCTGCACAGCCAACGGTCAGCACTGTTCTTATGATTCGTCCAGAAAGGTCTTTGAACATCTGAACCAGTTGGATTTCTGTTCCCTCTCCTGCCTTCTTCATCTCCATCTGTCTGGCCTCATGATGGCTGTGGATGTCTGTTCTTTCGATGTCTACATTGTAGAGCGGAGCAAAGACGTTTTCAAACACGACCTCAGTCTGTGTGCCCAAATCTACACTCAGATATGTGCTGTTCATGTTGCGTTGAAGCTGCTCTTCATAGTCAGTGATGTGACGATATCCTGGTGTTCTCTCCAACAGACCTGTAGCGAACAAAGCATTTCCATGTTACTTACACACGCACGCACACACACACACACACACGCACACACACGCATGTGCCGCGCACACAAACACACACACGCACACACACCTTACCTCTCAGTTTGGCAGCTCTGTGTCGTCTTTCCTTCTCTCGTCTTCTGTCTCGTCTTTCCTTCTCTCCTTCTGTCAAAGCTGAGATGTGAGACAGTGATTGGTTAGTGAGATGAGAGACAGTGATTGGTCAGTGAGATGTGAGACAGTGATTGGTCAGTGAGATGTGAGACAGTGATTGGTCAGTGAGGAGACTATAGGATCATTCTCGTCTTCACATAATGACACAGATGGATGGATTTATATCAATATAGATTGTAAATAAATCTAGTTAAGAATAAATTAAATACTCACGAGGTTTCTTGTTCCCGTATAAAGCTGCCAGTGCTGCTGCGTACATGAAGAGAGTAACAATAATCCCACGTCTTAGTCCTCTGGCTGGTGGTCCTTTAGGTGTTGAAAGACAGAAATATAAAACATAAATAGAAAAGAAAATATCTGAACATTTTTTAATTCCCCTGCGAATGCTTCCTAGTAAAACAGGAAGTGAACAGATCCACTTCCTGGTTGCACCATCTAGCTCCACCCCCCCCCCCCCCCCCCTCATAAAAGTTGTGGGAGGAGTTTCAAGTCAATCCGACAAACCGTAAGCAGGCCCAGCATGCTTTGCATGCATCAGACTTCGGGGGACTAGTAACTAAGGGTTGTACTAAGGGGGGCAGTCAGACAGATATTTAACCAGGGGGGCAGTCAGACAGATATTTAACCAGGGGGGGCAGTCAGACAGATATTTAACCAGGGGGGCAGTCAGACAGATATTTAACCAGGGGGGCAGTCAGACAGATATTTAACCAGGGGGGCAGTCAGACAGATATTTAACCAGGGGGGCAGTCAGACAGATATTTAACCAGGGGGGCAGTCAGACAGATATTTAACCAGGGGGGCAGTCAGACAGATATTTAACCAGGGGGGCAGTCAGACAGATATTTAACCAGGGGGGCAGTCAGATATTTAACCAGGGGGGCAGTCAGACAGATATTTTGTGAAGCCACTAAGGAAATCGGGACATCCTGAAAGTTCATATAATGGCCTGTTGTGGCGCTGTCATTGAACCCAAAAAAACCCATAGCCCCATAGAAGTCATTAATAAACATGGTCATGAATACTTTTTGCTTCCAGTCACTAGTTTAAAGTCTCATTTCTAATGTCATAATATTCTTTTTGGAAAAGTATGGTCCCATGTATTAAGAAAATGACCATAAAGTCGCGTATGTTCTGAGGGGCGTGGCTACCGTTACAGTCTAGGATCAGGATTCCCCTCCCACTCGAGTCAAAATAAAAACCAACTAAGAAGAAGGGGGGAAGTCCCGCCTCGTTGTCTGGGCCAGCCAATGGGCCAGCTGGGCCCAAACGGATCTACAAAGATGGCGACTTACAATTCAAGGACTGACAGGCTTCATTTTACGTTCATGTTAGACCCGGGGAACGCTTTGTCCATATTTATTACAGTCTATGGTTGTACTACTAGCTACTAGCTGTGTCCCGTGTCCTGCCATTTAACAACATGGATGTAAACCCCTGGGCATGTGTGTGTGTGCCCGTCGGCAGGGCGGGGGGGGTCAGGGGCGGGGCCCGGGGGGGCAGGGGGGGGGCCTGCTCCTACCCGTGGAGGTAAACGGGCTCTCTCTCTCTCTCTCGACCATAGACACACGCTGTTATGCATGTTATGTAGACAGCGCTATAATTGCATTGTATGTAGTCATAGCACGCCATAGTACATATGTATAGCATAGTATAGTATATATATGTATAGTTTATATGTATAGTTTCATTATATAGATATTCCACTGTTACGTTCTTAGCTTACGCATGTTTCATGATAAATGCTTTTTATGTGATTTTATGTGATGTATGATGCTGTTTTGTTCTTGCTTAATTGTAAGTCACTCTAAATGGTAAAAGGTGCATTTATTTAGCGCCTGCTTTACATAGATTGTGCATTACATTCACCCATTCACACACACATTCATACACCGATTGCAGTGGAAGCCATGCAAGGCACCAACCAGCACATCGGGAGCAATTTGGGGTTCAGTGACACTTCGACATGGACTCTGGATTAAGAGCGTCTGCTAAATGCCTAAATTATAAATTGTAAATTGCTGTTAAGTTAGTCTGTGACTAAGAAAGACTACGTTTCCTGTTCAGTTTTCCTCTTTAGAAATGTTTTCGGAAGCGGTAAAATGACACAGATTAATTTATTATTATTATGTTTTGGTTCCGTGCAGAGCTCTGGCCCAAGGACCAGATGGAGGAAACACATGGACTCACTGGCCTCGGAACGTCTCGGGATCCCCCAGGAGGAAGTCACTAATGTTGCTCTGGAGAGGAATGTCTGGTGGAGATGTTGCCCCCGTGACCCGAATATGGATAAGCGGTTGAAGATGGATGGATGGACAACAACCACTATATTAATGACCAGTATGTCCTACAGCTTTAACCCCATTCTGACCTGAGATCAGATTCTAACTAGAAAAAGTGCCCTTCTGGGCACAGGTCTCCACCAGGTTATCCACAGATCCGTGCAGTTAGAGGTAAAAACACTTTTCGGCCAGTTATAGCGCCACCTTGAGGCTGAGTTGAAATTGTTCATGTGGCATTTCGTCCTCGGCCTAGTGGGAATGTGCGTGCACAATTTCACGGAAATCACGCGATGTGTTCATGATTTGCAGCATTTTGTTTGAAACTGAGCACTCCTGTGAACTTTGGAAGCCAATCTTAACCAATCAGGATGGAGTCTGAGAAATCTGAAAGACCCGTTTCGTTGAATGGCTCTAGAGAGACTGTGTACTAATTTGCGTGATGTTTGGACAAAATCTGTAGGTGTACTGTGAAAAAACTTGTTTTGCACAAAGCGGCCTCCTGGTGGCGCTATAACAGGCCGTTCTGGAAAGTTTGGGGCAGAGGTTCATGGTTGGCATCCAGGGAGTGTGTGTGCAAAATTTGGCATGGACCGGGTTAACGGTGGCCGAGATTAGCTGTTCACGGACGGACACACGGAGGGACACACGGACGGACACACGGACGGACGGACACACGGACGAAGTGCAAAACATACTCTCCCCACATGCCTTCGGCCTGGTGGAGACAAAAATGTCTTCTACATCCTGACAGTTTTCTGAAAAAGCTGTGTTTCTATGTCAGACCTAGCGCGCCACTCGGTGGCGCACTACGAGCTTGTAGATCTGCTATTTTTCAATAGCTAAAGCATAACATGATGCTAACACCAAAAGGGGTTCCCGCCCAAAGTGTGTAATACATTATAATTGCCCTCTATAAGTAAAATCTAACATTTAAAACACCTAAAATATTTTTTTTTTTCATAAATTGATAATCTTTCACTCAATAGGGGGAACTCCTGTCGCAAGTTGATGATGTCATATGTCTAGCCCTATGGAACGTATGGAATGCTTTGTCTTATAATCCAGGGTTCATTTTAAGTCCAAACATCTGAGCACACACACACACACACACACACACACAGTAAACTACGTACCTCTGTAAAGCGGGTTGTCTACAGCGTCGCTCTGCTCCACACTGAAGCGGTTCTTTATCGCACAGGATATTCTTCGAACTCTTCTCCCTTCCTCGTCGTCGCTGATCGTCACCGTCCGGGAGTCGGGCCCGATCCATTCCTCATCGTTGTAGATCCTGGTCTGGTTGGGTTTGGGTCGAGTCCATTTCTCACCGTGGAACCTCCATCGATAGACGACCACGCCCCACTCTGTGACGTCTCCCAATACGCTGCACTGCAGCGTGCAGCTGCTGGAGTTGGAGTCACATGGTGCCACGATGGATAGCTCTGGATGTGGGACTCTCTCTGTTGAGGAGACAGAATGAAGACATGAAGAATTCACCCATTCTGGGCCCCTTTGGTGTTTTAAACATTATGTTATAATTTAGCAATTGATAAATAGCAGATCTACGAGCTTGTGGGTCGGCTATTTTTGAAAAATCGAAGAACGACCGACATAGAAACATAGCTTTTTCAGAAAACTGTCAGGATGTAGAAGACATTTTTAGAATCTGATCTCAGGTCAGAATGGGTTAATGCAACACACATATATTATGAGCACAAGCACATGCGCACATGCACACATGCACACTCGCACATGCACACGCGCGCCACACACGCACACACAAGCCGGGGCAACTGACTGAAGACGAGATGTTAACATGCCTCCTGCTGACCCTGAACTGACCTCATGCTTCCATCTATGCATGAGGAGTCCAAAGCCCCTTCTTTTCACCCGACAGGAGAGGGAGTTTCCCCAGTTGGAAACGCAGCGCGTGGAAGGAACGCGAACACGTTATTATTTTTTTTACTTAAATTTTTATCCCACGATTTTGTAACCCAGTTTTTTCTTTTCACCCAGTGCCAATTATCTAATGTAATCCTGGGAGCTACACTTCCTCTGCCAACCTGGGGGGGCAGCGGACTGACCTCATGCCTCCTTCTATTAAATTGCTGTACTGTACAAGATTCAAGATTCAAGATTCAATACTTTATTTGCCATGTCAACAAGTGATAAGAATTTGTCTTGGTTCATACTCAACATATACAGACAACCATAGATACACAAACAAGAAGGACAGTACAATACAAAAACAAAAACCAGCAGCATAGGAAATTACATTCAGTTTCTTTTAAAGTGCTATATGCATGTACTACGAGTTCAGATGTCTAATGGCTACGGGGTAAGTGCTATCCCTGAAGCGACATGTTGAGCTTTGGATACTTCTATATCTCCTGCCTGATGGGAGGAGATTGAAGAGGTGATGTGCAGGATGGGAGTTGTCTGCAATGATTTTATTTGCCTTCCTAATTATTCTGGTGGAGTAGAGTGAGGAACGTGTAGGGAGGCTGCATCCTATGTTTTTTGATGCGCGACGTACTACTCTTTCAAGCTTTAATTTGTCTTGAGAGGTTGTGTGACCAAACCAGACAAGCATGGAGAAGGTGAGAACACTTTCAATAGTGGCCCTATAGAAGTGAGTCATGGCTGCTTGGCTGACTTTGAACTTCTTAAGCTGCCGCAGGAAATAGAGACGCTGGTGTGATTTACTTATTATGAGACTGGTGTTAAGATCCCATGATAAGGATTCATGGATGGTGGTCCCTAGGAACCGGAAGGAGGAAACTCTTTCTACCTCTTCCCCATTGATGAAGAGGGGGGGGGGGGGGGGGGGGAGGGGAATCGATATCTATTTCCTAAAGTCTATAAACATCTCTTTGGTTTTAGAGATGTTTAGAATCAAGTTGTAACTCTCACACCATCTCACCAGCTCCTCTACGGCTCTGCGGTAGTCGGTTTCAACCTCGTTGATGATAAGAAGTGAGATTGACAGAAATGAGTGTATAATGAGTAGAGAAGTGGAGAAAGGACGCACCCCTGGGGGCCCCCCAGTGTTTAGGAGCCTCGACAGCGAGACGAGATCACCTATTTTGACCACCTGTTTCCTGTTACATAGAAAATTAAAGATCCATTTACATAGATGTGTACTGACGCCTAGCTCCTGTAGGGTTGAGATCAGCTTCCCAGGCACTATTGTATTAAATGCGGAGCTGAAGTCAACAAAAAGTACACGAGCATAGGTGGATCTGGATTCTAGGTGTTGGGTAATAGTGTGCAGACAGAGGGATACTGCATCATCTACACTCCTATTTGCTCTGTAGGCAAATTGGTGGGGGTCTAGTGCTATGCTGGACAGGTGTTTACAGACCAGTCGCTCAAAGACTTTCATAATGACAGATGTTAGGGCAACAGGCCTATAGTCATTAAGACAGGTGATATTATTTTTCTTTGGGACAGGAATGATAACCGCAGATTTAAAGCAAGCAGGCACAGTACAGAGTTCAAGTGACCAGTTGAAAATGGAAGTGAGGACAGGTGCAAGTTGGTCAGCACAGTGCTTTAGTGTGGCAGACGACACGCCATCAGGCCCTGCCGCCTTTCTGGGGTTTTGCTGACGGAGCAACAGTCTGACATCATGTTCATGTATGTTGGGTGGAGAGTCACCCTGCTCTCTTGGAAAAGAGGGGGACTGATGGTTTTCACTATCGAACCGACAATAAAAATCATTGAGCCTCCCAGGAAGGGAGGGGTCCCTGTCTGGGACATGGTGTTTGGTTTTATAGTCAGTGATGTCCTGCAAACCCTGCCATACACCTTTGATGTCATTTGCTTGCAGTTTGTTTTCAAGCTTCACTTTATAGGAGGCCTTAGCCTTGGAAACAGCACGCTGAAATTCATATTTCAGTCTCTTATAATTCCCCACATCTCCACGTTTATAAGCAGCATGTTTCTCTCTACAAAGCGCTCTCACTTCATTATTGAACCAGGGCTTGCTGTTGTTAAAAACCGTAATGGTCCTTGTGGGAATAAAGACACTCTCACAGCGCTACGATTTGGAAACCAAATAGCTGTAGCCTACAGTGGACTGTAACATTGCTTGGTCAACTATATTACGTGTATGCAGTGAACATTAACATTAGCGCTTTCATAGTTATATGGAGCATTTACCGTGGTGACGTTGATTTAGGTTATTCACCCAGCTGGGTTCAACGAGACAGCAGTGTCTCGTTAAGCCCGACGCTTCCAAAACGAGCTATTGCGGATGAATCGATGGGCGTATAGAACATTTAAGCATATGGCAAGTTAACTTAAGTTATATACTTTGATGCTGAGCACTAAGCAATTCATTTGGTTCGCAAACCAGAGGCCAGACAGCCGTAGCAAGTTCAACAACCACCGTTCAAATCTGTCACTTCTCTGGTGCGCTGCTGCTGTCTCCTGCCTACAGGTGACTGTATAGTGTCTGACGCTGTGGCTATAATGCGCTTTTTTTGGTGGATGGATTCTAAGTTTGTAACGCGGAAATAACGCGTCAACGGCGAATAATTTACATTACATATTACACATTTTTTCTTCAGTAATATATTATATTACACGTTACCGCATTTCGGTAATGTATTACGTAATAAATTACGTTACATAACGTCCGTTACCCAACACTGCAACTTAAGTTAGCGTCTTGTGTTGTTGTTGTTGTTGGAAGCTGTTGCTGAATTAAGGACTTTTCAGATGGAATAATGTATTTGGAACAATAAAACAAGACCGGTAAGAGGAAAGACATAGAATAAGTTTGCACCCGACGGGCAAACTCGATTGTTCAACCGTGTAAAACATGTGTGGCTCACACAGTTTATCAATTTGACCCAACATGAAACCTGCATTTATAACAGTGAAGGGCCGGTTACTTTACTGTTACTCCGCTCTGAATCTGGTCAGCCATCATCTCCCTTCATGTTTGTTATGAAATAACAGCACAGCGTGGCTGGGCGCTGTGGCGTAAAATACTGCCGTAACGCTTGTTTTGCGACACGACGATATAAACGACAGAACATTTTTCACAACAGACATTTTCTATCGTCTATACGATATATATCGTCATATCGCCCAGCCCCAACTGAATCTGGAGGAGTGATCTCCAAAAATGTGTTTTTCCAGTCGGCCTCCTGGTAGCGCTATAACAGGCGGTTCTGGATTTGGCATGGACCGGGTTAACGGAGCCGGAGATTAGCTGGTGACAGACGGACGGAGTGCATAACATAGTCTGGTCTCTCCCCATGCCTTCGGCCTGGTGGAGACAATGACGAGTCATACTTACTCATCTCTTTAAGCACGTAGACCTTGTGGTGAGGTCTTTCGTTGATCTCCACAGAATACAGCCCCATGTCTTCTACGGTCATGTTGTCGATGACCAGCCGTCCAGTGTGTCTGTCCAGTGTTGTGCGGTTTTGAAACGTCCCGTACAAATCCACATCAAAACCCAGTTCCCAGTCTGCTGCTAGGTTGGCTGTTAAATGACCACAAATCAAAGGTTATTGATACCTGCCTACAGTTTCTATCTGGTCATCGTAGCTTAGTAAGATGTTAAAAGTAAAACATATTTAGGACGACCGTTGAGCCGATTCTACTCTATGGCTCCGAGACATGGACACTTTCAAAGAAACTAGAGAAACGGTTGGATGGCACCTTTACACCCGCCTTCTAATGAGAGCACACAATCTGTCTTGGAAGAGAAGAGCCACCCATCGACTGATCTAATATACGGCAACTAGTACAGTCACTGGAGGGGGGGTATCATGCACCCCCCGGAAATATACTTCTAATCAGTGTTTTCTTATTGGAAGAAATGTGCTGAAAATGATGAGCTATATGATAAAAAGTTGTCAAAATGTCCCACCTACCTCAAAACCCCCTTTTTGGTATATGGCTCTGGTGAAATTGTGAACACACACTTCTCACATGCAGAGACTGACTAGGCTACTAATGATTGACAGGTGCAGCAGCTTTGGGAGCCCGTGCCTGAAGATCTCCAACACAGTTCTGGAGAGAGTTCTGACTCGGTGCTTGTCCAGTACAGCGCAGACAGGACATTATGTAATGTATGTATTATATAATGTCTCCGGGACGACGGGTCCCGGAGACCGGTATTAAACCCTACAAGAGTGGTCACTGTTTGTACACTGTTGGATCCCGGTATTAAAGGGTGGTCACTGTTTGTACACTGTTGGATCCCTGTATTAAAGGGTGGTCACTGTTTGTACACTGTTGGATCCCGGTATTAAAGGGTGGTCACTGTTTGTACACTGTTGGATCCCGGTATTAAAGGGTGGTCACTGTTTGTACACTGTTGGATCCCTGTATTAAAGGGTGGTCACTGTTTGTACACTGTTGGATCCCGGTATTAAAGGGTGGTCACTGTTTGTACACTGTTGGATCCCGGTATTAAAGGGTGGTCACTGTTTGTACACTGTTGGATCCCGGTATTAAAGGGTGGTCACTGTTTGTACACTGTTGCTTACATGTTTGCCTTTGAGTGTGTGTAGGAAAACAATGGAATACTGTTACAGGATTGTTTGACTGTTTGAAATTTGAACTGCATATTGCAGGCCATTCTATAGTCTAGTGTGTATACTGCCGTATACTATTGTTCATACTAAGGATGTTTTTAGTTTGTGATGTTATGCTACAGTATATTCTAAATTATAAAGCTTGCTTAAAAACACAGCACCTGTCTAGATACCTTGTTTGTAAAGTTATGTGCAATATTGGTATCTCTTACTTGGTATAAATGTGACTTTATTGTAATGGCGGCACTGATTTGTACACTAGCACGCCACGGGCACATGTGGTCACTTTAATAATAGTTTAACTGAGATCCTTGACCCTCAAAACATAGGTCTAGACACCTTATTTGTTCATTTAAGTGCAATATTTAAGTGAAAATCGATTGTTTTGATAATAGTGACACTCATTTGCATAAAAATGGTAGGACACTTTTTAACATAGTTTATTCAAGAAATATTCCATAATGTGGACTCAGGTCAAACTCAGTTATTAAATCATTCATTCCAAATGTATAGCTGATACTGACTGAATATACAATTTTCACCGATTTGAGGTATAGTTCAGAAAGAGTAATTTACAAGATAGAAAGGTTATCTTGGGCTCAAATTGAAGCTTAGGGATATGAGAAGTTTTCTATAATACAAGTGAGGCAGTGATACTCACCATAATGTGTTGGAAAATAACCATCTTTGTTGTTATTAGTCAAGCGGACACCATATCTGTTTGTGTTTCTGAGGATGATGTGGGTCATATTTAAGAATATAATAGTAGCAACTAGGGCTGACCCAAAAAAATCGATTAATCGATGTTCAATCGATACGCACAGGAATCGATTTTTAAATTTTGAATCGAATAGTCATTAAAAAAAAAGCGGCCGCTTTTGGTCCGCGAGACGGCCCCATTTGGTCCGCGAGCCATGCTCGCGCCTCGCAGCACCGCAACGCCTCCTCCCCTCTCCCCGAACAACAAGGAAGTCAACACAGTCACAGAGCAGCCTGCAGTCATGCCGCCACAAAAGAAATCTAAAGTGTGGTTGCATTTTAGAATATGCAAGGAGAACAAAGAACAAGTGGTGTACAGTGTCAACTATGTGACAAGAAATTGGCGTATCACATACGGGATGGCCGGGCGAAAAATCCGCGTCGGAATTTCACGCATGGGACAGGGGGAAAAGCCCTGACCTCCTGGGCTCCAGGCGCGCTAATTTGAGCCGCGGTCATCCACACTTTTCTACACCAAGAAAGAGCCTCGTCGGACTCGGAAGGGTCTGAGAGCGGCGTAGACCGCGGCGCAAATTAGCACGCCTGGAGCTCCAGGACTGGTGCTTTTTTTGGTGTTTTCACATCTTTGTTTCAATCGGAAGAGAAGCTAAATCCCTACATTTTCTGGATATATATATTTTTTTTTGAGAGGTAATGCCTGCGTCAGGCAGTTGACTTGTTACGGTCGGCTGTTTTATTAAGCCTAATTATTTGTGCGTCACTGCTTTCATGAAGGCTGCAACAGTTGTTGCTTCAATGCTAATAGTTTTAAATAAATGAGACCAATCCAAGCCTTTCTCTCCGCTATTGTTTAAGGTGCGCGCCTCGCATCGCGCACCTCGCATCGCGCACCTCGCATCGCACCCCCCCCCCCCCCGTTGGGTTTCGAAGCGTCGAAGATCGAAACAAATTTTTATCGAAGCGTCGATCATCAAAAACGTAATCGAAGGTCAGCCCTAGTAGCAACCTCCCAAATCCTGTTCTGCTACTTACCCCTATGTGTCAGAATACTCCATGACCAATTTCAATTATTTAAGTAATTTTAGTTAATTAATATTTGCCTTTACACAATTTCGAGAGAGCCATATACCAAAAAAGGGGGTTTTGATCATAGCTCATCATTTTCAGCACATTTTCTCCAATAAGAAAACACTGATTAGAAGTATATTTCCGGGGGGTGCATGATACCCCCTTCCAGTGACTAGACTAAACCTTCCCTGTGTTTCTACACTAGTCCGATCCAGAAGAACACAGTTTGCCGACCACTGTTACAGAGCTGACAATGAGGTTATATCTTCACTGTTACAGAGCTGACAATGAGGTTATATCTTCACTGTTACAGAGCTGATGATGAGGTTATATCTTCACTGTTACAGAGCTGACAATGAGGTTATATCTTCACTGTTACAGAGCTGACAATGAGGTTATATCTTCACTGTTACAGAGCTGACAATGAGGTTATATCTTCACTGTTACAGAGCTGATGATGAGGTTATATCTTCACTGTTACAGAGCTGACAATGAGGTTATATCTTCACTTCTTCTCTGGAGTCTCTCTCTCTCTCTCTCTCTCTCTCTCTCTCTCTCTCTCTCTCTCTCTCTCTCTCTCTCTCTCTCTCTCTCTCTCTCTCTCTCTCTCTCTCTCTCTCTCTCTCTCTCTCTCCCCCTGCCTACCCCTCTCTCTCTCTCCCTATCTCTCTCTCTCTCTCTATCCATCCCTGCCTACCCCTCTCTCTCTCTACCTATCTCTCTCTCTCTCTCTACTCTAGTTTGAAACTCTACTGTCTCTAAATATATTTTTTATCCCACGATTCTGTAACCCATTTTTCACCCCTGTGTCAATCATCTAATGTGATCCTGGGCTCTACACACCCTCCACCAACCTAGTCCCCATATATGGGGGACAAGGGGAGACCAACCTAGTCCCCATATATGGGGGACAAGGGGAGAGCAACGGACTTGAACTCATGCTTCCTTCATGCCTGAGTATCCAAGTTGCTCCTTTACACCTGACAGGGGGGAGTTTCCCTGGTTGGACGTAGCGCGTGGAAGGAACACGTTATTCCAACCAGTTCCTTTCCCCTCCATCAGGCCCCCCGGCTGGCCAGAGAGAGGCAGTTTAGAGACCAGGATTACTGCATGTTTTTTGTGAGGGTACCTACCCTAGGGGACACGGGGAGAACATGTGAGGGTACCTACCCTAGGGGACACGGGGAGAACATGTGAGGGTACCTACCCTAGGGGACACGGGGAGAACATGTGAGGGTACCTACCCTAGGGGACACGGGGAGAACATGTGAGGGTACCTACCCTAGGGGACACGGGGAGAACATGTGAGGGTACCTACCCTAGGGGACACTGGGAGAACATGTGAGGGTACCTACCCTAGGGGACACGGGGAGAACATGTGAGGGTACCTACCCTAGGGGACACGGGGAGAACATGTGAGGGTACCTACCCTATAGGGGACACAGGGAGAACATGTGAGGGTACCTACCCTAGGGGACACAGGGAGAACATGTGAGGGTACCTACCCTAGGGGACACGGGGAGAACATGTGAGGGTACCTACCCTATAGGGGACACGGGGAGAACATGTGAGGGTACCTACTGTCTACTGTCTCATCATCAGTCCACATACCAAACCGGGGTGTGGTTACAATCGGGTACGTGCTTCCACAGGAGCGCAAAGTCTGTCTTGGAAGAGAAGAGCCACCCATCGACTGTTCTAATATACGGTAACCTTCCCTGTGTTTCTACACTAGTCCACCCATCGACTGATCTAATATACGGTAACCTTCCCTGTGTTTCTACACTAGTCCACCCATCGACTGATCTAATATACGGTAACCTTCCCTGTGTTTCTACACTAGTCCACCCATCGACTGATCTAATATACGGCAACCTTCCCTGTGTTTCTACACTAGTCCACCCATCGACTGATCTAATATACGGTAACCTTCCCTGTGTTTCTACACTAGTCCACCCATCGACTGATCTAATATACGGTAACCTTCCCTGTGTTTCTACACTAGTCCACCCATCGACTGATCTAATATACGGTAACCTTCCCTGTGTTTCTACACTAGTCCACCCATCGACTGATCTAATATACGGCAACCTTCCCTGTGTTTCTACACTAGTCCACCCATCGACTGATCTAATATACGGTAACCTTCCCTGTGTTTCTACACTAGTCCACCCATCGACTGATCTAATATACGGTAACCTTCCCTGTGTTTCTACACTAGTCCACCCATCGACTGATCTAATATACGGTAACCTTCCCTGTGTTTCTACACTAGTCCACCCATCGACTGATCTAATATACGGTAACCTTCCCTGTGTTTCTACACTAGTCCACCCATCGACTGATCTAATATACGGTAACCTTCCCTGTGTTTCTTCACTAGTCCACCCATCGACTGATCTAATATACGGCAACCTTCCCTGTGTTTCTACACTAGTCCACCCATCGACTGATCTAATATACGGTAACCTTCCCTGTGTTTCTACACTAGTCCACCCATCGACTGATCTAATATACGGCAACCTTCCCTGTGTTTCTACACTAGTCCACCCATCGACTGATCTAATATACGGTAACCTTCCCTGTGTTTCTACACTAGTCCACCCATCGACTGATCTAATATACGGCAACCTTCCCTGTGTTTCTACACTAGTCCACCCATCGACTGATCTAATATACGGTAACCTTCCCTGTGTTTCTACACTAGTCCACCCATCGACTGATCTAATATACGGTAACCTTCCCTGTGTTTCTACACTAGTCCACCCATCGACTGATCTAATATACGGTAACCTTCCCTGTGTTTCTACACTAGTCCACCCATCGACTGATCTAATATACGGCAACCTTCCCTGTGTTTCTACACTAGTCCACCCATCGACTGATCTAATATACGGTAACCTTCCCTGTGTTTCTACACTAGTCCACCCATCGACTGATCTAATATACGGTAACCTTCCCTGTGTTTCTACACTAGTCCACCCATCGACTGATCTAATATACGGTAACCTTCCCTGTGTTTCTACACTAGTCCACCCATCGACTGATCTAATATACGGTAACCTTCCCTGTGTTTCTACACTAGTCCACCCATCGACTGATCTAATATACGGCAACCTTCCCTGTGTTTCTACACTAGTCCACCCATCGACTGATCTAATATACGGTAACCTTCCCTGTGTTTCTACACTAGTCCACCCATCGACTGATCTAATATACGGTAACATTCCCTGTGTTTCTACACTAGTCCACCCATCCACTAATCTAATATACGGTAACCTTCCCTGTGTTTCTACACTAGTCCACCCATCGACTGATCTAATATACGGTAACCTTCCCTGTGTTTCTACACTAGTCCACCCATCAACTAATCTAATATACGGTAACCTTCCCTGTGTTTCTACACTAGTCCACCCATCGACTGATCTAATATACGGTAACCTTCCCTGTGTTTCTACACTAGTCCACCCATCGACTGATCTAATATACGGTAACCTTCCCTGTGTTTCTACACTAGTCCACCCATCGACTGATCTAATATACGGTAACCTTCCCTGTGTTTCTACACTAGTCCACCCATCGACTGATCTAATATACGGCAACCTTCCCTGTGTTTCTACACTAGTCCACCCATCGACTGATCTAATATACGGCAACCTTCCCTGTGTTTCTACACTAGTCCACCCATCGACTGATCTAATATACGGCAACCTTCCCTGTGTTTCTACACTAGTCCACCCATCGACTGATCTAATATACGGCAACCTTCCCTGTGTTTCTACACTAGTCCACCCATCGACTGATCTAATATACGGCAACCTTCCCTGTGTTTCTACACTAGTCCACCCATCGACTGATCTAATATACGGTAACATTCCCTGTGTTTCTACACTAGTCCACCCATCGACTGATCTAATATACGGCAACCTTCCCTGTGTTTCTACACTAGTCCACCCATCGACTAATCTAATATACGGCAATCTTCCCTGTGTTTCTACACTAGTCCACCCATCGACTGATCTAATATACGGTAACCTTCCCTGTGTTTCTACACTAGTCCACCCATCGACTAATCTAATATACGGCAACCTTCCCTGTGTTTCTACACTAGTCCACCCATCGACTAATCTAATATACGGTAACCTTCCCTGTGTTTCTACACTAGTCCACCCATCGACTGATCTAATATACGGTAACCTTCCCTGTGTTTCTACACTAGTCCACCCATCGACTGATCTAATATACGGCAACCTTCCCTGTGTTTCTACACTAGTCCACCCATCGACTGATCTAATATACGGTAACCTTCCCTGTGTTTCTACACTAGTCCACCCATCGACTGATCTAATATACGGCAACCTTCCCTGTGTTTCTACACTAGTCCACCCATCGACTGATCTAATATACGGCAACCTTCCCTGTGTTTCTACACTAGTCCACCCATCGACTGATCTAATATACGGCAACCTTCCCTGTGTTTCTACACTAGTCCACCCATCGACTAATCTAATATACGGTAACCTTCCCTGTGTTTCTACACTAGTCTGATCCCGAAGAACACAGTTTGCCGGTCACTGCTACAGAGCTGACAATGAGGTTATATCTTCCCTTCTTCTCTGGAGTCCCCTCTCTCTCTCTATCTCTCTCTCCCTCCCTCCCTCTCTCTCTCTCTCTCCCTACCTCCGTGCTTCCACAGGATGAAGGTGACGTTAGGAACAGAGCGGATGTCTGGTTGCATTTCCACTCGGATGCCTCTGCCTCGTGGTGGAAGGTACGTCACCTCTTGGTCTGTGGAGAGACACGTAGGTCAGCCAAGTTGAACAGTTAAAGTTATATTCAGTGGTTCCACTTAATTCAAATATCACTTATTTCTTTGAGGTTGTTTGTCTTTAGTTCCATGTTTGTTTAGTAAACGCCATTGACAATGAAGGGAAAATGTACGTCATAATGTAACTCATTACGTCGTATTGTCTCTTTATTGTTAATGTTTGTGTTTGTACCGTTTGTTTTACATCACCATTACATCACCTAATAAACATGAGTTAGACTTTAATATATTAGGGCCCCCCCAAGCCCCTCCCCCCCCCCCCCCCCCCCAGAAGCAAAGATTTGAGTTAAAAACGTTCTCTCTGAAATAATATATATATTCAAACATTTGGGCCACATTTTCACGATTTTTCAAAAATACCAGACCTACAAGATCTGCTATTTTTCAATAGCTAAAGCATAACATAATGCCTAAAACACCGAAAGGGTTTCCCGCCCCAAAATGGGTTAAAACAAGCCCAACACTGGTGATGATTATGAACATTCAATCTTACCAACAAGGAGCTGGATCATACTGTAGTCTTACTGTACTGTAGTCATACTGTAAACTTACCAACACGGAGCTGGATCATACTGTAGTCTTTCTTACTGTACTGTAGTCATACTGTAATCTTACCAACAAGGAGCTGGATCATACTGTAGTCTTACTGTACTGTAGTCATACTGTAATCTTACCAACAAGGAGCTGGATCATACTGTAGTCTTACTGTACTGTAGTCATACTGTAATCTTACCAACAAGGAGCTGGATCATACTGTAGTCTTTCTTACTGTACTGTAGTCATACTGTAATCTTACCAACAAGGAGCTGGATCATACTGTAGTCTTACTGTACTGTAGTCATACTGTAATCTTACCAACAAGGAGCTGGATCATACTGTAGTCTTTCTTACTGTACTGTAGTCATACTGTAATCTTACCAACAAGGAGCTGGATCATACTGTAGTCTTACTGTACTGTAGTCTTACTGTAAACTTACCAACAAGGAGCTGGATCGTACTGTAGTCTTACTGTACTGTAGTCATACTGTAATCTTACCAACAAGGAGCTGGATCATACTGTAGTCTTACTGTACTGTAGTCATACTGTAATCTTACCAACAAGGAGCTGGATCATACTGTAGTCTTACTGTACTGTAGTCATACTGTAAACTTACCAACACGGAGCTGGATCATACTGTAGTCTTACTGTACTGTAGTCATACTGTAAACTTACCAACAAGGAGCTGGATCATACTGTAGTCTTACTGTACTGTAGTCATACTGTAAACTTACCAACAAGGAGCTGGATCGTACTGTAGTCTTACTGTACTGTAGTCATACTGTAATCTTACCAACAAGGAGCTGGATCATACTGTAGTCTTACTGTACTGTAGTCATACTGTAAACTTACCAACAAGGAGCTGGATCATACTGTAGTCTTACTGTACTGTAGTCATACTGTAAACTTACCAACACGGAGCTGGATCGTAATGTTGCCCATGTATGGAACGAGACAGCGGTAGGTCCCTTCGTCCGAGAACCTCATCCTGGTCAGCCTCATTGAGACGTCACCACGAGACAGCTTGTCATGGAGCAGGGACGTCCTCTGTTTGTACCACGGGTGCAGGTTTTCACTCCTGGTACGTCCGTCTTGGAGAGTGCAAACGTCTTTTGGGTTCAGGTCAGCTCTGGTCCAAAACACTGACCGTGTCTCCATGTCGACCGGAGGGTGAACGTGACACGGAAGGATCGCCACGCCTCCCAGTCTGGCCAGCACAGGTTGAGAGGACCCGTTGAGCTGGTGTTTTCCTAAAAACACAACACAGGTTGAGAGGACCCGTTGACCTGGTGTTTTCCTAAAAACACAACACAGGTTGAGAGGACCCGATGAGCTGGTGTTTTCCTAAAAACACAACACAGTTTGAGAGGGCCCGTTGACCTGGTGTTTTCCTAAAAACACAACACAGGTTGAGAGGACCCGTTGAGCTGGTGTTGTCCTAAAAACACAACACAGTTTGAGAGAATTTTGAATTAATTAATGAATTAATATTTACTTTTGCCTTCACTTTCCTACAAATATTAAGCCAGGTTCTCATCTCCAATGAGTAATAAATTGACATGCACTGCCTAATTTAGCAGCTTAACAGTGTGAATGCAGAGATTGTGGTCCTCCACATGATGTTATTTTATTTGTTGTAAGGAAGCTATAGTTAACATGACATGAGTCATGTCAAGCTAGCTGTCACAGGAGGGGTCTCTGGGGCTGACACTGTCTGATGATCTATATGAGCAATTTAACATGTCTATGTATTACTCTACAACGAATACCAATGGAACACAAACCTGTTGCTGATCATAACTGATATAAAACCACCACCCAACCAGCATGCCCTGCAGTGCAGCTCAAATTACTGGTTATAAAAGTAAAATGAACAGCTGCTTGCTTGTGTTGCTGTTATTTGTTATGAATATTAAGTATCACATTTGCTTGATTGCCTGCAGACAGTTTGTGATCGATCAAAATTCAATTCGAAAATTGTGAAATCATGACACTGACTGACTGGACTGACAGAGAGAGACTGAAAGAGAGAGTGTGTGAGAGAGAGAGAGAGAGAGAGAGAGAGAGAGAGAGAGAGAGGTCGTCGGTCCATGCCTGACAAAGTATTTGAAATAAAACCTTTTTTTTGTCCACACACAGTCCTACATGACATGACAGCATACCTTTTCACTTCACTTGTGTCACTTTGTTTGTGAGCGGAGCCGTTGTGCCTCAATTAGCCTACATGTGTTCAGTTGTATTTGTTTCGTTTCCATCGTGTGTATAATTCGACTGCATGCGTTGCGCGGTGGCGCGGCCGATCTACAAGCTCACAACGCGTCGCGCTTCAACGCATTGTGAGCTTGTAGATCTGCTCTAATTCTGCAGCGCAAGCCAGCACGGCACAGCGCAGCGCAGAGGGGGACAACAGGGGGGCCCACGACGGGACAGCCGGGTGTCGCTTAACGGTAGGATGAAGAAGTGACGGCGGGTGGAAGGAGGAGGCGACGCGCGGCCGTCGGAGGCCCCCCAACCGACCGCAGCTTAAATAGGTGAAGAATCTACTGCGACGGAACGGGCTGCGAACTGCGATGCAGGGAGAACGTTGTAGCAACTGCCACACAAGTTAAAGATGATTTATTTTAATAGCAACATTTAAAAGTACATGTTGTATTATTTAATATTTCTAATTAACGCCATCTGTCAAGGGTAAGGTCCTATACATTCTGTGCTGTCTATTGTGTGATTTTGTTATTATTTGGGGGGTTTTAAACACTATGTTTATGATTTGATATATTTTGAGTGACATGGGTCTGGAGTTGGACTGACGCCCATAAAGTAGGCGGAGGTTACCGGCCTGTCAGGTGGACGGAGAGAGACAGACAAACAAACAAACAGGGAGTCTACGAGGGACCTGGACACCTTTGTTCTCTAAACATCTCCTTAACTAAGCTATAGCTACAAGAACTATTGCGCTCCCTATATGAGGAGGCTCGAGACTTTCTTCTACTGGTGAGATCGTTCGTCTTTTATTTATTTATTTACTTCAACGTCCCGCGAGGATCCGAGGGTTTTCTTCCTCTTCGTTTGGAGTAGCAGATACCTGGATTACGTTCGCTACAGGGATGGATTAAGTTCTTTTTATCACCTTTACTTTACTTTGGAGGGAGTTTAACGGTCGGGAAGGAACTCTGGGGGCAACAGACTTTGGTTGGAACCACGGAACTATACTAAGACAATAAAGCACGGGCGTGCGTGCGTGAGACACGCACACTCGTTTCGGATCACTCATTCATTTCATTCATTCTACTCTGTCTGTAATACTGTTGATTCCATGATTACTAGATAAAAGGTTAACGTGAGCTTTGCTTCTGACTGTGTTTTCTGCTGCTTATTTAGGCTATTTCTTTGCATTCCACTTTATCAGTTGTGTCCTAAGAGGAGATCATTCACAACCCGTGATTTAAATAATTAGTAGCAGTGATAGAAATATCTGACCGTTACAACGTAGCTGCCTATATTTTAGCTCTGACTCTGAGATGGAAAGTGTTTAAAAAATAAATAAAAACGCTGCCTAGCGCGAGGCCTTGCGCGGCGGCACCATTCGATCTACCCTAAAAGCGGCCCTGACTGTACCTACATAACGCTGTCGCTGCATAACGTTGGCTACTCGCTGCAGTGATAGCTATGGTTTTATCATGACCAATGTTAAGCTAATCCCCACAAGTTGCAAAACTTACATAACTAATTAGCAATGGTGTTGTTTTTTCCCCCAGGCAAACCAGCTACAGAACAGATTGCAAGCTGCTGTACAGACTGTACATTGGATGGAGATGAATCACGATGGCATTTTCATTGATAGAAGATTACTCTGTTCTTAATGATATTAAAAACAATGACCACAGCCCCTTCTTTCTATACTGTAAATTGTTTTTCCTTTTTCAAACCCTGTATATATATCTGTACCCATGCTATACAAACTGTTAATACAATAATCAATGAATCAGGTACAACTGTTGAGCAGGTGTCAGAATGAGCTATATCTAGCTGAATTACATTCTGCATGGTGGGCTATACCAACATGAGACAAAATTACAATATATTTATTTCATCATAACCACAGCAATGTTATATTTACGTTCCATCTCTTCAGCTTAAATCAAATGGAAAGTAGTTTCCAAAGTGGGTTATGGGCTAAATGATAGTTTGTACACTCTCAGAGTTAATTAACATTGATTTTACAATATAAATTGGGGGTCCTAGAGACAGAAATGCCATCAAAGTTTGGGGACCACTGGCCTGTAGTGAGCTTGCAGATCAGCTATTTTCTGAGAACAGGTTGTATATCAATATCTACAAGGGACGTTCAATATTTAGGGACGTTCCAATTCCTAGGGGGATGATTTATCTCCCTACCCCTTGACACTCCTTATGTAGGGACAAGGGGAAGGGGCAAGGGCTGAGGGGTAGGGTTAAAAAAGGAATTGGGATTGGGCCTAAATCTTACCAACACGGAGCTGGATGGTACTGCTGCCCACGTGTGGAACGAAACAGCGGTAGGTCCCTTCGTCCGAGAACATCACCTCGGTCAGCCTCAGGGAGAAGTTACCGTGTTGCAGCTCCTCCGGAAACAGGAACGTCCTCTGTTTGTACACGAGGTTCACGCCGGTGGTAATGCGACGTCCATCTTGGAAAACGTAAATGTCTGGTGGGTTCAGGTCAGCTCTGGTCCAAAACACTGACCGTTTCTCCATGTTGAGCAGAGGGTCAACGAGACACGGAAGGATCGCCTCGCCTCCCAGTCTGGCCAGCACAGGTTGAGAGGACCCGATGACCTGGAGTCCTAAAAACACAACACAGGTTGAGAGGACCCGATGACCTGGAGTCCTAAAAACACAGCACAGGTTGAGAAGACCCGTTGACCTGGAGTCCTAAAAACACAACACATGCAGGTTGAGAGGACCCGATGACCTGGAGTCCTAAAAACACAACACAGGTTGAGAAGACCCGATGACCTGGAGTCCTAAAAACACAGCACAGGTTGAGAGGACCCGATGACCTGGAGTCCTAAAAACACAACACAGGTTGAGAGGACCCGTTGACCTTTGACCTGGTGGAGTCCTAAAAACACAACACAGGTTGAGAGGACCCGTTGACCTTTGACCTGGTGGAGTCCTAAAAACACAATGATGTCACGTGAGCTAGAGCAGTGGTTCCCAAAGTGTGGTCCGGGGACCCCCTGGGGTCCTTGAGGGAGTGCCAGGGGGTCCCCAGCTAAATGATAGTTTGGAACCAAATGGACCCTTATGGGTCTGTAATCATGAGTGTACAAATGGAACCAAATGGACCCTTATGGGTCTGTAATCATGAGTGTACAAATGGCCCCCTATGGGTCTGTAACTCAGAGTGTACAAATGGAAACAAATGGACCCTTATGGGTCTGTAACTCAGAGAGTGTACAAATGGACCCTTATGGGTCTGTAACTCTGAGAGTGTACAAATGGACCCTAACAGGTCAGTTAAATTAACATTGATTTTACAATATAAATTGGGGGTCACAGAGATAGAAATGTGTTTAAAGGAGAATTCCATACTAAAAGGCTTTCTTGCCTTTCTTTGTAGTCGTTACGTCCCCACCAAAGAGGTCCAGGTGTTATTTTGTGCAAAAGCTCCTTATTGGCTATTTCCCCTACCATAAGCCCTAAATGAATTGCATTGAATTGAATGGGATGTATGGGGTGTTGTGCTAATTCGCTTATTTCCATAGAAAGAAGTAGTAAAGTGTGCCGCTTGGGTTATTATTTACATTATGAAGAGAGGATATATACAAAAAAATGGAAATAAGCGAATTAGCACAACACCCCGTACATCCCATTCAATTCAATGCATTTCATTTAGGGCTTATGGTAGGGGAAATAGCCAATAAGGAGCTTTTGCACAAAATAACACCTGGACCTCTTTGGTGGGGACGTAACGACTACAAAGAAAGGTAAGAAAGCCTTTTAAGTATGGAATTCTCCTTTAAATGGGGGTCCGTAGACTAATGCATGTCAAACGGAGGGTCATTGAAATTAAACGGTTTGAGGATCACTGCTATAGAGCCCTAAAAGTCTTCTCTTATGGGGGTCCCTGGCATAGCTTTAATCTTCTCTTATGGGGGTCCCTGGCATAGCTTTAATCTTCTCTTATGGGGGTCCCTGGCATAGCTTTTCAATTGGTGCTCAGTACCAAAGTACCAAACGAAAAAGAAAAAAAATCGTTTTCCCCCCCGCTGGGGGGGGGGGGGGGGGCGTGGCTGGGGGGGGGGAAGCACTCACTGGCCCTGTTGTAAACAAGTGTAATGCTTTATGCTGTCGTCCACTCACAGTTAACAGTCTTTCTATTGAGTTGTAGCCTGTAATTATTCTGCAAGCTGTTAATCAATCAAATCAAATCAATACACATTCATAAAAAAGAACTGAAAACGAGAACACATTCAGTATTTAGTACCGTATCTTAACAGCAGCTTTTCCCACTGCGTGCGAGGCTTTACAGTTTCCCGAAAATAAACAAAAAGCGACTCGACTGTATGCACTGGGCCAGGGCTATAGCCCACTTCCCCCGGCCGTGCACACTGACTGCAGCTGAGCCCTGCTACAACTCCCAACATCTACGAACGCTAAATATAAAGATGCTTTGAGTTTACACCGATGGTCCGACTGTGGCCTACGTGCAATGTGTTAGTCCGTAGTTTTCAATAAAGAGGTGGTTTATAATGTCAGCGAGGCATACGGGGTGCTTGTGCAATGTGTTAGTCCGTAGTTTTCAATAAAGAAGTGGTGTATAATGTCAGAGAGGCATACGGGGTGCTTGTGCAATGTGTTAGTCCGTAGTTTTCAATAAAGAAGTGGTTTATAATGTCAGCGAGGCATACGGGGTGCTTGTGCAATGTGTTAGTCCGTAGTCTTCAATACATTCGTGGATTATAATGTCACTTACGGACGGCTGCAATTCGAAACTGGCCCCCGTAAAATCTGAATCCCCCGTTTTCTCCTAACTCACTGTAGGCTATATGTTTCTTTTCCATTTTTACCTCCTTTATGATGAATTCCTGTTCTGTTCTTTAACTATATAGAAGTGTCTATTTGTACGTCTCTAAATGTTTTGATGAATTGAACATGGTGGACCCTCTTCTTGTAAACAAGTGTACCGGATGCGCTCCCTTATAGCTCCCTCACTAGGAAGTTCCGACAGAAATCAGCCACAGACTGCATTTCTTTATTGAAAACTACGGACTAATATTTATACATTGTAGGCTACAAGCAAAACATGTCAAAATCCATCAACTTCATCTACGATAAAAACAAAAAACCATCTAAATCTTAGGCTACCGTTAGCGATAGTAGCACAAGCCCAGGTCAGGACTACAACAACGCAGTGAGTCGAGTGTAAATAAAGTTGTATACAGTATATCGTTTAATACCTCTCACAGGTGATGTGTAGTAACCGCTGGGTCTGATCCCCAGCATCATCACCAACATGTAGAAATACATCCTCATCGTCCAACAGCAACAACCCGTCTCTAGTGGGACCGAGAGAGAGACAGACGCCATCGTTACACTCCCGACGCCCCGGAGAACCAAGGAAGGAATAATAATGGACTTAAGGACGCTCCACTACCATGAGTCCACTACGAGGAAGTGCGTCTGCCGGCTGGCATTCTGACGCCCACGCCGTAGCTGTCAAAACAACATCGTTAAGCAAACAGCCTCCGGCGACGGCGACATTGGTTTGCCATGGTGACGCGTCCATGCAGCATGTGTCAAACACATTATTATTATTATTATTATTAATAAAAGCTAACTTGCCGATATTGCTTACATGCACTGGACATGATCATCAGTGGAAAGAGGAAGGTAGCCTACTGGAGCAATCTGTGTTATTATTAGAGCTGGGACTCGATTAAAAAAATTAATCTAATTAATCAGAGGCTTTGCGATTAATTAATCTAGATTAATCGCATTTTAATCGCATATCAATATTCAACCGCGAGAAACCTTTTTTTAAATGTTTTTTGGTATCCCAGTGAATCAATGAATAGTGACTACAGGATACCACATTTTACTGTCATTAATATACCTGTTGTGGAAATAATAATAAAAAGTCACCCCATTCTGTGTTGCCTAGAACTGGAGGTCTAACAGTAACAAGTACATCTCAGTGACATCACAAAGCTGTACTTATATATTGTTACTGTTTTTTGTCAGACCTCCAGTTCTAGGCAACACAAAATGGGGTGACTTTTTATTATTTCCAGTTTTCAGTACTATAGAAAAGCGCCCAGTGAGAAACGTTCCGCGGTGAAAAAAAAGGTGCGATTAATTTATCTGTAGTTAATCGCGATTAATTTTTCTGTAGAGAATTAATCTAAATTAATCGCAATTAGTCCCGGCCCTAGTTATTATTCTAAAACCGTTTTAATAAACATGGTTAAAATAATATGACATGTGGCATTAGTGTTATTTCTTCATTCAGAGCATGCCAACACATTACGCACAGCATAAGAGAGGCGATGGAGCAATCGGTGTAAATGTATCATTTCAATAAACATGGTTATGACATGGCGTTGTAGACACTATACGTGGAAGAAGGTGACATTCACACCAGAAAGCTAAGCTTTGCTGCGATTAAAAAACGAATCCTGCTGCTGCGTATTGTCAGAAAGTGCACTTCGTTTGGCAGGTGTGGATTAGGCTCATTCGAATCCTAATGCGTATCAAAGAGCCACATTCTACTCCGAGCAAAAACGGGGGTTTCGCTTCGCTTCCAATCGCACTTGATTACGATTCGGTGCAGGTGTGAATGCAATCCGCAGTAAATAAAGGAAATGAAGCAAACAATGTGGCGGGTGAGGAGCTGAACACAGTTGGAGACGGAGAAGGCATATCTTACGCAGCGCAAAGATGTCCCGTTTAGTTACCGTGGATAGACGTGGTCGAATGAGGAGACTGAAGCCCTGATCGAAATGAGGAAGAGTACATTAATCAATTGCTTAAGGAAACACATAAAAACACTGCAGTGTAGCCTATTATAGCCTACAGAATATTCTGTCTACTCTGTCTGTCTGTCTGTCTGTTTGTGCGTGCGTGCCGTAAACATGGAGTGCTGTCACTGTGTGGGTAGGCCTACTGGGGAGTTCTAGGCTATCAGTGCGCTCAGCGCTGTGCCTCCATGCCCAAAAGAACAGTGCGTGGCGGCTGCGTGCGTAGAGAGAGAGAGAGGGGGGGGTCCAGTCCCAAACGGAACGACACATGCACGTTATGAGTGTAAAATCATCACCATAGATTTCACTGTGTAGGCTATAGTTTAGGAATGGGACAAAGGCCTGCTGCATTTCTGCGAATGACAGTGTGAAGGCAAACCACAGCAAATTAAATATGCAAGAATCCCAAATTCTCCGCCCATATAGGCCTACGCATTGAGTAGGCTGCGTGCGCCGAAAGTTTGGGGGCCCTTGGGGGACATTTTGGGGGCCTTTACAGCTATTTCACATGAGAAATGTACCATCTGATGTTATTTATATGATTAACTTCTTCCCTCCATTAACATATGACATGTTAATATTAATATGATGAATTCCTGTTCTGTACTTTAGCTTCATAGAAATGTCTATTTGTATGTCTCTAAATGTTTGTATGTCTTTAAATGTTTTGATGAATTGAACAATGTGGACCCTGTTGTAAACAAGTGTAATGCTTAATTGGGTCGTCCACTCACAGTTGACAGTCTTTGTATTGAGTTTGTGCTTAAAATGAGTAGTAAATTCTACAAACTGTTAATAAATATTTCAATCAATCAAAAAGACACACAATGTACTACAAAAGAAAACAGTCATCAGACAAAGGTTGGGGTATGAAATCACGGATCTGTGAGAGTGAGGATGTTCTGAATGAGTGTGACGCCCTGGCTGCACGCATACACTCAACCAACCAACGTGCACGTGCACGTGCACTGAACTGAACACACATACAGGCTAAGTAATCACCAAAGCTTAATTGTTATTCCATATAGATTGACAGTCACACTGTCAACAGGTTCCACCATGTTCAATTCATCATAACATTTAGAGACGTACAAATAGACACTTCTATGTAGTTAAAGAACAGAACAGGAATTCATCATAAAGGAAGCAAAAAGGGAAAAGATACATATTGCAAGTCACACACGCACGCACACACACACACACACACACACACACACACACACACACACACACACACACACACAAAACAACAAGCATATAAACAGCTGCAACCACATACAGCACAACCACACTGACAAAATGACTGTATAAGTCATAAAGTTTATATGACCAGTGAATACTTTTGTATTTTTACTAGTACATTTTTAATTCCTGACTTTTACTTGTAGAGTACTTCCAGAGAAGAACCACCAGTGTTTACTGTTTATAAACGTACTTGTTGAAGTATTTGGTGAGAATGTGACCTTAAGTGAGTTTCTGCCCTAGTAGAAAGGGCGGCGACGGTCGAGCAGGTTTAAGTATCGAGCACACACACACACACACACACACACACACCACACACCACACACCACACACCCACACACACACACACACACACACACACACACACACACACACACACACACCACTCCTTAGCCCAGGGCCAAAGAGGAAGACAGAGTTAAGTTAGTTTTGACTAAAACTCCGTTCACTTCTTGGGGCTTAATTCAGTCCAATGGAGGCTCTTGACAATGTAATGTCCTGGAGCAGAATGCACTGGACTCAATGTAATGTCCTGGAGCAGAATGCACTGGACTCAATGTAATGTCCTGGAGCAGAATGCACTGGACTCAATGTAATGTCCTGGAGCAGAATGCACTGGACTCAATGTAATGTCCTGGAGCAGAATGCACTGGACTCAATGTAATGTCCTGGAGCAGAATGCACTGGACTCAATGTAATGTCCTGGAGCAGAATGCACTGGACTCAATGTAATGTCCTGGAGCAGAATGCACTGGACTCAATGTAATGTCCTGGAGCAGAATGCACTGGACTCAATGTAATGTCCTGGAGCAGAATGCACTGGACTCAATGTAATGTCCTGGAGCAGAATGCACTGGACTCAATGTAATGTCCTGGAGCAGAATGCACTGGACTCAATGTAATGTCCTGGAGCAGAATGCACTGGACTCAGGGCCACAGCCTTGATTGATCCATTGAAATATTTATTAACAGTTTGCAGAATTACAGTAGCATACATTTCAAGCACAAACTCAATAAAAAATGCATGTACCTCTACCATAGCCCAGAGCGGTCATCCGGGGACCCCCAGGGGTCCTTGAGGGAGATCCAGGGGGTTCCGGGGACCCCCAGGGGTCCTTGAGGGAGATCCAGGGGGGTCCGGGGACCCCCAGGGGTCTTTGAGGGAGATCCAGGGGGGTCCGGGGACCCCCAGGGGTCTTTGAGGGAGATCCAGGGGGTTCCGGGGACCCCCAGGGGTCCTTGAGGGAGATCCAGGGGGGTCCGGGGACCCCCAGGGGTCCTTGAGGGAGATCCAGGGGGTCCCCAGCTAAATGATAAACCAAATGGACCCTTATGGGTTTGTAACTGTGAGAGTGTACAAATGCAACCAAATTGTCCCGTTAGGGTCCATTTGGTTCCATTTGTACACTCTGAGTTAAATTAGCATTCGTTTTACAATATATAAATTGGGGTCCCAGAGATAAAAATCCCATTAAATTGAGGTCTGTCCCATTGCTATAGGTTTGACTTTTGATTGAGATCATGTATAACACTTATACAAAATAGGGTAAACCTACCCTAATAATAGTTTAATCTTTTCTTATTTTCCATTCTTACTATAGTCTTATTAGGTTTGAAATGTGCCAGGTATTTGTATGCTTATGTCCTGTTTGTAGAGATAGATAGATCTTTATTTGTCATTGCTTGCATGAACCAACGGAATTCAGTTTAGAGCTTCACCACTGGCATCAAATAAATAATAACCATACTGTAGGCCTACAATAACCCGAGTACAATAGTGCTGGTCAGTGTTGTTTTTGGCAGCAAATTTCTATTTTAGTTTTAGTCATAGTCTCCTGAATAGTTTTCACTTAGTCTTAGTCACATTTTAGTCACCTGGAATGTATTAGTGTTAGTCTAGTTTTAGTCGACTACATGTCATAAGATTTTAGTCGACTAAATCTACAGGTGATTTAGTCGACTAAAATGTATTTTTGCGGGACTTGTTGCCGTCATAATGCCTTATTTTACACTTGCTGAAAATAGCCGATCTACAAGCTCACAACAGCTTGTAGATCGGCTATTTTCAGCATGCAACCAAGTGTTAAATGACTTATACTGGATCTCTTGTCTACTATAGTCCCTTCCTAACATTTTAGTCTGGTTTTTATTTGTTGACGAAATTGTCAGTATTATTTAGTCTTAGTTTTAGTCACCATGGCATATAGTTTTAATTTAGTTTCCATTTAGTTTTCTCCAGTGGAAAAAGGCAGTCGACGAACATTTTTCGTCTCAGTTTTTAGTCGACGAAAACAACACTGGTGCTGCTGGTGCAATGTAATAGTGCAAAAGTTCAGTGGAAGACCAAGTCCATTTTCAGTACCCTTTAATCCTATAGAGGGGGTTGGGGGGGGGGGGGGCAGGTTGTCCATTCAGCAGCCTGACAGCCTGTGGGTCAGTCTGTTGGTTCTGGAGCGGATGGATCCGTATCTCCTACCAGAGGGCAGACGTTGGAAGAGATGGTGTTCTGGGTGAAACTACTGGTCCTCTAGGATGTAGCCTCAGGCAGCGGGAGGTGAAGACTGTGGAGTGTAACGGTTTCCTCAGTAGCTTGGGGTGCCAGGCAGGTGTGTACCTACCAGAGAGGACTTAGGTCACATTCATACCAGAGAGCTTTGCTGCGATTAAAACGAATCCTGCTGCGCATTGTCAGAAAGTGCGCTTCGTTTGGCAGGTGTGAATTAGGCTCATTCGAATCCTAATGCGCAGCAAATAACCGCATTTTACTCCGCCCAAAAACGTGGGTTTCGCTTCGCTTCGAATCGCACTTGACTACGATTCGGTGCAGGTTACTGTGGATAGACGTGGTCGAATGAGGAGACTGAAGCCCTGATCGAAATGAGGACGTGTACATTAATCAATTGCTTAAGAAAACACATAAAAACACTGCAGTGTATTATAGCCTACATAATATTCTGTCTGTCTGTCTGTCTGTCTGTGCGTGCCGTAAACATGGAGTGCTGTCACTGTGTGGGACTGGGGAGTGGGGAGTTATATCAGTGCGTTCATGCAGCGCTGTGCTGCATGCCCAAAAGAACAGTGTGTGGCGGCTGCGTGCGTAGAGAGAGAGAGAGAGAGGGGGGGGGGGGGGGTCGGGGGGGGGTCCCAGACGGCACGACACATGCACGTTATGAGTGTAATTTTATCACCATAGATTTCACTGTGTAGGCTATAGTTTATGAATGGAACACATTGATAAAGGTCCCCCCTGCTGCGTTTCCAATTGCTGCGAATGACAGTGTGAAGGCAAACCGCACTCAATTAAATATGCAAGAATCCAATTTCCCCGCCCATACGGATCTGAGGTATTAGGTGAGAATCTGACCTAAAACAACAAAAGCAGGAAATGGCATTCAATATTCATATACGAAAAGCAACAAAATCATGAAAACCCCCAAAATCATATATTCAATACATGTTCAACTGGGTACAAATGGGGTTAAATTCACCACTCTTTAGAAAGCCCACAAAACCGCTCTTTGTGAGTACAGTCAAGGATAACAAAATAAAGATCCTCTTGCTGTTTTTTGTCCCAATGTTATCGTTTGTCCTTGCTGGTAATGAAGTGTTTTTTTGTCCCAATGTTATTGTTTGTTGTCCAAATGTTCGTGTTTGTCTGGGTTACCTGTGAGTGTGTTTTAATGTCCCACTCGGTCACTCAAACAGAGGCAAAGCCTCCTGCAGCAATTCACCTCCTCCGTTTACTTCTCCTCCCTGGATTGTCTCACAGAGGAGTTTGAAGAGTCTCGACGGCAGGCCTTCTTCTGCAGGGGGTGCATATATCTCTAAACATGCTCTAACTCTTCTGCAGGGGGTGCATATATCTCTAAACATGCTCTAACATGCTCTGCAGGGGGTGCATATATCTCTAAACATGCTCTAACATGCTCTGCAGGGGGTGCATATATCTCTAAACATGCTCTAACTCCAGCTAAAAAATAAACAAACAGGTAGACTGCAGAGTGTTGGACACTGTCCTTCAGAGCTGCTGCCAGCACACAAACTGTTTTCTCACACCCAGAGTGACACACCTGTGGCAACTATAACCTGAGGAGGGAGATTGCCAGGTGTCAATCATCGTTACCTGGTGATGGCCTGTTAATTATTCACTTAAGAGTCACTTGAGTATTAATAACCGGGAGACTGACCTCCCTGCAGCCTCGGCCACTCTGTGGAGATCTCTGGGAGACCGACTTGGTCCCCAATGATCCTCCCTGCAGCCTCGACCACTCTGTGGATGGCCTCCTTGTCTGCCCTGGTGCAGCTGGTAAAACACACTCTCTCTCAAAGAACAAGATTCCTTTACAGGATCTCCTCACTGGTCAGCAAAAACACCTTGAAGACCTTAACAGGAGCCCTCGTAGTACAAGGTTTCTTTGACTATGCATCCACCTCCTGGTACCACAGCACCTCAAAGGCCCTTAAAACAAGGCTCCAGACCTCCCAAAACAAACTGGTCAGGCTCCTACTTGGCCTCACCCCCCGAACCCACCTCACCCCTGCCCACTTTGACAGGCTGGGATGGCTTAGGGTCGACGACAGAGTACAGCATCTTGCAATGGGTCTGGTTCACAAGATTCACTACACCACCAAGATACCCATGTACCTGTCTAAATACTTCACTAAGATACCCATGTACCTGTCTAGATACTTCACTAAGATACCCATGTACCTGTCTAGATACTTCACCAAGATACCCATGTACCTGTCTAAATACTTCACTAAGATACCCATGTACCTGTCTAAATACTTCACTAAGATACCCATGTACCTGTCTAAATACTTCACTAAGATACCCATGTACCTGTCTAAATACTTCCTTAATGTAAACGAAGTCCACACCCACAACACCAGAGGGAGTGCAACAAACCATGTACAACCCAGATTCGGCACAAACAAGGGACTAAATTATTTTCGCTCGCCCTACACCCTACCAACAGTCATTAAGACATGTGAATCCCTTGACTCCTTCAAAACCGCTCTCAAAGGGCACCTACGGATGGCTGCAATTCGAAACTGGCCTCTGTAAAATCTGAATCCCCCCCCCCCCCCCCCCCCCATTTTCCCTCACTGTATATTGTATCTTTTCCCTTTTTTGCTCCCTATATGATGAATTCCTGTTCTGTACTTTAGCTACATAGAAATGTCTATTTGTATGTCTCTAAATGTTTGTATGTCTTTAAATGTTTTGATGAATTGAACAATGTGGACCCTGTTGTAAACAAGTGTAATGCTTAATTGGGTCGTCCACTCACAGTTAACAGTCTTTGTATTGAGTTTGTGCTTAAAATGTACTGTACATTCTACAAACTGTTAATAAATATTTCAATCAATCAAAAAAACACAGTGACCACTCGTTAGCCCAGGGCCAAAGAGGAAGGCATGAGTTAAACAACTTTAGTTTTTTTTCAACCAAGGTTCATGTTTTAGGTTATTAATTAGAGAAACTAAAAGGTGAGTGTTAATTTTCTTTCATTTGCTGCTTTCTTTCTTTTTGGGGATTTTAGTCAGTTTTTGACAGGGGGGCGGGGGCATTCGAGCATGGGGCTAAATATGTATTTTTTTTACAAAATATTATGGCGATTTATTTTTTAATTATTTACTATAGTCCTAATAAACGCCAAGAAATTACATCTGGCCACAAATGATCACAGGGTCTATTGAATGTGACAAACTGACATATTGAGCCTATACACACAGTAGCCTATAAGCCTTCCCCCAGTAGGCTACCTTCACATTCAGTAGATCATGTGATCTGCTGTGGCCAGATGTAATTTCCTGGGGTTTATTAGGACTATAGTAAATAATAAAAAAATAAATCACCATCACATTTGGTAAAAAAATACATATTTAGCCCCATGCTCGAATGCCCCCGCCCCCTGTCAAAAACTGCTAAAATCCCCAAAACGAAAGAAAGCAGCAAATGAAAGAAAATGAACACTCATCTTTTAGTTTCTCTAATAACCTAAAACATGAACCGTGGTTGAAAAAAACTAAAGTTGTCCTTTAAGCACCTTTTTCTGCCATAATGCTTTAACTACATGAGAGGGAGGTGAGTTGCACTCTGTCACAGAAAATAGTTAAGTATGCAAAGTTGCAAACACTATGCTGACACAGAGTGTGTGTGGTGTGTGTGTGTGTGTGTGTGTGTGTGTGTGTGTGTGTGTGTGTATATATATATGTGTGTGTGTGTGTGTGTGTGTGTGTGTGTGTGTGTGTGTGTGTGTGTGTGTGTGTGTGTGTGTGTGTGTGTGTGTGTGTGTGTGTGTGTGTGTGTGTGTGTGTGTGTGTGTGTGTGTGTGTGTGTGCGTGCGTGTCAGAGTATCTTAGGCCATACCAACAAGGAAATGGTCCATTCATGCACCCAGCACAGTGTCTATAGGTGAAACCACACATACTGTATAGCTCTGTTCTCAGTCATTGTGTGTGTGTGTGTGTGTGTGTGTGTGTGTGTGTGTGTGTGTGTGTGTGTGTGTGTGCGTGTCAGAGCATCTTACCAACAAGGAAATGGGCTCTTCACCCACCCAGCAGCAGCAGAGGGTCTATGCGTGTGTGTGTGTGTGTGTGTGTGTGTGTGTGTGTGTGTGTGTGTGTGTGTGTGTGTGTGTGTGTGAGAGAGAGAGAGAGAGAGATAAACCACACACACAGCTCTGTTCTCAGTAAGTGTCGTCCTGTCAGTTTGACAACATGAAACCTGCACCAACCTACATCACAGCATGTGAGTACTTCATTTATACTATATATAAATATATACTATACAACATGAAACTATACATCACAGCATGTGAGTACTTAATTTATACTATATATAAATATACTATACAATTTATTTGTCAAGATCACAGGATCTACTGAATGTGAAGGTAGCCTACTGGGGGAAGGCTTATGCTGTGTGTGTATAGGCCCAATATGTCAGTTTGTCACATTCAGTAGATCCTGTGATCTTTTGTGGCCAGATGTAATTTCTTGGGGTTTATTAGGACTATAGTAAATAATACAAAAATAAATCGCCATAATATTTTGTAAAAAAATACATATTTAGGCCCATGCTCGAATGCCCCCGCCCCCCTGTCAAAAACGGCTAAAATCCCAAAAACAAAAGAAAGCAGCAAATGAAGGAAAATGAACACTCACCTTTTAGTTTCTCTAATAAGAACCTAAAAAATGAACCGTAGTTGAAAAAAAAAAAACGAAAGATGTCCTTTAAGCATGTGTATGTAATTATTGTGAAACATTTTAACAACAGACACGATTCTCTCACGTGATCACACACGCTTTTCAAGATGGCGTCGCCAAATACTGTACCGATGTCACGGGGTGTTTTCAGAAGGCCTGGTCAACGATGAGCTCTTTGACATAAACCTCACAGCTCGCTGTGACATGGGACAGGTAGCAGCCTGTCAGGACCTCTATAGGGACAGATAGCAGCCTGTCAGGACCTCTATAGGGACAGATAGCAGCCTGTCAGGACCTCTATAGGGACAGATAGCAGCCTGTCAGGACCTCTATGGGGACACATAGCAGCCTGTCAGGACAAAAACAAAAACATCAGCATTAACCATTAGGATATCATTGATTATTGATTAAAGATCAGATCTGTCACCACTATAGATATCTCATTAACTGTCTGTCTGTCTGTCTGTCATCCTGCCTGCCCCTCCCCCCCCCCCCCCCTCTCTCTCTCTCTCTCTCTCTCAGTGGTGTATTTCCTCATCTGCTGTGGTCCTGTTCAACCAGAAGGTGAGATGACTTCATTGCATTGCATTATGGGTAGTGTAGTGTGATACAAGACCAGATGGCAGGCAGTCTCTCTCTGATTGCAGAGAAACTGTTGTGGTGGTGGTGGGGGAGGGGAGGGGGGGGGGGGGGGGCACATCTCCTTTAAAACAAAGTGTACAGTACATGGAACCTAACCCCGTTCAGGACATGAACCCCATTTGGTGCCCCCGAGCTACGAGCTTGTAGATCTGCTGTTTTTGAAAAATCGTGAGAAAGTGGCGCAAATCTTTGAACATATATTCTTTCAGAGCGAACGATTTTAACTCAAATCTTTGCTTCTGGTGGTGGGGGGGGGGGGGGGGGGGGGGTCCCTGAAACTGTATATTTTCAGATGGGGGGGTCCCTGGATCTGTATATTTTCAGATGGGGGGTCCCTGAAACTGTATATTTTCAGATTGGGGGGTCCCTGGAACTGTATATTTTCAGATGGGGGGTCCCTGGAACTGTATATTTTCAGATGGGGGGTCCCTGGAACTGTATATTGTCAGATGGGGGGTCCCTGGAACTGTATATTTTCAGATTGGGGGGTCCCTGGAACTGTATATTTTCAGATGGGGGGTCCCTGGAACTGTATATTTTCAGATGGGGGGTCCCTGAAACTGTATATTTTCAGATGGGGGGTCCCTGGAGGAACTGTATATTGTCAGATGGGGGGTCCCTGGAACTGTATATTTTCAGATGGGGGGTCCCTGGAACTGTATATTTTCAGATGGGGGGGGGTCCCTGGAACTGTATATTTTCAGATGGGGGGGTCCCTGGAACTGTATATTTTCAGATGGGGGGGTCCCTGGAACTGTATATTTTCAGATGGGGGGGGGGTCCCTGGAACTGTATATGTTCAGATGGGGGGGTCCCTGAAACTGTATATTTTCAGATGGGGGGGTCCCTGGAACTGTATATTTTCAGATGGGGGGTCCCTGGAACTGTATATGTTCAGATGGGGGGGTCCCTGGAACTGTATATTTTCAGATGGGGGGTCCCTGAAACTGTATATTTTCAGATGGGGGGTCCCTGGAGGAACTGTATATTGTCAGATGGGGGGTCCCTGGAACTGTATATTTTCAGATGGGGGGTCCCTGGAACTGTATATTTTCAGATGGGGGGGGGGTCCCTGGAACTGTATATTTTCAGATGGGGGGGTCCCTGGAACTGTATATTTTCAGATGGGGGGGTCCCTGGAACTGTATATTTTCAGATGGGGGGGGTCCCTGGAACTGTATATTTTCAGATTGGGGGGTCCCTGGAACTGTATATTTTCAGATGGGGGGGTCCCTGGAACTGTATATTTTCAGATGGGGGGTCCCTGAAACTGTATATTTTCAGATGGGGGGGTCCCTGGAACTGTATATTTTCAGATGGGGGGGTCCCTGAAACTGTATATTTTCAGATTGGGGGGTCCCTGGAACTGTATATTTTCAGATGGGGGGTCCCTGGAACTGTATATTTTCAGAGGGGGGGGGGTCCCTGGAACTGTATATTTTCAGATTGGGGGGTCCCTGGAACTGTATATTTTCAGATTGGGGGGTCCCTGGAACTGTATATTTTCAGATGGGGGTCGGCGGCCAATTACAGATATTTCTGGGGGTCCTTGACAATGAAATGTTTGAGAACGACTGACAGAAACATGAGGTTTTTCAGAAAACCTGGAGAAGACATGTGCATGTCTGCTGTCTGAAGACATGTGCATGTCTGCTGTCTGAAGACATGTGCATGTCTGCTGTCTGAAGACATGTGCATGTCTGCTGTCTGAAGACATGTGCATGTCTGCTGTCTGAAGACATGTGCATGTCTGCTGTCTGAAGACATGTGCATGTCTGCTGTCTGAAGACATGTGCATGTCTGCTGTCTGAAGACATGTGCATGTCTGCTGTCTGAAGACATGTGCATGTCTGCTGTCTGAAGACATGTGCATGTCTGCTGTCTGAAGACATGTGCATGTCTGCTGTCTGAAGACATGTGCATGTCTGCTGTCTGAAGACATGTGCATGTCTGCACATGTTAATTAACTACAGAAAAATTAATCGCAATTAACTACAGATAAATTAATCGCACCTTTTTTTTCACCGCGGAACGTTTCTCACTGGGCGCTTTTCTATAGTAATGAAAACTGGAAATAATAAAAAGACACCCCATTTTGTGTTGCCTAGAACTGGAGGTCTGACAAAAAACAGTAACAATATGAAATAAGTACAGCTTTGTGAGGTCACTGAGATGTACTTGTTACTGTTACTAAAAGAATTTCAGACCTCCAGTTCTAGGCAACACAGAATGGGGTGACTTTTATTATTATTTCCACAACAGGTATATTAATGACAGTAAAATGTTGAAAATGAGTGGTATCCTGTAGTCACTATTCATTGATTCACTGGGATACCAAAAAATATTTAAAAAAAGGTTTCTCGCTGTTCTCGGGTTGAATATTGATATGCGATTAAAATGTGATTAATCTAGATTAATTAATCGCAAAGCCTCTGATTAATTAGATTATTTCTTTTATTCGAGTCCCAGCTCTAGTTGTGCTCTATGCGTGATACGTATCCTATCTGTGGAATATCATAGCATTCAATTGAAAGTTCATGTAATGTCTTTATCTTACAGTTTTAAAATGTACAATGTAGGCATTTATCAGATCGACGCTCTTCGTCCAGAGCGATTTACAGTAAGCGAGATTGCAGTGATTTCAGATTGTGTGCATATATACAGTATATGTTGACTAAAATGAGACTAAATATACTGACAATTTCGTCAACAAATAAAAACTAGACTAAAATGTCAGGAATTAAGGGACTAGTGGACAAGAGATCCAGTATAAGTCATTTTACACTTGGTTGTGTGTGCTGGAAAATAGCCAATCTACAAGCTCACAACGCGTCACAGCGCAACGCGCTGTGAGCTTGTACATCGGCAATTTCCAGCAATCCCCTCAGTGGGAATCTCCTCACCTGTGTTCAATCTTTTTCTTTTTTAATTCCCAAGGGAAGACGTCTTGTCGTCCGTGGCATCCGTTACTTAACCCATTCTGACCTGAGATCAGAATTCATACGAGGTTTCCACTGGGACACACACTGGTCTGATTAACCCATTCTGACCCGAGATCAGATTAAAAAAATGTCAGTCGTTCTTCGATTTTTCAAAAATAGCAGACCTACAAGCTCGTAGCGCGCCACTCGGTGGCGCGCTATGAGCTTGTAGATCTGCTATTTTTCAATAGCTAAAGCATGACATGATGCTAACACCAAAATGGGTTAACCCGTTCAGAATGTGTTAATTGGCAATTAAACGTCTATACGTTTATGGCTATACCAAACAGTTTTAATGAACCGGTGGGCGTGCCCACATAAATACTACATTTTAACAAATACTGTACACTATCAAAAAAATGATACCTCCTTAAATATATAACAATAAGACCTGATGATCATGTTTTTTAGGGTGGGAAAGAAAACACGGCTGCACTCCATCTTTAACCAGTCCAGTTGACAACGGGTATCATTATAGGTTCCCAAGTTGACAACGGGTATTATTAGGTTCCCAAGTTGACAACGGGTATTATTAGGTTCCCAAGTTGACAACGGGTATCATTAGGTTCCCAAGTTGACAACGGGTATTATTAGGTTCCCAAGTTGACAACGGGTATCATTAGGTTCCCAAGTTGACAACGGGTATTATTAGGTTCCCAAGTTGACAACGGGTATTATTAGGTTCCCAAGTTGACAACGGGTATTATTAGGTTCCCAAGTTGACAACGGGTATTATTAGGTTCCCAAGTTGACAACGGGTATTATTAGGTTCCCAAGTTGACAACGGGTATTATTAGGTTCCCAAGTTGACAACGGGTATTATTAGGTTCCCAAGTTGACAACGGGTATTATTAGGTTCTCAAGTTGACAACGGGTATTATTAGGTTCCCAAGTTGCATCACTCTCTAGTAGGCCTAGTTCTTACAATAAGTGGAAAACGGTTCTTGATTGAAATATTCATTGACAGTTTGCAGAATTACAGTACATTTCAAGCACAAACTCAATACAAAAGACTGCATGTTAACTGTGAGTGGACGACCCAATTATAGCATTACACTGGTTTACAAGAGGGTCCACCTTGATCAATTCATCAAAACATTCACAGACGTACAAATGGACACTTCTATATAGTCAAAGAACAGAACAGGAATTCATCATAAAGGAGGTAAAAAGGGGAAAGGAAACATATACAGTGAGGGGAAAGGGTTTGGAATTGCAGCCGTCCGTATAGGTGCCCTTTGAGAGCGGTTTTGAAAGGAGTAGAGCTGGGACTCGATTAAAAAAGTTAATCTAATTAATCAGAGGCTTTGCGATTAATTAATCTAGATTAATCGCATTTTAATCGCATTTCAATATTCAACCCGAGAACAGCGAGAAACCTTTTTTTTAAATGTTTTTTGGTATCCCAGTGAATCAACGAATAGTGACTACAGGATACCACTCATTTTCAACATTTTACTGTCATTAATATACCTGTTGTTGAAATAATAATAAAAAGTCACCCCATTCTGTGTTACCTAGAACTGGAGGTCTGAAAAAAAAATAGTAACAGTAACAAGTACATCTCAGTGACATCACAAAGCTGTACTTACTTCATATTGTTACTGTTTTTTGTCAGACATCCAGTTCTAGGCAACACAAAATGGGGTGACTTTTTATTATTTCCAGTTTTCAGTACTATAGAAAAGCGCCCAGTGAGAAACGTTCCGCGGTGAAAAAAAAAGGTGCGATTAATTTATCTGTAGTTAATCGCGATTAATTTTTCTGTAGTTAATTAATCTAAATTAATCGCAATTAGTCCCGGCCCTAGAAAGGAGTCAAGAAGGGATTCACATTATCTTAATGAGTGTCACAATGAAGAGATGTTTCCTGTATCTCTCCCTCATTCCTGTAACACCACCCCCTTCTCTCTCCCAGTGTTCATCAGAGTGAGTCCCTCATTCCTGTAACACCCCCCCCTTCTCTCCCAGTGTTCATCAGAGTGAGTCCCTCATTCCTGTAACACCCCCCCCTTCTCTCTCCCAGTGTTCATCAGAGTGAGTCCTGACAGATGTCAGTTGTTCTCGTATGAACCCATCTCCCTGAGCTGTGAGGCCCAGAGCGACTCTGCAGACGGCTGGACTGTGACGCGAGGAGGAGGGGGAGGAGGAGGACGGAAGAAGAATGGAGCCTGTGGAGACTGGGGGATTCTTAAAGGTGTGTGTGTGAGCGTGTGTGAGCGTGTGTGTGCGTGTGCTTTAAGGGCTCATTACAGAAACCATGTCACACACATTCTGAAAGGCTGTTAGTTACGCCTATAAAGGTCTTCACAGAGACACGCCACGACAGGATCTCGTAACAAAAGGACATTATCTGTCTGTGAGAATGTTCAAACCTTCCATGTTTCAACTCATGTTTCATTTTCAGATCGCTTATTCGCATCGCGTCGCTAATTCGCCAGTGTGTAATGACCTTATGAATGTACAAACCTTCCATGTTTCAACTCTGATCTGAAAACACTGAAATGTGTGCACATCTTCTCTGATGCACCGATCCGGCTTTGTGGCATTCGATACCGATTTGGATACATGGGGGTCCAGTATCTGCCGATACAGAGTACCGATCCGATACCCCCCACAGAGAAACGTAATAACCTATTAAGCTGTATGCCTCACTGTGTGGAGTCTGGAATCATTATTTTGTGTAAGGCAACATCAAGGCTTGACTTAAACATTACTTTCCCAACTTTGTAAAACAAAATGTAACAAACACAGATATAAAATGCACTGAATTATTTATTAAATAACTGTGCAACAAATTAGACCAGGTTAATGTGTGCGCAGGCTAGCCTGGCTGCATTCCACACGTTATACTGTCAATACTACACTGCTGTGTCACAGAGGAGGTAGAGTTGTTTTCACACTGTAATTACACATAATGATCGGATCGGATCGGATAATGGATCGGCCCATTTGCCACCGATACCCGATCTAGAATTTTAGCCTGGATCGGCGCCGATCTCCGATACGAGTATCGGATCGGTGCAGCAGCATCCCTAGTGCTAACACACCAGGTGTTGTTGTGGTCAATAAATGCAGAGAACAGATCAGTTTTCATTCTAGAAATGGCCTGACTGGACCGTTGATTCTATAGCTGAGAGGAAGCCTTCATGACCAAAGTCATGAAGTACCAGTCGCTCCGATTCCAGACCATCATCATCATCTCTTAAAGTATTTATTTAAAGACGGTTACGCCGCGGACAAAGCCAACGCGGATCGTGACAAATCATGACAACGAACACAATGTTTTGGGGCCGATCAAATCATTTATAAGAAGAAAAACAAAACAAATAGTGTCGTCTCCTGACTTTCTTTTCTTCTTTCTAATGATTTGATCGGCCCCAAAACATTGTGTTCATTGTCACATGATTTGTCACGATCCGAGTTGGCTTTGTCTGCGGCGTAACCGTCTTTAAATAAATACTTTAAGAAATGCCTATGGGGCAAAATGCGTTGAGATTCATTTCCTGGGCCACTCGTTGTTCTGACAGGGGGAGGGACTGCGACGCTCTATAGTTGCAATCTACTTCGGACATGTATATAGGACATGTACACAGTTTGGTCGTCAGAGGACATGTACACAGTTTGGTCGTCAGAGGACATGTACACAGTTTGGTCGTCAGAGGACATGTACACAGTTTGGTCATAAGAGGACATGTACACAGTTTGGTCGTCAGAGGCTTCCGACAACTTGGGAAGCCAAAAGAAGTGCGGAATTCTGTGCAATCTCTTCCACTATTTTGTGAAGCCACTAAGGAAATCGGGATTTCCTGAAAGTTCATATAATGGCCTGTTGTGGCGCTGTCAGTGGACCCAGAAAAACCCATAGCCCCATAGAAGTCCATGTATTTGGGCCCAACTTCACCTAGACTGTATTACCTTAATAAACATGGTCATGAATACTTTCTTCTTCCAGTCACTAGTTTAAAGTCTCATTTCTAATGTCATAATATTCTTTTTGGAAACTTATGGTCCCATTAATTAAAAAAAATGACCATAAAGTCGCGTATGTTCTGAGGGGCGTGGCTACCGTTACAGTCTATGATCGGGATTCCCCTCCCACTCGAGTCAAAATAAAAACCAACGGAGAAGAAGGGGGGGAAGTCCCGCCTCGTTGTCTGGGCAGCCAATGGGCCAGCTGGGCCCAAACGGAGCCAGCCAATGGCCATGCAGCTGGGCCCAAACGGAGCCAGCCAATGACTCAGCTGGGCCCAAACGGATCTAGAAAGATGGCTACAATACAAGGACTGACAGGCTTCATTTTACGTTCATGTTAGACCCGGAGAACGCTTTGTCCATATTTTTTTACATTCTATGATTGCACTCTGTAAAGCACCGTGTAAATATTTGTGTATTATGTGGACATTAAATTAATTATTAACCCATTCTGACCGGGCACCCATTTTGGTGTCGGCATCATGTTATGCTTTAGCTATTGAAAAATAGCAGATCTACAAGCTCATAGGTCTGCTATTTTTGAAAAATCGAAGAACGACTTGACATTTTTTAGAATCTGATCTCAGGTCAGAATGGGTTAATCAGACCAGTGTGTGTTCCAGTGGAAACCTCGTATGAATCTGATCTCAGGTCAGAATGGGTTAAAATGTGTGTGTGTGTGTGTGTGTGTGTGTGTGTGTGTGTGTGTGTGTGTGTGTGTGTGTGTGTGTGTGTGTGTGCGTAGCGTGGATGGATGGATAGATACGTATACTTTCAACTGACATCCCTCTTCCTTCCTTGTGGTTGTGACGGTGTGTAGGAGACACCTGTACCATACCAACCCCGGTCAGCCATGACAGCGGACATTACTGGTGTCAGTCCACATCTGGAGAACGCAGCCGCTCCGTCAACCTGACCATCTCTGGTACACAACCATTAGAAATTATCATCTCTACATGCGTGCGTGCGTGTGTGTGTGCGTGCGTGCGTGCGTGCGTGCGTGTGTGTGTGTGTGTGTGTGTGTGTACGGTTGTTAATGCACGTAACTCCGAGAACCGTTCGCCCCCCACCGACACGTTCCGCGTTCCACAGGGAGTGCATTGCCCGGAACTCGAGTCGGCCGGACACACGGTTCTCCAGAGCCACCACAAAAGGCTCTGCCCTGCAGTCCCCTCGCCTGCAGGGCCATTTCCAGCCTCTGCCCTCAGCCAATTGATTGCCATGGCAACCACCACACCTGACAAATTGATTAGCCTACTTAACCACAGTCAGTCAGTTTGCCCTCTTCACACACAGACAGACCGACAGACACAGAGATCTACATGTGGACAGACAGACCGTTAAAACGGGTGCTGTGACAAGTTGACGGGTATTATTAGGTTCCCAATTTGCATCGTTCTCAAGTAGGCCGGTGGCCGACGGGCACGTACAGGTCTAGTCATTCTAGAGCTGTACGTGCCCGTCGGAGTTTATAACTCCACATGTCTCTTCAATAGATGTTTATAACTCCACATGTCTCTTCAATAGATGTTTATAACTCCACATGTCTCTTCAATAGATGTTTATAACTCCACGTGTCTCTTCAATAGATGTTTATAACTCCACGTGTCTCTTCAATAGATGTTTATAACTCCACGTGTCTCTTCAATAGATGTTTATAACTCCACATGTCTCTTCAATAGATGTTTATAACTCCACATGTCTCTTCAATAGATGTTTATAACTCCACGTGTCTCTTCAATAGATGTTTATAACTCCACGTGTCTCTTCAATAGATGTTTATAACTCCACGTGTCTCTTCAATAGATGTTCATAACTCCACGTGTCTCTTCAATAGATGTTTATAACTCCACGTGTCTCTTCAACAGATGTTTATAACTCCACGTGTCTCTTCAATAGATGTTTATAACTCCACGTGTCTCTTCAATAGATGTTTATAACTCCAAGTGTCTCTTCAACAGATGTTTATAACTCCACGTGTCTCTTCAATAGATGTTTATAACTCCACGTGTCTCTTCAACAGATGTTTATAACTCCACGTGTCTCTTCAATAGATGTTTATAACTCCACGTGTCTCTTCAATAGATGTTTATAACTCCACGTGTCTCTTCAACAGATGTTTATAACTCCACGTGTCTCTTCAATAGATGTTTAACTCCGTGTCTCTTCAATAGATGTTCATAACTCCACATGTCTCTTCAATAGATGTTTATAACTCCACATGTCTCTTCAACAGATGTTTATAACTCCACGTGTCTCTTCAATAGATGTTTATAACTCCACGTGTCTCTTCAACAGATGTTTATAACTCCACGTGTCTCTTCAATAGATGTTTATAACTCCACGTGTCTCTTCAATAGATGTTCATAACTCCACATGTCTCTTCAATAGATGTTTATAACTCCACGTGTCTCTTCAATAGATGTTTATAACTCCACGTGTCTCTTCAATAGATGTTTATAACTCCACGTGTCTCTTCAATAGATGTTTATAACTCCACGTGTCTCTTCAATAGATGTTTATAACTCCACGTGTCTCTTCAATAGATGTTTATAACTCCACGTGTCTCTTCAATAGATGTTTATAACTCCACGTGTCTCTTCAATAGATGTTTATAACTCCACATGTCTCTTCAATAGATGTTTATAACTCCACATGTCTCTTCAATAGATGTTCATAACTCCACGTGTCTCTTCAATAGATGTTTATAACTCCACCTGTCTCTTCAACAGATGGGAAGGTCATCCTACAGTGCCCTGTGCTTCCTGTGCTGGAGGGCAGTGACGTCACGCCCCGTTGCCTGACCAGGGACAAGTCGAGCGACCGGCCGTTCGACGTCTATCACGACGGAGCCTTCCTCAGCCGAGGGACGACCATCCGCCGTGTCAGCAGGCTGGACCGAGGGCTCTACAAGTGTTCCATCTCTGGCCTCGGAGAGTCCCCAGAGAGCCTGATGGAGGTGACAAGTGAGTCGTCGTCGTCGTCAGTCAGTCACACAGTTGTTGTTTCCCCAGTGGCGTGCACAGATAGACACTAGGTCTTGCCCTTTTGGCAATGTGGCAATTTTTGTGTGTGGACCATGCAGTGACATTGATCAAATCTTGATAAAAAAAACGCTTCTACTATATTATTTAGGCCCCCCACAATCTAAAGCTATGTTTCTATGTCACTCGGTGGCGCGCTATGAGCTTGTAGATCTGCTATTTTTCAATAGCTTTAAAGCACCAAAATGGGTGTCCCGTCTGAAAATGCGCTGTACAAGGTGCCCTTTTTTTTCACTTGAGCACCGTCTGCCCCTCTGTGTGCACGTTCCGCCCACTGAAACCGAGACGACTTTGCCTTTTTTCACTGCATGGCCAGAACTAATTGGAAACTAAATGAAAGCTATAAGTTATGAGGACTAAAACCTAGACTAAATGGAAACTAAATGAAAGCTATGAGGACTAAAACCTAGACTAAATGGAAACTAAATGAAAGCTATAAGCTATGAGGACTAAAACCTGGACTAAATGGAAACTAAATGATAGCTATAAGCTATGAGGACTAAAACCTAGACTAAATGGAAACTAAATTAAAGCTATAAGCTATGAGGACTAAAACCTAGACTAAATGGAAACTAAATGAAAGCTATAAGCTATGGGGACTAAAACCTGGACTAAATGGAAACTAAATGAAAGCTATGACGACTAAAACCTAGACTAAATGTAGTGACAATTTGGTCGACAAATAAAAACTAGACTAAAATGTCAGGAAGGGATCGGGGAGAAGAGTTTAAGACATTTTACACTTTGCGGTTTCATGCTGAAAATAGCAGATCTGCAAGCTCACAATATGTGACGCGTTGTGAGCTTGTAGATCTGCTATTTTCAGCATGTGTGAATTCAGTCATTGCGACGGCATCGATGCCCGCCAAAATATGTTTTAGTCGACTAAATCAACCGTAGATTTAGTCGACTAAAAACTAGACTAACACACTAAAACATTCCAGGTGAGTAAAATATGACTAAAATTAAAGGAATTTTCAGTCCAAAGACTGACTAAAATAAAATAGACTGACTAAAATAAAATAGAACATTTGCTGCCAAAAACGACACTGTTGTCAGATGATTCTCGACCGTCCTCACCGTAAGAAGACCATCCAGTCAGTGTTGTTTTTGGCAGCAAATTTTCTATTTTAGTTTTAGTCGTTAGTTTTCACTTAGTTTTAGTCACATTTTAGTCACCTGGAATGTTCTAGTGTTTAGTCTAGTTTTAGTCGACTAAATGTCATACGATTTCAGTCGACTAAATCTACAGTTGATTTAGTCGACTAAAATGTGTTTTGACAGGCCTTGATGTCGTTGTAATGACATATTTTACACTTTGGTTGCATGCTGAAAATAGCAGATCTACAATCTGATTGTAGATCTGCTATTTTCAGCATGCAACCCAGCATAAAACTGAATCTCTTGTCCACTATAGTCCCTTCCTAACATTTTAGTCTAGTTTGTATTAGTTGACGAAATTGTCAGTGTATTTAGTCTCAGTTTTAGTCATCATAGATTCATTTTTATTTCGTTTTTATTTAGTTTTAGTCGGTGAAAAAAAGATAGTCGACGAACATTTTTCGTCTCAGTTTTAGTCGACTAAAACAACACTGCATCATCCAGTGTTTGGATGGATGCTATAAAGCTTGGGTTTGTCTTTCACAGACTCCTCCTCCTCCTCCTCGTCTGACCCGGGCGCCGAGCCAGCAGAACCTCTCATGACTCTGACCCAGCTGATCGTCAAGATTCTGGTGTTCACTCCCTACGTCGTCTCCACCTTCCTCTACTTCTCCATCCAGAAGGAACGCGCCAGGAAGGCCAGAGCCAGAGGTGAGAACACCCTTTCTCTATGTAGTTCTAGTTCTACGCAGAAGGACAGAGCCAGAGGAACACACTTCTCTATGTAGTTCTAGTTCTACGCAGAAGGACAGAGCCAGGGGTGAGAACACACTTTCTCTATGTAGTTCTAGTTCTACGCAGAAGGACAGAGCCAGAGGTGAGAACACACTTTCTCTATGTAGTTCTAGTTCTATGCAGAAGGACAGAGCCAGAGGAACACACTTCTCTATGTAGTTCTAGTTCTATCCTGAAGGACAGAGCCAGAGGAAACACTTCTCTATGTAGTTCTAGTTCTATCCAGAAGGACAGAGCCAGAGGAACACACTTCTCTATGTAGTTCTAGTTCTACGCAGAAGGACAGAGCCAGAGGAAAACACTTCTCTATGTAGTTCTAGTTCTATCCTGAAGGACAGAGCCAGAGGAAACACTTCTCTATGTAGTTCTAGTTCTATGCTGAAGGACAGAGCCAGAGGAAACACTTCTCTATGTAGTTCTAGTTCTATGCTGAAGGACAGAGCCAGAGGAAACACTTCTCTATGTAGTTCTAGTTCTATCCTGAAGGACAGAGCCAGAGGAAACACTTCTCTATGTAGTTCTAGTTCTATCCAGAAGGACAGAGCCAGAGGAACACACTTCTCTATGTAGTTCTAGTTCTATCCTGAAGGACAGAGCCAGAGGAAACACTTCTCTATGTAGTTCTAGTTCTACGCAGAAGGACAGAGCCAGAGGAAACACTTCTCTATGTAGTTCTAGTTCTACGCAGAAGGACAGAGCCAGAGGAACACACTTCTCTATGTAGTTCTAGTTCTATCCAGAAGGACAGAGCCAGAGGAACACACTTCTCTATGTAGTTCTAGTTCTACGCAGAAGGACAGAGCCAGAGGAAAACACTTCTCTATGTAGTTCTAGTTCTATCCTGAAGGACAGAGCCAGAGGAAACACTTCTCTATGTAGTTCTAGTTCTATGCTGAAGGACAGAGCCAGAGGAAACACTTCTCTATGTAGTTCTAGTTCTATGCTGAAGGACAGAGCCAGAGGAAACACTTCTCTATGTAGTTCTAGTTCTATCCTGAAGGACAGAGCCAGAGGAAACACTTCTCTATGTAGTTCTAGTTCTATGCAGAAGGACAGAGCCAGAGGAACACACTTCTCTATGTAGTTCTAGTTCTATCCTGAAGGACAGAGCCAGAGGAAACACTTCTCTATGTAGTTCTAGTTCTATCCAGAAGGACAGAGCCAGAGGAACACACTTCTCTATGTAGTTCTAGTTCTATCCTGAAGGACAGAGCCAGAGGAAACACTTCTCTATGTAGTTCTAGTTCTACGCAGAAGGACAGAGCCAGAGGAAACACTTCTCTATGTAGTTCTAGTTCTATGCAGAAGGACAGAGCCAGAGGAACACACTTCTCTATGTAGTTCTAGTTCTACGCAGAAGGACAGAGCCAGAGGAAACACTTCTCTATGAAGTTCTAGTTCTACGCAGAAGGACAGAGCCAGAGGAACACACTTCTCTATGTAGTTCTAGTTCTACGCAGAAGGACAGAGCCAGAGGAAACACTTCTCTATGTAGTTCTAGTTCTATCCTGAAGGACAGAGCCAGAGGAACACACTTATCTATGTAGTTCTAGTTCTATCCTGAAGGACAGAGCCAGAGGAAACACTTCTCTATGTAGTTCTAGTTCTATCCAGAAGGACAGAGCCAGAGGAACACACTTCTCTATGTAGTTCTAGTTCTATCCTGAAGGACAGAGCCAGAGGAAACACTTCTCTATGTAGTTCTAGTTCTATGCTGAAGGACAGAGCCAGAGGAAACACTTCTCTATGTAGTTCTAGTTCTACGCAGAAGGACAGAGCCAGAGGAAACACTTCTCTATGTAGTTCTAGTTCTATCCAGAAGGACAGAGCCAGAGGAAACACTTCTCTATGTAGTTCTAGTTCTACGCAGAAGGACAGAGCCAGAGGAAACACTTCTCTATGTAGTTCTAGTTCTATGCTGAAGGACAGAGCCAGAGGAAACACTTCTCTATGTAGTTCTAGTTCTATCCTGAAGGACAGAGCCAGAGGAACACACTTCTCTATGTAGTTCTAGTTCTACGCAGAAGGACAGAGCCAGAGGAACACACTTCTCTATGTAGTTCTAGTTCTACGCAGAAGGACAGAGCCAGAGGAAACACTTCTCTATGTAGTTCTAGTTCTATCCAGAAGGACAGAGCCAGAGGAACACACTTCTCTATGTAGTTCTAGTTCTATCCTGAAGGACAGAGCCAGAGGAAACACTTCTCTATGTAGTTCTAGTTCTACGCAGAAGGACAGAGCCAGAGGAAACACTTCTCTATGTAGTTCTAGTTCTATGCAGAAGGACAGAGCCAGAGGAACACACTTCTCTATGTAGTTCTAGTTCTACGCAGAAGGACAGAGCCAGAGGAACACACTTCTCTATGTAGTTCTAGTTCTACGCAGAAGGACAGAGCCAGAGGAAACACTTCTCTATGTAGTTCTAGTTCTATCCAGAAGGACAGAGCCAGAGGAAACACTTCTCTATGTAGTTCTAGTTCTACGCAGAAGGACAGAGCCAGAGGAACACACTTCTCTATGTAGTTCTAGTTCTATCCTGAAGGACAGAGCCAGAGGAAACACTTCTCTATGTAGTTCTAGTTCTATCCTGAAGGACAGAGCCAGAGGAAACACTTCTCTATGTAGTTCTAGTTCTATCCTGAAGGACAGAGCCAGAGGAAACACTTCTCTATGTAGTTCTAGTTCTACGCAGAAGGACAGAGCCAGAGGAAACACTTCTCTATGTAGTTCTAGTTCTACGCAGAAGGACAGAGCCAGAGGAAACACTTCTCTATGTAGTTCTAGTTCTACGCAGAAGGACAGAGCCAGAGGAAACACTTCTCTATGTAGTTCTAGTTCTATCCTGAAGAACAGAGCCAGAGGAAACACTTCTCTATGTAGTTCTAGTTCTATCCTGAAGGACAGAGCCAGAGGAAAACACTTCTCTATGTAGTTCTAGTTCTATCCAGAAGGACAGAGCCAGAGGAAAACACTTCTCTATGTAGTTCTAGTTCTATCCAGAAGGACAGAGCCAGAGGAAAACACTTCTCTATGTAGTTCTAGTTCTATGCAGAAGGACAGAGCCAGAGGAAACACTTCTCTATGTAGTTCTAGTTCTATGCAGAAGGACAGAGCCAGAGGAACACACTTCTCTATGTAGTTCTAGTTCTATGCAGAAGGACAGAGCCAGAGGAAACACTTCTCTATGTAGTTCTAGTTCTACGCAGAAGGACAGAGCCAGAGGAAACACTTCTCTATGTAGTTCTAGTTCTATCCTGAAGGACAGAGCCAGAGGAAACACTTCTCTATGTAGTTCTAGTTCTACGCAGAAGGACAGAGCCAGAGGAAACACTTCTCTATGTAGTTCTAGTTCTATCCAGAAGGACAGAGCCAGAGGAAACACTTCTCTATGTAGTTATAGTTCTATCCTGAAGGACAGAGCCAGAGGAAAACACTTCTCTATGTAGTTCTAGTTCTATGCAGAAGGACAGAGCCAGAGGAAACACTTCTCTATGTAGTTCTAGTTCTATGCAGAAGGACAGAGCCAGAGGAAATACTTCTCTATGTAGTTCTAGTTCTATCCTGAAGGACAGAGCCAGAGGAAACACTTCTCTATGTAGTTCTAGTTCTATCCTGAAGGACAGAGCCAGAGGAAACACTTCTCTATGTAGTTCTAGTTCTATGCAGAAGGACAGAGCCAGAGGAAACACTTCTCTATGTAGTTCTAGTTCTATCCTGAAGGACAGAGCCAGAGGAAACACTTCTCTATGTAGTTCTAGTTCTATCCTGAAGAACAGAGCCAGAGGAAAACACTTCTCTATGTAGTTCTAGTTCTATGCAGGACAGAGCCAGAGGAAACACTTCTCTATGTAGTTCTAGTTCTACGCAGAAGGACAGAGCCAGAGGAACACACTTCTCTATGTAGTTCTAGTTCTACGCAGAAGGACAGAGCCAGAGGAACACACTTCTCTATGTAGTTCTAGTTCTATCCTGAAGGACAGAGCCAGAGGAAACACTTCTCTATGTAGTTCTAGTTCTATCCTGAAGAACAGAGCCAGAGGAAACACTTCTCTATGTAGTTCTAGTTCTATGCAGGACAGAGCCAGAGGAAACACTAAAACTAAAACTAAAACTGAGATTAAATATACTGACAATTTCGTCAACTAATAAAAACTAGACTAAAATGTTAGGAAGGGACTAGTGGACAAGAGATCCAGTTTTATGCTGGGTTGCATGCTGAAAATAGCAGATCTACAATCAGATTGTATATCTGCTATTTTCAGCATGCAACCAAAGTGTAAAATATGTCATTACAACGACATCAAGGCCCGTCAAAACACATTTTAGTCGACTAAATCAACTGTAGATTTAGTCGACTAAAATGGTATGACATTTAGTCGACTAAAACTAGACTAAACACTAGAACATTCCAGGTGTGTTAGGTGTGCCAGTGACAATATTGACGATGACAACATTCCCCCAGATCCAGTCAGTCATCACCCACACAGTAAACCTCTCCATCAAACAGGGATTTAAAACTGGACAAAGTAATGTGGAACACCCTACCAACAGTCATTAAGACATGCACATCAGCTTGACTCCCACAAAACCGCTCTCAAAGGGCT